>NW_028319879.1:0-359179 GCF_062004578.1 Staurois parvus | reverse complement strand
TTCCTCCTTTCCGCCTTCCTCCTTTCCCGCCCTTCTTTCCTCCCTCTTCCTCCCTCCCTCTTCCTTCCTCCCTCCCTCCCTCTTCCTCCCTCCCTCCCTCTTCCTCCCTCCCTCCCTCCCTCTTCCTCCCTCCCTCTTCCTCCCTCCCTCTTCCTCCCTCCCTCTTCCTCCCTCCCTCTTCCTCCCTCCCTCTTCCTCTCCCTCTTCCTTCCTTCTCTCCTTCTCCTCTTTTCCTTCTCTCCCTCCCTCCCTCTTCCTTCCTTCTCTCCCTCCCTCCCTCTTCCTTCCTTCTCTCCCTCCCTCCCTCTTCCTTCCTTCTCTCCCTCCCTCCCTCTTCCTTCCTTCTCTCCCTCCCTCCCTCTTCCTTCCTCCCTCCCTCTTTCTTCCTCCCTCCCTCTTTCTTCCTCCCTCCCTCTTTCTTCCTCCCTCCCTCCCTCCCTCTTCCTCCCTCCCTCCCTCTTCCTCCCTCCCTCCCTCTTCCTCCCTCCCTCTTCTCCCTCTTCCTCCCTCCCCCTCCCTCTTCCTCCCTCCCTCTCCCTCCCTCCCTCTTCCTTCCTTCCTTCCTCCCTCCCTCCCTCTCTTCCTCCCTCCCTCCCTCCCTCTCTTCCTCCCTCCCTCCCTCCCTCCCTCTCTTCCTCCCTCCCTCCCTCCCCCTCCCTCTCTTCCTCCCTTCCTCCCTCCCTCCCTCTCTTCCTCCCTCCCTCCCTCTCTTCCTCCCTCCCTCCCTCTCTATCTCCCTCCCTTCCTCCCTCCCTCCCTCCCTCTTCCTTCCTCCCTCCCTCCCTCCCTCTTCCTTCCTCCCTCCCTTCCTCTCTTCCTCCCTCCCTCTTCCTCCCTCCCTCTTCCTCCCTCCCTCCCTCTTCCTCCCTCCCTCCCTCCCTCTTCCTTCCTCCCTCCCTCCCTCCCTCTTCCTCCCTCCCTCCCTCTTCCTCCCTCCCTCCCTCCCTCTTCCTTCCTCCCTCCCTCCCTCCCTCTTCCTCCCTCCCTCCCTCTCCCTCCCTCCCTCCCTCCCTCTCCCTCCCTCCCTCCCTCCCTCTTCCTCCCTCCCTCCCTCTTCCTCCCTCCCTTCCTCCCTCTTCCTCCCTCTTCCTCCCTCCCTCCCTCTTCCTTCCTCCCTCCCTCCCTCCCTCTTCCTTCCTCCCTCCCTCTTCCTTCCTCCCTCCCTCTTCCTTCCTCCCTCCCTCTTCCTTCCTCCCTCCCTCCCTCTTCCTTCCTCCCTCCCTCCCTCCCTCTTCCTTCCTCCCTCTTCCTTCCTCTTCCTTCCTCTCTTCCTTCCTCCCTCCCTCCCTCTTCCTCCCTCCCTCTTCCTCCCTCCCTCTTCCTCCCTCCCTCTTCCTCCCTCCCTCCCTCTTCCTCCCTCCCTCCCTCTCTTCCTTCCTCCCTCCCCTCTCTTCCTCCCTCCCTCCCTCTCTTCCTCCCTCCCTCCCCTCTCTTCCTTCCTCCCTCCCTCTCTTCCTTCCTCCTCCCTCTCTTCCTTCCTCCCTCCCTCTCTTCCTTCCTCCCTCCCTCTCTTCCTTCCTCCCTCCCTCTCTTCCTTCCTCCCTCCCTCTCTTCCTTCCTCCCTCCCTCTCTTCCTTCCTCCCTCCCTCTCTTCCTTCCTCCCTCCCTCTCTTCCTTCCTCCCTCCCTCTCTTCCTTCCTCCCTCCCTCTCTTCCTTCCTCCCTCCCTCTCTTCCTTCCTCCCTCCCTCTCTTCCTTCCTCCCTCCCTCTCTTCCTCCCTCCCTCCCTCTCTTCCTCCCTCTTCCTCCCTCTCTTCCTCCCTCTTCCTCCCTCTCTTCCTCCCTCTTCCTTCCTCCCTCCCTCCCTCTTCCTTCCTCCCTCCCTCCCTCTTCCTTCCTCCCTCCCTCTCTTCCTTCCTCCCTCCCTCTCTTCCTTCCTCCCTCCCTCTCTTCCTTCCTCCCTCCCTCTCTTCCTCCCTCCCTCCCTCTTCCTTCCTCCCTCCCTCTTCCTTCCTCCCTCCCTCTTCCTCCCTCCCTCCCTCTTCCTCCCTCCCTCCCTCTTCCTTCCTCCCTCTCTTCCTTCCTCCCTCTCTTCCTCCCTCCCTCTCTTCCTTCCTCCCTCTCTTCCTTCCTCCCTCCCTCCCTCTCTTCCTTCCTCCCTCCCTCTCTTCCTTCCTCCCTCCCTCTCTTCCTTCCTCCCTCCCTCTCTTCCTTCCTCCCTCCCCCTCTTCCTCCCTTCCTCCCTCCCTCTCTTCCTCCCTCTTCCTTCCTCCTTTCCTCCCTTCCTTCCTCCTTTCCTCCCTCCCTTCCTCCCTTCCTCCCTTCCTCCTTTCCTCCCTTCCTCCCTTCCTCCCTCCCTTCCTTCCTCCTTTCCTCCCTCCTTTCCTCCTTTCCTCCCTTCCTCCTTTCCTCCCTTCCTCCTTTCCTCCCTTCCTCCTTTCCTCCCTTCCTCCTTTCCTCCCTTCCTCCTTTCCTCCCTTCCTCCTTTCCTCCCTTCCTCCTTTCCTCCCTTCCTCCTTTCCTCCCTCCCTCCCTCTTCCTCCCTCTCTCTTCCTCCCTCTCTCTTCCTCCCTCTCTCTTCCTTCCTCCCTCTTCCTCCCTCCCTCCCTCTTCCTCCCTCCCTCTTCCTCCCTCCCTCTTCCTCCCTTCCTCCCTCCCTCTTCCTCCCTCCCTCCCTCCCTCTTCCTCCCTTCCTTCCTCCCTCCCTCCCTCTTCCACCCTCCCTCTTCCTTCCTTCCTTCCTTCCTCCCTCCCTCCCTCTTCTTTCCTTCCTTCCTTCCTCCCTCCCTCCCTCTTCTTTCCTTCCTTCCTTCCTCCCTCCCTCCCTCTTCTTTCCTTCCTTCCTTCCTCCCTCCCTCCCTCTTCTTTCCTTCCTTCCTTCCTCCCTCCCTCTTCCCTCCCTCCCTCTTCCTTCCTCCCTCCCTCCTTTCCTTCCTCCTCTCCTCCCTCCCTCCCTTCCTTCCTTCCTCCCTTCTTTCCTTCCTCCCTTCTTTCCTTCCGCCTTTCCTCCCTTCCGCCTTTCCTCCCTTCCGCCTTTCCTCCCTTCCGCCTTTCCTCCCTTCCGCCTTTCCTCCCTTCTTTCCTCCCTCCTTTCCTCCCTTCCTCCCTTCCTCCTTTCCTCCCTTCCTCCTTTCCTCCCTTCCTCCCTTCCTTCCTCCCTTCCTCCCTTCCTCCCTCCCTCCCTCCTTTCCTCCCTCCCTCCCTCCTTTCCTCCCTCCCTCCTTTCCTCCCTCCCTCCCTCCCTCCCTCGCTCCTTTCCTCCCTCCCTCCCTCGCTCCCTCGCTCCCTTCCTTCCTCCCTCGCTCGCTCCCTTCCTTCCTCCCTCGCTCCCTTCCTTCCTCCCTCCCTCGCTCCCTTCCTTCCTCCCTCGCTCCCTTCCTTCCTCCCTCCCTCGCTCCCTTCCTTCCTCCCTCCCTCTTCCTCCCTTCCCCTCCTTCCCTTCATTCCTTTTTCCCTCCCTCTTCCTCCTGGCACCCCCATCTTGTCTTTTCTCTCCTTTTTGTTTTCTTGTCTCTCTCTCCCCCTCAGGAACAAGAATGTTTCCAGGAAGAGCTGAGAAGAGCTCAGAGGAAGCTGCTGAAAGTCTCCAGGGACAAAAGGTAAATCCTCCTGATAGAGGTTGGTAGAACCAGGAGTTATTCATATATAGTCATTAGCCATGTCTCCAGATACAGGTCTGCTTTTGAAACATCTCTCAAGGCAAAATAAAAACATGTTTAGTACATCTCTGCAATACATTTACATGTGTAGAAAGAAAAAGAAAACTGGATGTGCCAGAAATATAGTGTGTTCCTTCCTCCCTCTGTCAATTCGTAGGCATTTGGTGTCAACTCTGCGTACTTCATTTCTTATATTTTACAAAGAACACAGACTCCTCCTCATCTCCATAACCCGTTCCCCCTCCTCATCTCCAGAACCTCTTCTAATTTCCTACCCCCTTCCCCCGTAACTCCTTCACCTATTCATGACCCGTTTCCTAATCTTCAGAAACCCTCCTCCCCTCCCTCTGTAATCCTTCCTCACCTCCCTAACTCCTTCTCATCCCCCCTCCTTGTCTTCTCTATAATACCTTCTCATCCCCCCTCCCTCTCATCTCTGTGACCCTCTTCATTTCCATAACCTCTTGTCATTTTCCCCCCTCCTTCTCATATTCATAACCCCTCTTCCTCATCTCCTTAACCCCTTCTCAACCCTCCTCATCTCTGTACTCCATCCTCATCTCCATAACCCCTTGTCATCCCTTCTCATCTCCATAACCCCTTGTCATCCCTTCTCATCTCCATAACCCCTTGTCATCCCTTCTCATCTCCATAACCCCTTGTCATCCCTTCTCATCTCCATAACCCCTTGTCATCCCTTCTCCTCCTCGTCTCCATAACCCCTTCTCATCCCTTCTCCTCATCTCTGTACTCCATCCTCATCTCCATAACCCCTTGTCATCCTTTCTCCTCCTCATCTCCATAACCCCTTGTCATCCTTTCTCCTCCTCATCTCCATAACCCCTTGTCATCCTTTCTCCTCCTCATCTCCATAACCCCTTGTCATCCTTTCTCCTCCTCATCTCCATAACCCCTTGTCATCCTTTCTCCTCCTCATCTCCATAACCCCTTGTCATCCTTTCTCCTCCTCATCTCCATAACCCCTTGTCATCCTTTCTCCTCCTCATCTCCATAACCCCTTGTCATCCCTTCTCCTCCTCATCTCCATAACCCCTTGCCATCCCTTCTCCTCCTCATCTCCATAACCCCTTGCAATCCCTTCTCCTCCTCATCTCCATAACCCCTTGTCATCCCTTCTCCTCCTCATCTCCATAACCCCTTGTCATCCCTTCTCCTCCTCATCTCCATAACCCCTTGTCATCCCTTCTCCTCCTCATCTCCATAACCCCTTGTCATCCCTTCTCCTCCTCATCTCCATAACCCCTTGTCATCCCTTCTCCTCCTCATCTCCATAACCCCTTGTCATCCCTTCTCCTCCTCATCTCCATAACCCCTTGTCATCCCTTCTCCTCCTCATCTCCATAACCCCTTGTCATCCCCTCTCCTCCTCATCTCCATAACCCCTTGTCATCCCCTCTCCTCCTCATCTCCATAACCCCTTGTCATCCCCTCTCCTCCTCATCTCCATAACCCCTTGTCATCCCCCCTCCTCCTCATCTCCATAACCCCTTGTCATCCCCCCTCCTCCTCATCTCCATAACCCCTTGTCATCCCCCCTCCTCCTCATCTCCATAACCCCTTGTCATCCCCCCTCCTCCTCATCTCCATAACCCCTTGTCACCCCCCCCCCCCTCCTCCTCATCTCCATAACCCCTTGTCACCCCCCCCCCTCCTCCTCATCTCCATAACCCCTTCTCATCCCTCCTCCTCCTCATCTCTGTACTCCATCCTCATCTCCATAACCCCTTGTTATTTCCCATCCTCCTCATCTCCATAACCCCTTGTCATTCTTCTCCTCCTCCTCTCCATAACCCGTTGTCATCCCCCCTCATCTCCTTAATCCCTTCTCATCCCCCCCTCCTCCTCATCTCTGTGACCCCCTTTCATCTCCATAACCTCTCTTCCTCATCTCTATAACCCCTTCTCATCCCTTTTCCTCCTCTCTGTACTTCATCCTCATCTCCATAACCCCTTGTTTTCTCCCCTCCTCCTCATCTCCATGACCCCTTGTCATCCCCCCTCATCATCTCCATAATCCCTTGTCATTGCCCCCCTCCCCCCCCCCCCTTCTCATCTTCATAACCTCTCTTCCTCATCTCCATAACCCCTTCTCATCCCCTTTCCTCCTCTCTGTACTCCATCCTCATCTCCATAACCCCCTCCTCATCCCTCCTCCTCTTCATCTCCATAACCCCTCCTTGTGTACAGGAAGTTTTCTGCTCACCAGATTTCTGGCAGGATCAACAAGTATCCAAAAGGGAGTAAATAAGAGTAGTTCAGTGTTAGGGTTCACATACACTTTAAGTCATGAACTCTGCCGTGATTGGTTGAAGTGCATCTACAGCCAACATTTTATATTCTGTTTTGGATAAAGTATGGAGGGTTTAGGACTCCTGTCTGTGTCCCTGCTATGGAGATAACACTTAATTCCAAAAATTGGAGGCAAATTCTCTGTTATACACGTCACTGGAACAGGTGTCCACATGGGAGATTTCCCCTTGTCTCCTGTTCTGGTAACAGCTGTAAAATGTTGGATTCCCATCCCTTTCTGTCATGAGACATGACCACCAATAAAACTCTGACAGATGTTCTAACCCTTCCTCTGCTCCATTCAAAACTAAGGGCTTGTTCACATGTGCGGCAAGGACTGGTGCTCCTCTGAAAAGCAATCCACACAGATTTTCTTTTGGGCTTGTTCACACGTGAAGTTTGGGGTCTGTAAAACCTTGCTGTTGAGACAGCTTTTACTGCCCCTCCAATACTACCCCCTTCAGCTGCAGATTGTTGTACATTATGTTGCTGCAAGACTTATACCCCCTGTTAGTTTTTGCGGCCTTAGCACCAAATGGGACTCATTCAAGTGAATTGGACCACTCTGCAAGCACCTCAGAACCATGTGCAATACGTACGGTTGCAGCTTGCTTGTGCGATGACCAAGGGGTTAAAGCAGGCATTGAGGAGTTGATACAACACCTTCTCACCACCTGTCCAATGCTTTTCATTCAGATCGCTCTTCAGAGAGCACCACTAGTGTGAGCAAGCCTATATAGAGGTGTTTAACATGTGAGGAAGCAATATGTCGCCTTCTGATTTAACACTTTAATTGCCATACATGCTGCAATCACGTGCTTCGCAACCGCCTAGTTTTCCCAGCCACACCTGAGAATGAAACCTAATAGAAAAGGTTTTTGCTGTAGCACAGATGCCTGTTATTGCTGTGTTCTGTGTAATCAGAAAGCAGAGGGTCGCCTACTGACTGCTGTGCTTTGTCTCCTCAGCTTCTTATTGGACAGGATCCTGCAGTATGAAAACGTGGATGACGACTCCTCAGGTACAATATGGGAATGTCCTCCTGCGCTCAATATGAATCATTCCCTATCCTAACAGCTGCTATCACTCTGCCTTAACCAATAGGTAATAAAATACCACACACAAAAATAGTGAAGCGCTAAAAAAAATCCCTATATATATACATAAGTACCATCAAAACTGTAATAATTACAAAATGCCATCAACATAAAATACATTTATCTGTGAGATATCTTAAATGAATAAATATATCATAAATAAACGTGACATAAATAACTCATAATAGTATAAACCCATGATTAAAAATAAATAGCAAAATTAATATTCCCTTAATTTTTCTTCAAATTAATCAGTGATATGAAATCAAAATCCATGATTATGATATTCAATAATGCAAAAATTAATATATCCGTGATAAATTGTGACAGACCTGTAAGATTGGAATTAATAAAACTGTGATTCTTAATCAAAATAAGTGATTATTAATTAACCACTTGCCTACCAGGCACTTATACCCCCTTATTTACCAGGCCAATTTTCAGCATTCAGCGCTGCCGCACTTTGACAATTGCGCGGTCATGCAACATTGTACCCATATGAAATTTTGATCATTTTTTTCTCACAAATAGAGCTTTCTTTTGGTGGTATTTAATCGCCACTGGGCGCTTTACTTTTTGCGCTATAAATAAAAAAAGTGCAAAAAATTTGAAAAAAAAAGTTTCTTTGTTTCTATTATAAAATTTTTCAAACAGGTATTTTTTCTCCTTCACTGATGTGCGTTGATGAGGCAGCACTGATGGGCACTGATAGGCGGCACTGATGGGCACTGATAGACAGCACTAATGAGGTGGCACGGATAGGCGGCACTAATATGCAGCACTGATAGGTGACACTGATGATGGGTACTGATAGACGGCACTGACTGGCATCACTGCTGGGCACTGACTGGCGGCACTGACTGGCACAACCCCTGGGCACTGACTGGTGGCACTGCTGGGTGGCACTGCTGGGCTGCACAGGTGGGTGGCACTGCTGGGCTGCACAGGTGGGTGGCACTGCTGGGCTGCACAGGTGGGTGGCACTGCTGGGCTGCACAGGTGGGTGGCACTGCTGGGCTGCACAGGTGGGTGGCACTGCTGGGCTGCACAGGTGGGTGGCACTGCTGGGCACAGGTGTGTGACACTGCAGAGTGGCACAGGTGTGTGACACTGCAGAGTGGCACAGGTGGGTGCACTGCTGGGCACAGGTGGGCGGAGCTAGTGGGCGCACTGCTGGGCACAGGTGGGCGGAACTTGCGGGTGGCACTGCTGGGCACCGATCATCAGGGCACTGATCATCAGTGCCCTGATGATCGGTGCCGATCCCCGCTCTGACAACTGCCGGTTCTCGGCAGTACTTTCCTCACGATCTGACAGCGTGAGGAAAGTGCAGCCGAGAACCGGCACTTGCATTTCCCTCTGATCAGCGTGTCATTGGACACCGCTGATCACGTGGTAAAAGGCCGCTGTGGTTGGCCTTTTACCACATCACGTGATCAGCTGTGTCCGTAGGACACAGCGATCACGGAGATCGCCAGGTGCGCGCCCCCTGGGGCGCGCAGGAGAGCACGTTCTGGGAGGACGTCATATGACGTCCACTCAGAACTGGCCGGCCGCAGTGCAGCCGTCATTCGGCTATGTGCGGTCGGCAGGTAGTTAATGTGACGAACCATATATCAAAATATTCAATAGAAAATAAATTATATATTAAATCCACTATTTTCTTGTGATAAATAAATACATAAAAAAACTGTGTCTAAAATCAGTAAAAAAAGTCCATGCAATGTTGTGAAAACACACAGTGATCTTCACTTCTAGTGCTCAAAAAGGAATCCTCCAATGGCAGAAATGCCTGCTCCTCAGGTACAATGACGCAAGGACCTGGGCGGGCTACTAGGGAAAATTGTGGGCAATTAAACTAACACTCTCCTCCCCTTTTTTTGCTCAGATTCTGATATGACAGCTTCATCGGAGAACAGCGACACTGAGGGAGGCCGGGACACCAGCACACCTACGGCTAAGAGGTACGATCAGCCCATCTTCTGTGCATGGCTAGCCATGTGAAAGGTTGTTCTCTGTAATCTCTTCCTATACCTTCCACAGGAAGCGAAGTCCCTCGGCTGGTCCTGCCTCCCCACCACCCTCCTCATCATCAGCCTTATCCTTGCATGCAGCTGGAGGGTCCTACTTGAGTGCAGTAAGTGTTAGCCCCCCTTATCATAGCGAGGCTCTAATCCTCCTATTTCCCTGCATCTTCCTTATTATTTAAAAAAATAAAGAAACATATATATCTTTTTTTTTTTTTTTTTTCATTGGGAGACAAAGCATTGCACCCACGATCAGCAGATGCAATAGGAAGAAGGGTCAGCGGCACACCGGAGGATAGATGAGCATAGTGGATATTTATTGATCCATAGGACACACAAAACACCAGGACATGAATACAGGACCTGTTAACGCGTTTCACACCATCTCGTGATTCATCGTAACCATCAGCAGATCATGGGTGTAATGCCACAGTCCTGCAGACTGTCAGTGTAAGCTGTCTGCTCGTATCTCATACGGGCAGGCAGTTACATAATGACAGGAAGAATCAATGAACTGCCTAGAGTACTCACAGTGCTCTGGTACTTCATTGAGAACTACAAGCCATCCGCTGCAAAGGCTGATGGTAGTTTTAGTTTTGCATTCACAGAGCTCTGTGAATTAATTACGTGGTCTTTTTTTTTTTAATTGTGAGAGCAGGCGCAGGGAGAAGATCCCCGGCCTGCTGTCACAGTGGAGACTTGCGGGGGGTTGCGGGGGCAGCAGTAACATGTTACACCCTTAAGTTCAGGTGTAACATGTTTTAAAAGGTAAATTATCCTTTAGCCCTCATGCACATGGGACGTTTTTACATCTGCTTTTTAGGTTTTTTTTTTTTTTTACTTCTACAGCTAGTAAACCCCCCAGCATGTTGTCCTTTGTATCCATGTACACACACAGACTGGAATCAGCCTTTTTTTGGCTGGGCGAAAAAACCCGAGACTAGTGGGTTTCTAGAGGAGTTTGTTAGCTTGAAAAATGCTCTAATGCTGAAAAACGCGGTAAAACGCTTCAAGCCGGCATTTTTGGACTTTTTTTTTTTTTACCAAAAAAAAAACCGCTAAAAAAGCTGAAAACTCGTTTTTTTTTTTTGTGAGTTTACACAGCTAACGATACCAGCGTTATCAAAACGTCCCGTGTGCATGAGGGCTAAAAGTGAATCTGGTTTTTACCCTGCATGGGTAAATCGCGGATTCTTTCTAAAATAAACTTTAAAAGAAAATGAATATAGTAGCTGCTGCTTCTACTGTAAGCGTTGGATCTGAAGATCTCATTTTGACCTCATTTTAGTGTCACTATCTAGTAACTTAGTGACATCAGAGAAGTGTTCGATGCTTGCAGTCATGTCCTGCATACTTGTGTCAGACGTAGGTAGAGAGGGTAGGCCAGGCAGACTATGTAGTGAACCTGGTATCAGGTAGGTGGAGAGGATTGGCTAGGCAGACTATGTAGTGAATCTGGTGTCAGGTAGGTAGAGAGGGTTGGCCAGGCAGACTATGTAGTGAATCTGGTGTCAGGTAGGTAGGGAGGGTTGGCCAGGCAGACTATGTAGTGAATCTGGTGTCAGGTAGGTAGGGAGGGTTGGCCAGGCAGACTATGTAGTGAATCTGGTGTCAGGTAGGTGGAGAGGGTTGGCCAGGCAGACTATGTAGTGAATCTGGTGTCAGGTAGGTAGAGAGGGTAGGCCAGGCAGACTATGTAGTGAACCTGGTATCAGGTAGGTAGAGAGGATTGGCTAGGCAGACTATGTAGTGAATCTGGTATCAGGTAGGTAGAGAGGGTTGGCCAGGCAGACTATGTAGTGAATCTGGTATCAGGTAGGTAGAGAGGGTTGGCCAGGCAGACTATGTAGTGAATCTGGTATCAGGTAGGTAGAGAGGGTTGGCCAGGCAGACTATGTAGTGAATCTGGTGTCAGGTAGGTAGAGAGGGTTGGCCAGGCAGACTATGTAGTGAAACTGGTGTCAGGTAGGTAGAGAAGGTTGGCCAGGCAGACTATGTAGTGAATCTGGTATCAGGTAGGTAGAGAGGGTTGGCCAGGCAGACTATGTAGTGAATCTGGTGTCAGGTAGGTAGAGAGGGTAGGCCAGGCAGACTATGTAGTGAATCTGGTGTCAGGTAGGTAGAGAGGGTAGGCCAGGCAGACTATGTAGTGAACCTGGTATCAGGTAGGTAGAGAGGGTTGGCTAGGCAGACTATGTAGTGAATCTGGTGTCAGGTAGGTAGGGAGGGTTGGCCAGGCAGACTATGTAGTGAATCTGGTGTCAGGTAGGTAGGGAGGGTTGGCCAGGCAGACTATGTAGTGAATCTGGTGTCAGGTAGGTGGAGAGGGTTGGCCAGGCAGACTATGTAGTGAATCTGGTGTCAGGTAGGTAGAGAGGGTAGGCCAGGCAGACTATGTAGTGAACCTGGTATCAGGTAGGTAGAGAGGATTGGCTAGGCAGACTATGTAGTGAATCTGGTATCAGGTAGGTAGAGAGGGTTGGCCAGGCAGACTATGTAGTGAATCTGGTATCAGGTAGGTAGAGAGGGTTGGCCAGGCAGACTATGTAGTGAATCTGGTATCAGGTAGGTAGAGAGGGTTGGCCAGGCAGACTATGTAGTGAATCTGGTATCAGGTAGGTAGAGAGGGTTGGCCAGGCAGACTATGTAGTGAATCTGGTGTCAGGTAGGTAGAGAGGGTTGGCCAGGCAGACTATGTAGTGAAACTGGTGTCAGGTAGGTAGAGAAGGTTGGCCAGGCAGACTATGTAGTGAATCTGGTATCAGGTAGGTAGAGAGGGTTGGCCAGGCAGACTATGTAGTGAATCTGGTGTCAGGTAGGTAGGGAGGGTTGGCCAGGCAGACTATGTAGTGAATCTGGTGTCAGGTAGGTGGAGAGGGTTGGCCAGGCAGACTATGTAGTGAATCTGGTGTCAGGTAGGTAGAGAGGGTAGGCCAGGCAGACTATGTAGTGAACCTGGTATCAGGTAGGTAGAGAGGGTAGGCCAGGCAGACTATGTAGTGAACCTGGTATCAGGTAGGTAGAGAGGGTAGGCCAGGCAGACTATGTAGTGAATCTGGTATCAGGTAGGTAGAGAGGGTTGGCCAGGCAGACTATGTAGTGAATCTGGTATCAGGTAGGTAGAGAGGGTAGGCCAGGCAGACTATGTAGTGAATCTGGTGTCAGGTAGGTAGAGAGGGTTGGCCAGGCAGACTATGTAGTGAATCTGGTGTCAGGTAGGTAGAGAGGGTTGGCCAGGCAGACTATGTAGTGAAACTGGTGTCAGGTAGGTAGAGAAGGTTGGCCAGGCAGACTATGTAGTGAATCTGGTGTCAGGTAGGTAGAGAGGGTTGGCCAGGCAGACTATGTAGTGAATCTGGTGTCAGGTAGGTAGAGAGGGTTGGCCAGGCAGACCATGTAGTGAATCTGGTGTCGGGTAGGTAGAGAGGGTCGGCCAGGCAGACTATGTAGTGAATCTGGTATCGGGTAGGTAGAGAGGGTTGGCCAGGCAGACTATGTAGTGAATCTGGTGTCAGGTAGGTGGAGAGGGTTGGCCAGGCAGACTATGTAGTGAATCTGGTGTCAGGTAGGTAGAGAGGGTTGGCCAGGCAGACTATGTAGTGAATCTGGTATCAGAACGTCACCCGGGTCTTGCGCCATTCAGAAATAAGTCAGCAATGATCAGATTAAGTTATTAAAGGGCCAATCAGGTTTGTGCTCAAAGGGGCTCTTTCATGAGAACAATATGGAGGCTGTTTCTGCTCACACGAGTTGTATTGTGCGCAGTACACATGTGCATTTCCAGCATCAGATGGGAGGAGCCCGAGTGTGTACTACCCTGTGCATGCACCACGACCATTGTACACTCAGTAAAAGAAACTGCAAGAAGATGCATTTTTATTTGGTAGCAGATACTTTGATGTTGTAAGGCAGAAGGAAGCCTTTCCTCTGATCCTCTAGTGATTGGACTGTACATTGTAACTTTGTAGCCAGTCACAAGGTGAGAGGTTGTGGCATGCACTGATCTGTGTCAGTTAGTTGCGAATGCAGCCAAGACCTGCACAGACATCAGGATTTAGGCCCAGATCACATCCATGTGGCTCTGCGGGCCGCGTTTGCACAGGTATGGCTGCCCATTCATTTGACTGGGCTGCTGTGCCTGCAATTCCTGCAGGGGAACAAGGTCTTTGTACCTTTTTTTTAATATGCAGCCACACGGAAACAGTATGGTGCTTTGGCAACATGCATTTCCATGTGTTAGAAGCTGCACCGCATTTTTCAGTGCATGAGGGTACCGTTAGGAGTCAAAGGCACCCTTGCGCATTTCTTTCATTCACTGCATTTTGTGTGTGACTGCGGGAATGCATGCCATTTACACGGCATCCTGCACCTGCACAGATGTGAACCCAGGCTTACATGTCCGTGTCCAGATATTGATGATGGCCCTGGATGAGGTCTGAACAAAGGCAGCACTGTCCTGGATTCATTGGGGTAGATTTTAGGCTAGGTTCACATCTGTGCGGGTGGTGCCGCTGCGGATCCGCATGAAAATTCGTGCAGCCGCACCACCCGCACAGAGAAATGCAGACCTGCGGGCGGGTGCCATTAGTTCTAATGGCACACCGCCCGCACTGGGAAATGCAATTGTAACGGGAACCTCGGCTGCGTTTTCGGAAGAAGTGCCGGGACTTCTTCCCTGCGTGGCGTGGGAGTCCATTCACATGAATAGGCTCTCGTGCATGCGCAAAACGTGGCCCGCACAGCCACATATATGTGAGCCACGGCTAACTAAGGGCTCATTCACACTTGACTTTATTTCTAACTCTTGCCAAACTCCCCCTATAGCGTTTGACAGGTGTTAGACAGGAGTTTGTGAACCGTTTTTAACGCTCCAAAAACGCCCTATGCGCGTTTTTGCGGTGGTTGGTAGGCGTTTGCCAAGTGTTAAAACCGCACCACAAACGCCTATAATGAAGTTTTAAATGGTGTTAAGGCTACGTTCGCACTAGCGTTGTGTGCAGGCGGCAGAGAGGCGTTTGGGAAGCGTTTTTACGGCTTCCCAAACACCTCTGCCAATTCTGCACATTACAGCACATGGTGCTGTTCTAACGGGAGCGGTAGCGTCGCGGCAAAACGGACGCCTCTGGTCGAGTTAGGAGGAGTTGAAGCCTCCTATTCTAGTCCATGGTGCCGCTCCGTAAACGCCCGGCCGGCGTTTGCGGAGCGGTAACACCATTCGAAATGCATTATAGGCGTTTGTGGGGTGTTTTTAATGCTCGGGAAACGCCTAGCAACCGCCGCTAAACCGCACATGCGGCGTTTGCGGAGCGTTAAAAAACGCTCCGCAGACGCCGGACCAACGCTTGCCAAACGCTATAGGGGCGTTTGGCAAGCGTTGGTAAAACAGTCAAGTGTGAACGAGCCCTAAATGCTCCGCAAACGCCTCACAACCTCGTCACTTGAATGGGAGGCTTCAACTCCTCCTGACTCAACCAGAGTCATCTGTTTTGCCGCGACGCTAACGGTTCCGTGTGAACAACACTGTGTGCTGCCATGTGCAGAATTTTCAGAGGCGTTTGAGAAGAGTTAAAAACGCTTCCGAAACGCCTGTCTGACGCCTGCTGACAGCGCTAGTGTGAACGTAGTCTAAAACTGGAGCACACAGAATGTGGTGCAGCTCTGCACGGCAGCCAATCAGCCTCTAGCTTCAGCTTGTTCAGTTAAGCTTTGACAACAAATCCTGGAAGCTGATTGGTTTCTATGCAGAGCTGCACCAGATTTTTCACTCTCCAGTTTTAGTAAATCCCAATGTGTCAATACTGTGAGAACACATCATGGGGAGTAGGAATAGATGCAGGTGCTGTGTGGTAGTTTGGGGGTAAAAAGACCACCACTGCTCACGTGACCATTTCTGGAGGGGTTCAGACAGGTATGTATTGGACATTTTTGTCTTTTAGATTCTTGTGCTTTCTTTACTTGTGTGACTATTTTTGACATAACAATGCAGATCCACTTACAGCTGAACTCCAGGCACATAGAAGTGGTGCAAATTAATGCAGCTCCGTATTGTTAAGCAGTGTAAGTAGCTGAGTTTTGACTTGCTATCACTCTTTTGCAGTCCCCTGTACAGCCGAGTTCAGACTAGGAGAGGGAGAACAACAAAAATTATAAAAATCAGGTTTCCCCATTCAATAATTGATAAGAGGTCAACAACAGGGTTCCAAAAAGGGAATTCCCAAATAGTAATACATCGAACTAAGGGATACCCAAAGTGGTGTCCTCAGAACCAATCATAACTTGCAAAAAAGGGGAAAAAAGATCTAAGGAAAGGGGTCCAAAGGTCCCAATAAGGACAATCTGTGGCTTGGAATAAATATTTTATTGCAAAATATAAAAACGACAAAGTACAGACCCAACAGAGAACATATTTTCTGTTGGTGGTTGGGTCTGTACTTTATCTGAATTTGTCATTTTTTATATTTTGCAATAAAATATTTAATCCAAGCCACAGATTGTCCTTATTGGGACCCTTTGACCTTTGGAACCCCTTTTCTAAGGTCTTTTTTCCCCTTTTTTGCTAGGAGAGGGAGAAGCTGCACAAAGATGTAATCAGTTCATGTGCTTACATAGAACAGACTGATAGGAGGATAGAGCAGAGAGATGATGCTGCTTCTCCTTTCACTGTTCAGTCACAGGCTGGGGGGAGGGACAAGACCTGTAAATATGACCGAACTGCAGCAGGGGAAAAAAAAAATAGATCTCCTCTTCTGCCAGACAGGGCTGTGCTGTGTAGCAGAGCTGTGTAAATCTCAAGTCTGGATGAACAGAAATACAACTCATTTGGCAAGTAGATCCGCTCCTATATATAGTATTTGTTTCATATGTGTGTGTTCAGCGATTTGCCTGGAGTTCAGCTAAGGAAATATTACTGATGTTAGTGAGCCTGTCTTCAGGGTGGTCCTTGCTCTCCTGTTCCCCCTGAATTTTTTTTTTTTCCTCCCTCTGACTTTCATCATCCCATCTCATGACTTGTGTTCTCTCCCCTCCTCCTCCACCTCTCCCCTCCATCAGATGAGCTCACCCCCCTACACCCCGTTCCCCTCGGAATATCTGGCTCCCATCCCCAACTCCACGCCCCCCAAAACCGACCGACCCAAGAGAGACAGAAAGAGCCGCGGCGTTAACCCCAAGAAGCCCAAGGTACCTGCGTGTGCGAGTTGTTGCGAGTGTGTGATCGTACGAATGCCTATAGAGGGAACGCTGCCCTTTTAATGTGCAATTTTCTTCCTCTTGTTCTGTTTGTCTTCTCCCTGTCCACTCTGATTCCTCTCTCTCTCCTGTCGATAAACTCGCCAGATTCCGCTGAGTCCCCCCTCTAGCTGCGGCGGAGTCCTGCCCTTCAGCCCCCGCTCTTCAGGCCTCTCGTCCCTTTCGTCTTCAAGCAAGCACGCGCCGCCTCCCACCATCCTCAGCACCGTCCCGCAGCAGATGTTCAGCGACGGCGGCGAGGGCAGCGGAGACGAGGGTCCCCTGGATGGAGACGAGGAGGATGACTTGGTCATAGACATTCCTGAGTAAAACTAGTGCATCCGGATGCAATCAAATTTTTGCTGGCCTTGGTTTGTAACCATTTGCACGGACCCCATTCATCTCTGTGGTTACATACTAAACACTTTGGTGAGGATTTTCTCATTCCTCAGTTTCCAGGTCAGCCTCTCAGCCTTCTGATTGCTTGAAGGAACTGGAAACAAGATGGAGACCCTGAAGTTCGCACAGTCGGCTTCCGTAAATGATTGTTCGGTCAAGATTTATTTATATAGATGGCGAAAGATTGGTGGACATGTGACCATCACACCTACACTATATGGCCAAAATGTTGTGGGCGCCCCTCCCAATGATGGTGTTCAGGGGTTTCCAGTGACAGGTACCATTAAAGCCTAACTCCACATTTAATTATTATTATTATTATTATAATGTCATTTAATGTCATTTTTGTCCAATTGACCCAAATGAACTGTTTTTTTGCATTAACAGACACACTTGCTTAGCATGCTGTATTAAGGCTGAACTCCAGGAATTCAGCTTCTTTGTAAAAACTGCAGGCGTGCCAAGTCCAACAAGGTGCCTGCCGCCTCATAGACTTATCTCTTATTACTTATTATTTCCATATGACAGTTTTATTGTGCTCCACTGTGGTCTCAGTTCTTTCAAGAGCAGAGTCACTGGAACTGCTATGCCTGCCCCTCCCCTCCTTCTGCCCATTCACAGAAGACTTTGTATTATGTGAACTCATGCACAAAATACAAAGGCTTCTGTGAATGGGCAGCAAAGGGGAGGGGCAGGCATAGCTGCTTTGTGTGTTTCTCTCCTCTCACAGCCTGGAGTGTATCCTGCGGGAGTGCAAGAAACCTGTCACATATAAGTAGTAGTGAAGTCCTGGACAGGGGCAGACTGACCATTTGGAAACTCAGGCACTGCCCGAGGGCCCGGGGTCAGTAGGGGGCCCCATGAGATGCCCCTGGTACCTTTTTCATAGGCTTTTTTGAGTTTGGGCAAGGACACAGGGGCCCCATGATCCCCTATTGTCCGGGGGCCCCATGAGTTGTCAGTCCGCCCCTGGTCCTGGAGGTGATATGCACCTATTTGGACTTCACTTGGTGTGCCTGCACTTTATGCCAAGTTGCTGAATTCCTGGAATTCAGCTTTAACGGTAAAAAAATAGAGTTGTGCTGAGCGCCGCTCAGCCATTCACGGGAAGCTCATTCACAAAATACAAAGGCTTCTGTGAATGGGCAGTAAAGGGGAATGTTGGGCATAGCTGCTTTGTGTGTTTCTCTCCTCTCGCAGCCTGGAGTGTATCCTGCGGGAGTGCAAGAAACCTGTCACATATAAGTAATAGTGAAGTCCTGGAGGTGATATGCGCCTCTTTGGACTTCACTTGGTGTGCCTGCACTTTATACCAAGTTGCTGAATTCCTGGAATTCAGCTTTAACTGTATGTAGGCTACATACAGTATAAAGTCCTGGGTTCCAGCAGTGAGCCTGGGACTTCCCATCCCACTCCTGGAACAAAATAGAGTTGTGCTGAGCGCCCCTCAGCCATTCACAGGAAGGTTATATAAGCAGATAGGCAAGGCGGATAAAGTCACAACCTCTCCTCAGCCAATCAGAGGAAGCTTTGTAACCATTGATAGAGTACAAAGCTTCTCACGAATGGCTGAACTTGACTCTATTTTATTTCGGGAGTGGGACAGGCAGTCCTCATCCCACTACCGGAATACAGATCTATATACTGCATGTAGCTGAGGCTGCATATAGTTAATGCAAAGCACCTATTAATACAAGAAAAGTTTCTGTTGGGTCAGCTTGGCCCAAACAAAACATTAAACATGGGGAGGCATATTTTTGATGCTCCTCCAACCCTGTGGTGACAGTTTGGGGAAGGTTCCAGCAGACTGTGCCTCTGAAAATGGAATTCCAGCTTTACTGTGTATATTTTTTTTAAATAGTTTGCTGGCTCAAACAACCTATTTGCTTTTGAAAAATATATTCTATTGTAAAAATTGTCCATTTCGGTTTTTGGCCAAGTGCCTCCTGAATTTTCGGCGTTCCGTCCGGACGCCCTGATGTAACCATACAAAAGAATGCGCCGTGGCTAATGCCACATGTAACCTTTAGTAGAAAAGTAAATTATTTCAAATGTTCGGGTATCTGGATATACCGTGACGCCGTGCTCACCCCCCGTGGCACTCCATGTTAGGTAGAGGTGGCCTTCCGACACATCTAAGGCCCGCGGGACATGCTACAATCTACACGGTATGGATGGCAGAGCATTAGAGAGCAGCCTTACTGGAATTACTGCATATATAAGCTGGAGACGCATGGAACTGTACTCTGGGATGATGGATGGGTACGCCGGATTTGTTCTCGGTCACGGAAGCATATTAACTTTTTTTTTTTTTTATACCAGTTCCTACTTTTTGTCTTCAAAAGTAACCTCTATACACAGTGGCTAAATGGTTAGCACTTCCGCCTGGCAGTAATCGGGTCGTTGGTTCGAGTCCGAACCACGGCACCACTTGCCCGGAGTTTGCATGTTCTCCCTGTGCCTGCGTGGGTTTCCTCCGGGTACTCTGGTTTCCTCCCACACTCCAAAGACATGCTGGTAGGTTAATTGGATCCTGTCTAAATTGTCCCTAGTATGTGTATGTATGAATGTGAGTTAGGGACCTTAGATTGTACGCCCCTTGAGGGTTAGGGACTGATGTGAATGTACAATATATATGTAAAGTGCTGCGTAAATTGACGGCGCTATATAAATACCTGAAATAAATAAATATACCCCTTCTATGGGGACTAGTTTGTGTTGTGATCTCCATATTAATGTCCATGGTTTTGGAATGGGACTTTCCAGCACGCTCATAGAGGTGTTCACAAGCGTCTGTCAGTATAGTAGACATGGGGGTTGGTTTAATAAAACTGGAGGGTGCAAAGCTTGGTGCAGCTGTGCATGGTAGCCAATCAGGTTCTAAATTCAGCTTGGTTCACGTGTGTGGGTGGTGCCGCTGCGGATCCGCATGAAAATCCGTGTAGCCGCACCACCCGCACAGAGAAATGCGGACCCGCGGGCGGGTGACATTAGCTCTAATGTCATGCTGCCCGCACTGGAAAACGCAACCGTACTGGGAACCTCGGCTGCATTTTCGGAAGAAGTGCAGGGACTTCTTTCCCTGCGTGGCACGGGAGTGCATTCAAATGAATGGTCTCTTGTGCCCACGCAAAACGCGGCCCACACAGCCGCATAGATGTGAACCGGGGGGGTTCATGAAGCTTTGACAAGACAACTGCTTTCTATGCAGAGCTGCACCAGATATTGCACTTTCTAGCTTTAGTAACTCACCCCCATGGAGTGATGTGTGGTGAATGTTCAGAGCGAAGGTGTGCCGGTATGGCTCATCGAATGTGTGTTTGTATTGGATGGCCTGTGTGTGAGGACACTTCATACATTTTCCATGTGCTTGAGGGCCATCTATAGTAAAAAAACACGGGTCATAAACATTTAATTTCTATACTACAGGGAGATTTACTAAAACTTGAGCGCTCAGAATCTGGTACGGCTGTGTACGGGAGCCAATCAGCTTCTACCTTCAATGAAGCTTTGGCAATAAAACTCGAAAGCTCATTGGTTTCTATGCAGAGTATCACCAGATTATGTGCTCTCTAGTTTTAGTAAATGGCCCCCATCGGAGGGACTGTGTAGTGAACGGGTGTCGCACACTTCATACATACCTGTGGGTTGGAGAGGAATTGAAATTGAAGCTGAATTCCAGGCAAAGTAAATATCTACCCTTGCAGCGAAGCTACCCCTGTATGGTAGCAGGAGAAAAGAAGCGCCTCTAAGTGCAGCAGAACCACTTTATTATAGCACAAATGTAAGAACACTCACATATTCAAGGAGTAAAACAGGTATGTGTATGATATCACTGTTCAACAGGTAAAAAGTTTTGGGCATAAAATTAGCTAATCTTACATAATTTTGGGGTGCTGAAAACGAAAATGACCCTAAAAAATGTTGATTGGCTCTAGTTTCCATGATATTTTCACCCATCTAATGACGTAAGCCATTCAAAATTATGATGCAACTTCAGCTGCATATTGCGCAATTGATACTGGTGACCAATAGAAAATCGCATGTATACTGAGATGATGCAATATTAGCCTTTAATTGCATCACTTCACTGCATAAAAGCTGCACTATCTGTAGCTGATTGTAGTTCGTCTTTACATTTCGTTTTATGCTTATATAGGCTACTCAGTAATGCCTCGAACTTGTGTGAATAAAGCAGATAATTTCTGCTATATCTGCGGTGAAATAACTTTTATCTCACAAAAAAGGAGGATAACAGGAATGATTAAGAAAGCCTACAACTTGTATTTTGGCTGCAAGATAGGAGACCAGGACAAGAGCTGGGCACCGCATATATGCTGCAATTCTTGTGGGACGGCACTGGAGCAATGGTTGAATGGAAAAAAGGCATCTATGCCTTTCGCTGTGCCAATGATTTGGAGAGAGCCAACAGATCATGTTAGTAATTGTTACTTTTGTATGGTGCCTCCAATTGTAAAAGGGCTAAATAAGAAGAAAAAGTTATCTGTGCACTATCCAAATATTCCATCGGCAATACGTCCAGTTCCTCATGGAGAGGGGCTACCAATTCCTAAAGCACCAGAATCCTTCGTGGTTGAGTCAAGTGAGGAAGAACCTGAAGCGTGTAGTCACGTGCAGTTGTAAGAGATAGCCCTTTCCTCGAATACAAGAGAAAAGCCAAGAGAAGCAAAACCGACACAAACTGAAGACAAAACTAGTGAGAATCCTAAGTATTAAAATGATTCAACTTAGCTTATGGCTATAATTTTTCTTGGTAATCCTATGCAATATATTATGCCATTTAGGCTTTGTTATGTAGTCAATATCACTTGCTTTATATTTGTGGAAAGACATCTATCTATATAATTATTGTGCATTATGTAGTCATTACGCCTATAGTAGAAAACTTTCCGTTTACAGAAAAACTAGAGCCAATTGACAAATTTCATTGTTATATTTGAACTCAGAATGTGAAATTCATTAAGAAATGGATCCTTTTGTTTCCAAAACTGGCAAAAAATAAAAATTTGTTGAACAGTGTATCCAGTAAGGAACGGCTGTGACAGGTGCCTGACATCTGCATCTGCGCTAAAACAAAGGAGCGCGCTTCCGCCAATAGAGGCCAGCGCATGCTCCGAAACGCTAATAAGATACTCAGTGCGCGCTTAATGGTATAGCAGCGAATGGCACGAAAAGGTAACCGCAATAAAACCTCTTATGATACACAGAAAGTGCAGCGCTAAAAATTTTTTATAAATACTTACTAATAATGGTGTGAACCATCGTCAAATCATAGTCCAAAGGAAATCAAGCTAAATAAATCCATAAAATGATAATATAAGATGTAAAATAAAACTGGTGACCGTGTGTGGGAGGTGATAGGTACAGGAGTTGATAGTGACTTCACGTTCCAGTGACGAGGTGATAAATAGTAAAATAGTGGTCCCTCAACAAGTGGGAGGCACATATGCAGACTGTTGTAATTCCTACACCGTTCACCTGATTTGGATGTAAATACCCTCAAATTAAAGCTGACAGTCTGCAGTTAAAGCACATCTTGTTCGTTTCATTTCAAATCCATTGTGGTGGTGTATAGAGCCAAAAATTTTAGAATTGTGTCGACGTCTCAATATTTATGGACCTGACTGTATACTGCGTCTCTGGAAATGCTCCGAAACGCGTCGCAATGAATTCTGGTCCCTGACGTCATCACGCCGACGTCGCGCCTCAGCGTGCGTTCCAGACGCCATCTTGAGGAGTACGTGTATGCCGGCCGGCTTCCACATCTGTCTCCCTCCTGTTGCCATGCTTGTTTTAGCGCAGACGCGGATGTCGGGCACCTGTCACAGCTGTTCCTTACTGGATATCACACACATGCCCATTTTACTCCTTGAATGTGTGAGTGTTCCTACATTTGTGCTACATTCAAGTGGTTCTGCTGCACTTAGAGGCACTTCTTTTCTCCTTCTATCATACAGAGTTCTGCTCCAGTACTACATGAAGCTTGCCCTTAGTGACCTATGGACCTTCCTAGTCTAATGTATTTAGATTACATTAATATCACTAATTACACTGTTCAACAAATTTTTATTTTTTGCCAGTTTTGGAAACAAAAGGATCCATTTCTTAATGAATTTCACATTCTGAGTTCAAATATAACAATGAAATTTGTCAATTGGCTCTAGTTTTTCTGTAAGCGGAAAGTTTTCTACTATAGGCGTAATGACTACATAATGCACAATAATTATACAGATAGATGTCTTTCCACAAATATAAAGCAAGTGATATTGACTACATAACAAAGCCTGAATGGCATAATATATTGCATAGGATTACAAAGAAAAATTATAGCCATAAGCTAAGTTGAATCATTTTAATACTTAGGATTCTCACTAGTTTTGTCTTCAGTTTGTGTCGGTTTTGCTTCTCTTGGCTTTTCTCTTGTATTCGAGGAAAGGGCTATCTCTTACAACTGCACGTGACTACACGCTTCAGGTTCTTCCTCACTTGACTCAACCACGAAGGATTCTGGTGCTTTAGGAATTGGTAGCCCCTCTCCATGAGGAACTGGACGTATTGCCGATGGAATATTTGGATAGTGCACAGATAACTTTTTCTTCTTATTTAGCCCTTTTACAATTGGAGGCACCATACAAAAGTAACAATTACTAACATGATCTGTTGGCTCTCTCCAAATCATTGGCACAGCGAAAGGCATAGATGCCTTTTTTCCATTCAACCATTGCTCCAGTGCCGTCCCACAAGAATTGCAGCATATATGTGGTGCCCAGCTCTTGTCCTGGTCTCCTATCTTGCAGCCAAAATACAAGTTGTAGGCTTTCTTAATCATTCCTGTTATCCTCCTTTTTTGTGAGATAAAAGTTATTTCACTGCAGATATAGCAGAAATTATCTGCTTTATTCACACAAGTTCGAGGCATTACTGAGTAGCCTATATAAGCATAAAATGAAATGTAAAGACGCTGTCGAACTACAATCAGCTACAGATACTGCAGCTTTTATGCAGTGAAGTGATGCAATTAAAGGCTAATATTGCATCATCTCAGTATACATGCAATTTTCTATTGGTCACCAGTATCAATTGCGCAATATGCAGCTGAAGTTGCATCATAATTTTGAATGGCTTACGTCATTAGATGGGTGAATATATCATGGAAACTAGAGCCAATCAACATTTTTTAGGGTCATTTTCGTTTTCAGCACCCCAAAATTATGTAAGATTAGCTAATTTTATGCCCAAAACTTTTTACCTGTTGAACAGTGTTATTGGGCTTTATGGACTTGGCATTAGTGTTTTGCGCTGATTATCATTTCAAGCTTCCCCTGTATGGCAAGAGTTAAATGTTTAGGTCCAGGGGACTGGGAACAGTTTTTTTTACTTGCCTGCTCCTCTGTGCCCCAGGTTCCTATCACACCGTTAGACCAGTCCCCACAGCCTCTTCTCCCCTACGGTCTGGAAGTCGCAGGTCCTCTGACTGTAAATGCAATGCATGGTACATAGCCCTGCATTGGATCTGCGGAGGCTGAGGAACAGTCCACTGCTGGAGCGTAGGGAAGTAGAGGAGAGCATTGGCTGTTTGGGGAGTAAGGCTGGCCATACATCATACAATTTTCTTGAGATTTGTGGATTAGATTTACCAAAAACCATATAATAGGTCAAACCTAAACAACACTTTCAATTGTATCCAATCAGGCGGGCTCATGGCTACATAGTTGAAGGTAAATCTAAAGGAAATTGGATCGAAAATTGTATAGTGTATGGCCAGCCTAAGGAATCAGGTAAGTAAACTGCTGTTCCCAGTCCCCTAGACCTAAAGGAGCATCTAACCCATGGAGTGCGGAGGCAACACCACTCGCAAGGTAGGATATTTTTTTTTACTTTCTCCAGCAGTGATCGCGTGAAAAAAAAAAAATCTGAGTCTGATTGTACCGAAGTTGATTGACGGATAAACTTCAGTACAGCCATCCTGCCCATAGATGGATCGAATCTTAGCCAGTCTCTGCTGAACCGGTGGAATTTCAGTCCATGTATAGCCGGCTTTACTCTAACGGTCTCGTGTCTCTGGGACAGGAAGTAAAGGGAAATGTCCCCGTTGGTACAAAGGCAACAAAAATGAACCTGACGGGTTTTAATCCTTCCCTGCAACTATGAATCACTTGTAATCTGTTTATTTGAATTGCAGTGATTACATTTCCTGTGTATGTCTGCTCTGCTCGATTATCTGTAGACAGTCACAGGCGGCACATTTATAAAAGTTAGGGCCGTAGGAAACTGGTTTTTATCATTATTTAATTTAGTAGTAAAAATTGATAGCTGAATCCTGATTGGTTGGCAGCTGAGCCACACGTTGCACATCTGCATATCAGAAAGATGACCCAGAGTATGAACGCGTGTTTGTGTGTGGTTATTTTTTTTTTTTTTATAAATTATGTAGCACCACCGTATTGAAGTTCTATTTTGTACTGTGTGAGGAGTAAATTGAATTTGCCAATGTAATGTCTCCTCCATGCCTCCTATTCATTTATAAAGCTGAAGTTGCTTTATGTAAGATCTGCTGATTGCTCTAGCTCAGGGCTTGAAACTTCCACTCGCCTGCTCACCAAGGGTGAGTGGAAATTATGGTGGGGGCGAGTGTGTCCCCCAGGGCCGTCTTGCTGAGCAGGCTCGGAGCTCAGGCCGGATCTGTCATTGGCACTGGGAGCCTTTAGACTGCTCAATAGCTGAACGCAGTGAAAGCAAAGCAAGGAGTGTGTTCTGTGCCCTCTGCCTCTCCCTAGAGTGCAGTACCCGGATCTGTGAGTGAACAACGAAGTACTGCAACTTTTTATGGGGGGGGGGGGGTGTACGTGTACATGTGTGTGTCTGTGTATGCATGTACAATTGTACATGTGTCTGTGTGTATGTACATGTGTGTATCTGTACATGTGTCTGCGTGTATGTACATGTATGTGTGTATGTACGGACATGTGTCTGTGTGTACATGTATCTGTGTATGTATGTACATGTGTCAGTGTGTGTATTTCTGTGTATGTACATGTATCTGTGTGTATGCTGCGTGTGTGTACATGTTTCTGTGCGTGTATGTACATGTGTGTGTGTGTGTGTGTGTGTGTGTGTGTGTGTGTGTGTACAGGTGTCTGTGTGTTTGTACATGTGTCTCTGTGTGTGTGTACATGTTTCTGTGCGTGTATGTACATGTCTGTGTGTGTGTACATGTTTCTGTGCATGTATGTACATGTCTGTGTGTGTGTGTACAGGTGTCTCTGTGTGTTTGTTGGTGGCGAGTACCTCTAAGGCCTGGCTAGTCGCTAATGACTTGAAATTTTAAGCCCTGCTAGCTGATGGGAATACACACCGTAGATGTACACGTTAATGAAATCAACCTTGTTTCTATATGTAAAAATAATAAGATTTGTTTGTATAGAAAAGAAGTGATAAGCATGTAACCCACTTATGGGTGTGGCAGGTGCCTGGTCCTCCTGTGTGCACTATGGATCCACAGTATGCAGTAGCCCACCCTGCATCTGACACCCACAGAAGGCTCCCTGCAGCTAAGGAACAGTCCACCATATTACTAACTTACTATGCTTCGTGCTAAAGCACGGGTGTCAGACTGGCGGTCCTCCAGCTGTTGCCAAACTACAAGTCCCATGTGGCACTGCCAGATTGACAGTTTCAAGCATGACTCCCAAAGGCAGAGGCATCATAGGACTTGTATCAAATAAAAATCAGTGAGCGCTCAGGACAAAAAAAATTGCTCAAGCTGCAAATGCACCGACAAAGGAACCCTAAAGGCTTACAAGAAAATTAGAAAAATAGTGCAGCGCTAAGAAATGAAATCTATAAGAAGAATGTGCAATAAAATAAAAAATAATACAAATCAATTCATCAAAATAAAACAAATGAAGTAGCGGTGTACCATGTAAGTGAATAAAGCGCTATGTTAGGCGCCAAAAATAAACGTGATATTGTGTACAGTCCTTATAACAATAAAGAGTGTTCATAAACGGGCGCACTGACCATTTGGGTACTCGGGCACTGCCCAAGGGCCCGGGATCAGTAGGGGGCCCCATGAGATGCCCCTGGTACCTTTCATAGGCTTTTTTGGGTGTGGTTTGAGTGTGGGCGAGGACACAGGGGCCCCATGATCCCCTATTGCCCGGGGGCCCCATGAGTTGTTAGTCCGCCCCTGTTTATAAATTAGTGAAGGCTTGACACGGTCAGGTCATCCTATAGTGCTCCATAAAGTCCTAATGCACTTGTGACATCCAATAAATCCGTGTGACTTAATCCATGTAGAAGACTGTAAGAAATGCACACTCACCAGATGCGCATAATTAATGCACAATATGCTGGATAAGAATCTGTAGGAAACCCCCTTTTAAATGGATCTGCCAGACCGCATGGAACCAGGATCCCTCCTGTGGACACAAGCCTCCTTTGTAGCCATGCTGCCACTGGGGTCCTGGGAATTCTTAGCTCAGAGCTGTGCTTGTCTCCAACTTGCAGAGGCCGGTCTAAAGGAACATGGGAAAAGGAGGAAGCAGACGCTAAAACTTGGAAATGGGGAACCCTGGATTGTATTGCCTATGAAAGTAAAAGACCTTCTCCATGCAGCACCCCCCCCCCCCCCCCAATACTCACCTAAGCCCCCTCTCGATCCAGCGATGTGCACTGCAATTTTGGCTATCCCAGGGCTTCCTCTCCTCATTAGCTGAGAAAGAAGAAGGGCCATTGGTTCCGACTGCTGTCAATCACAGCCAGTGAGCAAATGAGAATAGAGTGGCGGGGCCAAGCCACAGCTCCATGGACACACAGAGCAGCTGGTGCCCCCATTAGCAAGCTGCTTGCGGTGGGGGCACCTGACAGGAGGGAGGGGCCAAAAGCGCTGAATGGGGGCCTGAGAAGAAGAAGACTTGTGCTGCTCTGTGCAAAACCACTGCAAAAAGCAGGTAAGTATAGGCATGTTTGTTATTTAAAGAGAAAAAACATTAAGCCTTTAGAATCACTTTAATCACCGGTTTCCTTTAAAATTAATACAGTAGCCACATGAGGCCGGGCATTGTCATGTACTAGGGGGAACCTAGGATCTACTTCACCAGTGTAGGGTCTGACAACGGGTCCAAGGATTTCATCCCGATACCTAATGGCAGTCACGGTGTCATGGTTTATCCTGTAGAGGTCTGTGTCCCTCCATGGATATGCCTCCCCAGACCATCACTGACCCACCACCAAAATGGTCATGCTGAACCATGTTACAGGCAGCAGAACATTCTCCACGGCTTCTCCAGAGCCTTTCACGTCTGTCACATGTGCTCAGGGGGAACCTGCTCTCATCTGTGAAAAGCACAGGGCGCCAGTGGTGAACCTGCCAATTTTTTGAGCTCTATGGTGCCAGGCAGTGAGCACAGCGCCCATTAGAGGACGTAGGGCCCTCAAGCCACCCTCATGAAGTCTGTTTCTGATTGGTCAGAGACATTCACACCAATGGCCTGCTGGAGGTCATTTTGTAGGGCTCTGGCAGTGCTCATCCTGTTCCTCCTTCCACAAAGGAGCAGATACCAGTCCTACTGATGGGTTAAGGACCTTCTTCGGCCCTGTACAGCTCTCTTAGGGTAACTGCCTGTCTCCTGGAATCTCCTCCATGCTCTTGAGACTGTGCTGGGAGACACAGGAAACCTTCTGGCAATGGCATGTATTGATGGGCCATCCTGGAGGAGTTGGACTGCCTGTGCAACCTCTATAGGGTCCAGGTATGGCCTCATGCTACCAGTAGTGACACTGACCCTAGCCAAATGCAAGACTAGTGAAAAACTGTCAGAAAGATGAGTAGGGAAAAAAATTATCAGTGGCCTCCAGCTGTAAAACCATTCTTGTTTTGAGGGTTGTCTCATTGTTGCCCATGTAGTGCACCTGTTGTTAATTTCATGAACACCAAAGCAGCTGAAACTGACTAACAACCCCCTCTGCTACCTAACTGACCAGACCAATATCCCAGGAGTTTCACTGACTTGATGCTAGACTCTGATTATAAAGTGTTCCAATATTATTTTGCCGTGTATTATTCCCCAATAGCTCAGTATCAGAAGAGTCCGAAACAGGGGAAGTGCAAAAATTGTCTAAGCATTTGTTTCCGATGGAGGAAATAGAAGAATTGCTGAAAGCAATCTATCCTTCACAGCAAATTCAAGAAACCATGCCCACTAATTCTGTCCAAGACAGATTATATAGAGGGCTACAAGAGATCCGGAGAAGAACATTCCCAGTCCATCATTCTATCAGAATAATAGAAAGTCTTGAGAGATCAGCGGACAGGAAAAAAAGATTCCCATTTAAGTAACCCAGAGACAAGACAAGAAGATTTTTTTTTTTCGGCGCTACAAACCAGAAGAGCAGACAGAAAACAAAAAGCAGCAAAACCAGCATAAAATGAGTATTCAAAGGAATGGGAAGGGAAAAGGAAAGCCTCTTTCCAAATACACCTACAACCAGCAAAATCTAATGACGCCATCTCTGGGGCCCACAATGGAGGGAGTTCTGTCAAAATCCTTTTATCCTGCAAATAATACAAGACTGGTACACTTAAGATTTGGAAGAAATACTTGGCGTCTATACCTCCGGATAGCAAAAATCTCAGACAACTGGCTACTGTGTTAGATTTTTTTTTTTTTTTACAGGACAAAGTGGAGGCGGGACAATCCGTAAGCACCCTCAAAGTCCATTCTGCAGCTCTGCTTGACTTCCTATTGAGTGAAAACACTATGGTTAAAAGGTTCTTCAAAGCTATCTTGCCCAGGCAAGTCAGTGAAAGTCACACCTTTGGAAACTCTTGTAAGTCTTGAGAGCCTAGACCAGAGATCCCTTTGAGCCTTTGGAAGAGTGAAATTTTTAACGCTCAAAGTGGCATTATTAGTGGCCATCACTTCGGCCAGAAGAGTCATTGAGTCACAGGCCTTATCCATTAAGGAGCCTTTTATACCAGTTTTTCCTGACTGGCTCATATTCAAGATGGATCCCCTATTTTTACCTAAGTTAGCATCACCATTCCATAGAACTCAAGAAGTGCTACCATCCAGAGAACTCAAGAAGTGGTGCTACCATCCAGAGAACTTAAGAAGTGGTGTTACCATCCAGAGAACTTAAGAAGTGGTGCTACCATCCAGAGAACTCAAGAAGCGGTGCTACCATCCAGAGAACTCAAGAAGCGGTGCTAGCATCCAGAGAACTCAAGAAGCGGTGCTAGCATCCAGAGAACTCAAGAAGCGGTGCTAGCATCCAGAGAACTCAAGAAGCGGTGCTAGCATCCAGAGAACTCAAGAAGCGGTGCTAGCATCCAGAGAACTCAAGAAGCGGTGCTAGCATCCAGAGAACTCAAGAAGCGGTGCTAGCATCCAGAGAACTCAAGAAGCGGTGCTAGCATCCAGAGAACTCAAGAAGCGATGCTAGCATCCAGAGAACTCAAGAAGCGGTGCTAGCATCCAGAGAACTCAAGAAGCGATGCTAGCATCCAGAGAACTCAAGAAGCGGTGCTAGCATCCAGAGAACTCAAGAAGCGGTGCTACCATCCTTCTGTCAACATCCTAAGTTAAGCAGATAGAGATTTTGCCTCACTAGACATCAGAAGATGCGTCCTTCAATATTTAGAATGTCACCGGGTTGTATGGAGGCGCATACAAAGGGAAGCCTACCTTGCTATGCTTACACGTCGCAAGATATTACTTGTCCTTTGGGCATTAAAGCTCACGCCACTCAAGCAGTCGCTACTTTGTGGGGTGAGAGGGCTGGGGCTTCCATCGAGCAGATCTGCAAAGCAGTTACATGGGCCAGCAATTCTACATCTGCGAGGCTCTGCAGGATCGATTTGGTCTCCGCCCAAGATCTAGCCTTCGGGCGCAAAGTTCTTCAAGCAGTAGCCCCACTCTAGGTATGCATCATTGAGATCTCTTGTGGCTGTCCTGGAGGATGACCTAGAAAATGAGTTATTACCCGATAACTCCCTTTCCAGGAATTCTCCAGGATGGTGGATTCCCACCCTGATTTTCTCGTGTGATAATTTTAATGAAATTAAATCTGTTTTTTTGCTGTCCGATCAATCTTTTTATAACTGAGGGGGCAGCCCCTTGGCTGGCCTTTTAGCCACTTGCCTACCAGGCACGTATACCCCCTTCCTGCCCAGGCCAATTTTCAGCTTTCACTGTTGTCGCACTTTGAATGACAATTGCGCGGTCATGCAACACTGTACCCACATGAAATTTTTATCATTTTTTTCACACAAATAGAACTTTCTTTTGGTGGTATTTAATCGCCACTGAGGTTTTTATTTTTTGCACTGTAAATTAAAAAAGAGCAAAAAATTTAAAAAAAAAAAGTTTTCTTTATTTCTATTACTGATGTGCATTGATGAGGCTGCATTAATAGGCAGCACTGATGAGGCGGCACTGGTGGGCATTGATGAGGAGGGACTTCTGATGGACTGATATGCAGCAAGGATGGGCACTGACTGATAACAGTGACTGGCATCAATGCTTGGTGACACTGCTGGGCAGCATTGATAATCAGGACACTGTTTATTAGTGCAGATCTCCCCTGTCACATTTGCAGGTTATGGGCAGTTACTTTCTTCACACTGTGACAGCTGTGAGGAAAGTGCAGCCGATAATCGGCAACTGTATTTATATTGTGATCTGCTCTGTCATTGGACACGGCTGATCACGTGGTAAAAGGCCATTGTGATTGGCCTTTTATCTCATCATCTGATCAGCTGTGTTCGTAGGACACAGCGATCGCCGACCGTGCCGGGTGCATGCCGCAGGGGTCGTGTTCTGGCAGGACGTCCATGGACGCCCTACCAGAACTGGACAACCATGCTATAGCCGTCTTTTGGCTATAGTGTGGTTGTGAAGCGGTTAAATCTATCTGAACGTGTTTCCTGTAGGGGGTGGAGCTTATCATTCATGTGACTGTCATGGAGGATTCCTGGAAAGGGAGTTATCAGGTAATAACGCAGACTTTTGTGAGAATCCGGCACAAGGTTCCCAGGTCTGTACATCTGCTGTGCCCATTATGGGGGGGTTCCCACCATCCCAGTGTTGAGTTCCCGGGTCTGTATACCTGCTGTGCCCATTATGAGGGGTTCCCACCATCCCAGTGCTGAGTTCCCGGGTTTTTACATCTGCTGTGCCCATTATGAGGGGTTCCCACCATCCCTGTGCTGAGTTCCCAGGTTTTTACACCTGCTGTGCCCATTATGAGGGGTTCCCACCATCCCTGTGCTGAGTTGCTGGGTCTGTACACCTGCTGTGCCCATTATGAGGGGTTCCCACCATCCCTGTGCTGAGTTCCTGGGTCTGTACGCCCGCTGTGCCCATTATGGGGGGTTCCCACCATCCCTGTGCTGAGTTCCTGGGTCTGTACACCCGCTGTGCCCATTATGAGGGGTTCCCACCATCCCAGTGCTGAGTTCCTGGGTCTGTACACCCGCTGTGCCCATTATGAGGGGTTCCCACCATCCCAGTGCTGAGTTCCCGGGTCTGTACAACCGCTGTGCCCATTATGAGGAGTTCCTGTCATCCCTGTGCTGAGTTGCTGGGTCTGTACACCTGCTGTGCCCATTATGAGGGGTTCCCACCATCCCTGTACTGAGTTCCAGGGTCTGTACACCTGTACTTTAGGTGGATTCACTCTGTAGAAGGAAACAAAACCTTTTCTTTAGCTTTCTGCACCACACTACACTACACTGACACAGACACCTCAAACTAACTAGTCTTAAAATGCCCCCCCCCCCCACTATTTATGCTTCCTTACCTGTGTTAAAAAGATGTGTTTATGTACCTATGTTTTTTTTCTGCTCACGTGATCCCACAGCTCTGGCTCCCCTGTGTCAGTTAACGGCAGTTGCATGGGGGGAAGAGGGAGCGCAGATGATGGCTGGAACATGGGAGCCTATGAGTGACATCACCACTCCTGAAATTCTCAGCCATTGTCGAGTGTTATCTCCCCTGCAGCTGCCATCACTGACATGGAGGATGACATGACCGGAACAGGCTGAAAATGGCTAAGTATATTTTTAAAACTGGTTATTGTTAGGCTGATACTTATGCAGGCCATAGACGGTTTGTTTATCGGACGTTTTTTCGTCCGAAAAACTAAACATCGGTCATTCTGTTGCCACCAATGATTGCGAAAATCTGCCGTTTTTCGCAAATTTTCCAGCATGACCAATAAAAGAAATGAGGAGGAACCGAAGAAAATCGGTCGATGCCATTGCCCCACTAACAGTGCGAAAATCGGTCGATTATTCTTTCGGATGCAAAATTGTCTGATAAACGCACCGTCTATGGCCTGCATAGGTTGTACCTTTAGCCAAGACTTTTTGATTTTGGATAGGGGTCTCCAAACGTTTCGGTATGGGGGTCAGGTTGTATATTTTACAAATATTCAGGGGCTGAAAAAATCAGCTTTGTAAATGAATGAATAGGTTTTAGTTGGAACTTTTTTTTTCTATTCTGCATAAGTTTCAGAACAAAGAGAGAACTTCTGTAAAACAAAGCAAATAAGTTCCAAATACATCTGAACAATTCTAAAATCACATTCAGCCTGCACCTCTCTCATCAGAGTCCCTCATATATCAGGGTTGTCCCTTACATCAGAATCCTTCCCCCCAGAATCTTCCCCCCAGCCCGGACACCACCCCCCATTGACTTCTCCGTCACATCCAACAACGCCACCATCAAACCCGTCCCGCACGCCATAGTACTGGGTGTCATTCTGGACTCCAACCTATCCTTCCAGCCCAATCTTTAACAAACTCGTGCAGACTCCACCTCCGCAACATCGCCAAAATCCGCACGTTCCTAACCCCAGAAACCACTAAACAGCTCATCCACTCCCTCATCATATCACGACTCGACTACTGCAACTCCCTCCTCACTGGCCTGCCTCGCCGCTGGCTATCCCCGCTTCAGTCCATCCTGAATACGGCTGCCAGACTCATTCACCTTTCCAACCGCTCCATCTCCGCCACCCCCCTCTGCCAATCCCTCCACTGGCCTCCACTCAGTGTCCTCCACCCCCCTCTGCCAATCCCTCCACTGGCCTCCACTCAGTGTCCGCCACCCCCCTCTGCCAATCCCTCCACTGGCTTCCGATTGCGCAACGGATCAAATTCAAAATCCTAACACTGACGTACAAAGCCGTCCACCATACTGCCCCGAACTACATCACTGACCTAATATCCAAGTACCGCCCAACACGCACACTCCGCTCCTCACAAGACCTCCTTCTCTCTAGTTCCCTGGTCTCCTCCTCCCATGCCCGCCTCCAGGACTTCTCCAGGGTGTCACCCATCCTCTGGAACTCCCTGCCCCAACCCATCAGATTATCACCTACTCTCCTCTCCTTTAGGCGCACCCTGAAAACCCACCTCTTCAGGGAAGCCTACCCCACCCCCTGCTAACTTGCCGACCTCCTCCACTCTTCCTACCACTCCATCCCCCACAGCTTTCTCCTCCTGTGCCACCATCCCCTCCCTCCTAGATTGTAAGCTCCAAGGAGCAGGGCCCTCGATCCCCTCATGTTTTGCATTGTATTGTTATTGTACTGTCGCATGTTCTGTCCCCCTTTGTAATGTACAGCGCTGAGCGAACTATCTGCGCTTTATAAATACTGTATAATAATAATAATAATCCCTATTGGAGTGCCCCCTTACATCAGAGTCCATAGTAAAGGCCCCTTTACATCAGGGTCCCCATTAGACTGCCCTTGCAACAAAGTCCTCATTGGTATTTCCCCTTACATCTGAGTCCTCCTTTTATCAGAGTCCACGTCAGGTGGCCACCTTACGTCAAGGTCTCCATCAGATCTACATCAGCGGTGGGCTAGATAAAATCTTGTAGTGGGCCGCATGTTGCCCATGGGTTGTAGTTTGGAGACCCCTGGAGTAGGGAATGGTAAAAAGCCCTGATAGTTTTCTTTTTTGCTTTTTGTTTTGCTCCAAAACCTTTTTATCTAGAGATGTTCATGTGCTGTACACCTATGAGCTTGTGTAGGGGCCACGCCTAGGGGGCCATTGGAGATTCTATGGAATGTTCAATCCAATGTGAGAACACAAGACTCAGACTCAGAGCGGGTCAGTTTTTTTGCCTTTATTGAGTGCAGTTATCAGGAGGAGACTGTGACATGCAAATACAGAGTGTGCAGCCTCCATCACACCCCAATCCAAACCTGACACAAACAAACACAAAGCACAACCAGCCACGTGCCATCATCCGCTCTTATGAAAACGCCCAAACCCTCTTCCCGGAGAGATATCCAGCCGTCGCCATCTTTCCTAGGTCATGGACAGAAGGTGTTCCCAGTCAATGGCCCATTGTAACATTCTCATCCCTAGCCATCCTAGATACAAGTTTTGTTACTTTAAAAACATTTTTTTAGGGTTTTTTCTGCCTTAAAAAACAAGGCCTGCTTAATCTGCCCCCTTCAGAATTTACCAAGTATTGGTAGACCCCTGACGCCTAGGAGAGGATGACACTTAATCCAGCTAGTTTGGGAATGGAGAGCAGCCAAAAGTCTCAGGAGAAGACACTCTTGCAATGGACTTGATTATCTACTCTCAAGATTTCACCACTCAAGAATTTTTCTGGATAGACAGTGACATCATGGCCACCGATGTAAAAGACGGGTAAGGTAAGTGTATATTTGACCCCTTTTCCAGTAGTTGATTTGTAAAGGGGGCTTGGGCAATTTGGATGGGCCTTGTATTTGGTCTGCTTTAAATTTAGAACAGCTTCCAAATTTCTGTATGGAGATGTTTACCCTCCTTTCCCCAATTTAAAGCCTCCAAGTTGGTTTTGCTACTTCAAAATGTTCTTGCTAACATCATTTTGCACAGGAGATCTCCTACATTTTAGATTCTGTGTGGGGAAAAAAAATCAACAAATCGGGTTCCCTTATGTGAAATACTTTAAGTGACATACTGATCAACCTCTGCCCTATGCGTGTTTGTCGCATTTTTTGCTCCATTTTTGGTGACAAGCTTCACGCTATTTTTAAAACTGCGTTTTGCTGCTATTGTGTTACGTGACAGTCGTGGCTAAATCGCACCGCGTTTGGGGGGCCACTTAGAATGAATTCGGTTTGGAATCACGGGCAGAATCGTGGCGATTCCACATCGCCGAGTGTGAGTGAGACCTAATTGCTGTCCTCCTTCCGAAAATGCTAGTGCATACGTGCTCTTTGTTGCTTAGAAAACACTGAAGTGAATTAGTCCATAATACTGCCCCAAACTACATCACCGACCTAATATCCAAATACCACCCAAAACGCACCCTCCGCTCCTCACAAGACCTTCTTCTCTCTAGTTCCCTAGTCTCCTCCTCCCATGCCCGCCTCCAGGACTTCTCCAGGGCATCACCCATACTCTGGAACTCCCTACCCCAATATATCAGACTATCATCTAGTCTACTCTCCTTTAGGCGCACCCTGAAAACCCACCTCTTCAGGGAAGCCTACCCCACCCCCTGCTAATTGCCGACCTCCTCCACTCTTCCTACCAGTCCATCCCCCACAGCTATCTCCTCCTGTACTACTATCCCCTCCCTCCTAGATTGTAAGTTCCAAGGAGCAGGGCCCTCGAACCCCTCGCGTATCGCATTGTATTGTTATTGTACTGTCGCATGTATTGTCTCCCATTGTAATGTACAGCGCTGAGCGAACTGTTGGCGCTTTATAAATACTGCACAATAATAATAGACAGACAGCATTTTCAGAAGGAGGTCATCAAATATATATATTTTTTTCCATGACAGGTTTGCTTTAAATTGTCTGTGAAAGATATAACGTCATCTATGTGCTGCTAGACCCTTAGGGGTTCATTTTCATCATTTAGGCCATGAATCAGTGCATGACATAAGGGCAGCTCATTCAAAATGTATGGGCAACCAATCCACTATTTCTGGCAGCTCATTGCAGTGGACATTTGCATGCAAGAATTAAAAACGAATGGCACTGCATTGCCCCAATGCATGTAATGTGCATTGCCATGGGTTACTGTAACATAAATGGGCCCTATAGGGTTACTGTCACATTGCCCTGAGGCGTGTATTGCAGACCAGGTTTACTTTAGGATCAAATTGCTTTTACCCAAAATCAATCTTATTTCACTTTTCATGTTTCTAGTGTCAGAGAATAAAAGTCAAAAATAATGTTGGTTTCTGTGAGCAACAAGACCTTTTTGCTTCAATCACTTCTGTTTAGGATTCCACAGATGACAACCAACTGACCATTGAAGACACTCAGATTTCCAGCCTCCCTTCTAATCTTGACCTACATGTAATAAACACTTTGCCTTGAGCTTTGTACAGACATTTATCCTTGATCTTAGGGGTGCTTTTCATTATAGAAACATGAGGATCTCACATATACAACCTAACAACACACAGGAGGCTCAAACACGTTCAACCACCATGTGTGATTTACCCTTAATAGGCTTCTCCTGGAACTGCTGCGTATGGCTTCAGATTATTAAACCGGGCAGACCATACATTTGCTGCCTACACTTAATAAGCTTCAGGTCAAAGGTTATCCAGAGCGCCAGTGGATTGTAAATTCAAGACAACATACAGGAGCAAGAACTGGTTCCCGTAAAAAAAGATCTTCAAACTGGACAACCAGAAATGCTAACTATGACCATCGTAGCTGCCATATTGGCCATCAAAAGTATTTGGAATATAGGAGGTAAAACTTTTCCTATGGGGCTGACCAGTGCTACCCCCTTTCTGAAAACACGAACTACCTGGCTGGTATGTGTATCACCTGTCTTTAAAACTAATAGATCAATTGTGTCAGACTAATTTTAGAAATCTTTTGTATTTGTTCTGGGTTAGTGGTGATGACAAACATCTACCATTTGCAGAAAGGGTAAGAAATGGCAATCTCCATTTTTCTTGTTCTTAAGAGATAACCTTTCATTGTCTGAACAAATTACAACTATAACATCTCTTCCTCAGACATATAAAAGTCAATTAAAATATATTTCAAGCAAAAACTTTTTTTTTTTAATTTAGGATAGAGTGGAGAAGGTTTAAACCCATGTCAAGCTTTTTCGACACAACAGGAAGTGAGGGAAATTCCAAAGGGTTTCCATTGGATTGCATTTTCCCTCTATTCTTGTTCTGGTGTCAATTCAAAATTTTGGAGTCCGGGTGGCAATGGTCACCAGAGTAAACTCCCCCAGGAAGAACACAAACCAATAAAGCCTTAAGGTGATAGGAGCATGTATTACTCTAAGGGTTGCTGCCAAACTAGACCATTATTAATTACCCACCCTCCTTACAGGACTGTCCGGTCCAAATTTCATTCTTTTGGTCTTATTCTGTCCTACGGGTCCATTCAAACCTGAGCGACAAGCTTTTCGTCCAATGCTCACCATTCAACATCCCGTGGTTTTCACTTGTGTTTGTTCACACCTTACCGTAGCATCCCTTGAAACTCAAAAAAAGCACATGAGCTTCTTTTGAGCTATAAGTGTCAAGTGTTTTTTGGGGTCAATAGAATGTACGTTTTGCAGAGCTCCCATTGAAGTCTTTTGGGGCCAAAAGTGCTTGAGCTCAAAGAAGCTTATGTCCTTTTCCCTTAGTAACTAACTTTTGGTTGGCTGAAGTTAATAGTAATACAAAATGCTCAATCCTGAGATTCCCTTGAAAATGCCCGTACAAACTCTCAACATAAAAAGCCTGTAAAACACCCAAAGACACTCAGCTGAAGTGTGAATGCAGCCTGAAGAAGGGGGACCTTTGTAACCCCACATCTTGTCTTTCATTGGTGATTGCACATACAATTTTATTCTGAACGACTATGGAGTGGCACTACTATACTTGATCCTGGAGCAATAAAAACCTGACAGGGATTGTGACCACACCGCTCTATCCAAAACCAAAAAACACCAAAGTTTTGTTTAGATACCCTTGAATTTCCTTCAGTAGCAATGGCTAACAGGCTGGACTTTCTATTCTATGAACTGTACATTCGTTTGGCCATCACCATCTAGCCCTTTCGTTATCCAGCATAATCTATTTTACCAAGAGGACAACCATAGTGATACATTCAGAGAAGAGACAGCCTAACTTGGTGATGTCTGTGAAGGTTTTCATATACCCAGGTTGTAGTATCTCTAGTAGTAGCTAGCTACATTTCAACTGAACTTGCTCTGCAACGTCCAAAATGTTAAAGCTGAGCTCTGGCAACCAACAAAAATGTCTCCATTCTTCCCCCAACTCCTAAACAATATCTCAGTTGTCCTAACACACCAATAGTTACCTCCTTGGTCTTGCCAAATCCTCCAATCTTCAGCTCTGGAAGGTTGACAGGTACTTCTAGCAGTGCCCATGTACCATACTGATGACTTGGACATTGGTTCTATACCAAATACAGTGCAGGCATGATGATTTCGAATGGAGGGACAGCAACAAAACTGGTCCTCACATCTGGACAGGAGCACGGATTACGGGAGTAGGTGCTGGAGCCATTATTTATTTTAGACTGAATACAGATTGCCTAAAAAGTGGAAGGTAATAGTGATTTATTTCTTACAAGACCATAGTTGTGCTTCAACCATGTTGTTTTAACTTCTTTACCCAGGAAATTTGACAACTCACACTTTCAGCCATATAGCTCAACTAGACCTTATGACACAATGGTCATTGGAATACGTTAATCAGAACAGCGTTTCATAACTTTTCACATCTCCAGTCAAGTTTTTGGTCCATCACCACATTTCATGACACCATCATGGTGTTAGCATGAGCTGGGTATACAGTATACACTGGGATAAGTTCTAAACACTTCAATTGAGGAAGTCACTTGGATGACCCATGAAAGGTCTCCAACATAGCTAAACATAGCTAATTACCACCAGCCATCTTGGTTATGACTCTAAAACACCTTTTTTTTTTTTTTTTTTTGCTTTTTCAAAATCCTAGATCAACACCCTACAGTCTACTGACTGATCATCCTATAAACCGTTGACCTTGGCCAAGTTTCAGAACAGTCATATCTTTCTCGCCCCTTTTGTTCCTTTTGTTATCACCATCAACACTTGTTATAAACAGAAGAGTAATAAAATTACAAAAAACACGATTTTGCATAAATGCAGTGCCTGCGTGCGTATCTTGAGCACTGACTTACACCCCAGTATACAAAAAAACAGATCACACCCCCACCCCACCCCACCCCCACCCAACGTACAAAACAAGTAGTCACAAAACAGTGAAAAAAGGAAAAAAACGTGCAAAGAGTGAGTGTGTGGGATGTGTGCATAGCCCAGAGATGCGTGTGCATAGTTGCGTGTTACATGGGTACAGCGACGGTTGGTGTATGTCTTCACATACTTGGTGTAGCCTGTTTCCAGTCCGGGCAGGGAGTACTTATCCTATGTTTTTGTCTATGACCTTTAAATCCTACGCTAGATCTTGCAGTTGTTTCAATAGTGTTTTACTATGATTGCAAATGTGTGTACAGATTTTTCCAGCTTTGTATTGAAGACCTTGCTGGCAGTTAACACTGTGCCCAGGGCTTTGTGGAGGGGGCAGAATCCACCACAGAGACAGTTTCCTATTCTCGGTAGACTTATTCATCACTACCTATGAATGTTCAGCAATTCTGTATATTAGTTGCTTACACTAGACTCAGTTTTGGTGAACACCAACTAATCTATCAAAACATATTAGAATTGAGGGAGAAAACCCAGCACAGCATCCTTGGTAGGGAATAAGCCCAGCAAATTCTGGAGCCATGTACGGAATACAAATAAAATAATCAAATATACCAAATGTTTGTGCAAACCTGACCATCACACCTACTTATATGGCCAAAAGTATATTCAGGTGTTTCCAGTTAATGCTACACAATACAAAGTCCTTTTAGAAAATTGTGCTCTTCCAACACTATGGTAACAGTTTGGGGAAGACCCTTTCCTGTTCCCCTGTGTACAAAGCCAGCTCCCCAAAGAAATGGTTTGTCCACTTTGGTGTGGAGGGACTTGAGTGGCCTACACAAAGCCGCACCCTGCTGTCAGGGCCTGGATCTGAACCTGAAAACTCTGCTGTGTCTGGCAATGTTTCGTCTTGCTGATACACCTGGAATGCTGGACAGCTCCATGGACAATTCCTTGAATGATCCTGCCTTCAACCTTGTTTGTCTTGAACTTTGAACTCCTTGCTCCTCCCTTGAACTTTCTATTTAAGCCATGCCTTTGCACTTTTTGTTTGCCACATTACTGTTCTCCCTCCAGCTCTTGTCTCTCCTGCTGCCGTCTGTATCTTTGCTATCACTCCTTACTGATCTTTGGCTTGTTTACTGACTATGCTTTTGTTTATTCCTACTTGCTATATCTGCTACTGGACTCCAGCTTGCTCACCGCCTGGTGGGGGGATCCTGAGGACCACAGTCTGGTACTAACACACAGAAAAACCCATCTCCACCATCAGAAGCTCTGGTGAAAACCAGTTAGTACCATGTCATCCGCCAGAGAGACTTGTTTCTGTACTTATTCAGTTGGTTAGTGGGTGCCTCCATACTGCTATAGCTATTGGTCTCTGAGTCTGACTCCAGATCATGACAGCTGCTGAACACGTTTGGGACGCATTGGATTGTGAGCCAGATCTTCTCGTCCATCAGTAGCTGACCTCGCAATTGGCAAATATCCCCACAGACATTCCAAAATCTTGTGGAAAGCCTTTCCAGAGGAGTGCAGGCTAATATAGCAACACACAGGGACAACTCCATGGTTTTAGAATGGGATGGGCAACAAGCCCACATAGGTGTGATGGTCAGGTGGTGTTTGGGCGAAATGCCTTCTTGGCCAAATGGGGATAAATTCCCACAGACACTCTCCAAATACTTGTGGAAAGCCTAACCAGAAGAGTGGAGGCTGTTTGACACAAAGGAAAGGAGAGGAACCCAATAGTAATGCCCGTGGTTTTGGAATGGGATGTCCAAGAAAAACACATTTTCAGTGGACAGAGGAAACGTTGAAGCTTCTGACATTTTTTTTATCACCGCTTGTGCCTTTCTCTACCGCACTCACCATTTCTTGTGTAGGGGTCACAGGGACAGGAAGTGAGAAATAATCCCAATGAGATCAGAGAGAGAAATGACCAGCTTCACCAAGCACAAACTTTTTCTGTTTTATGAAATACCTCAATAGGAAATGCCTTCAAAATTGTGAACACAAACGATACCCATGAGTACCAACCCTGTGTCCACCATAGGAAAAAACATAGTGCCCACTCCTGAAATCAGCTATCTCTGCGGCAGAAGTATTTCCTCCTTTTACTGTAAAAGGGAAGGGCAGGAACCCTCTAACAGACCTTGGTGCAGTGTTAAACCCTTAGGGGTACAAGCCTTTACTGCTAGGCCACTGTTTGCTTCTTGGCAGCAGAAGCAGCCAATGAAAAACAGTAAGGGTAAAAGGGGTTGACTAATTCCAGGGAACAACTGACACCTGTTACAAGTAACAACTATCTGGAAAGCAAGGGAAGCATGTATCTCGTTGTTTAAAAGCATTCAAAGCAACATTTTTCCATTCAGGAAGTAAGGTTCATGGTGGGTCATATTACCCTACTGAGGTACCATTGTGTAGCATGGAATTGTGTATTGCTATACTAAAGAGTGATCGATTATCTATTTGGTTGGGTCTGACCTCCCATAGGGTCTCCACTTGTGTCCAGGCCACCTCAGGGGGGGAGATCTGTTCCACCTCCCAGCCACTTGTGTTATCAGCCTTTGCAAAAGAAACATTTCTTAATTTTGGAACATATAAGAAGGGGATTATAGAAAACAGGAATAAAAGTGGTAACTACCATAACTCCCACCTTCCCAGCCACTTGTGTCATCGGTCTTTGCAAAAGACCAAATTCTTCATTTTGGAAGATATGGGAAAGGAAATTTTAGAAAATAGGTGGTGATATCCTTTACGTCTACATCTAAACCATCTGAGATTGGGCACACAGGTGATGATCCATCCCACCTTCCAAGCCACTTGTGTCATCGGTCTTTGCAAAAGACCAAATTCTTCATTTTGGTACATATGGGAAAGGGATTATAGAAAAGAGGTGGTGATATCCTTTACGTCTACATCTAAACCATCTGAGATTGGGCACACAGTTGATGATCTGTCCCACCTCCAAGCCACTTGTGTCATCGGTCTTTGCAAAAGACCAAATTCTTCATTTTGGAACATATGGGAAAGGGATTATAGAAAAGAGGTGGTGATATCCTTTATGTCTACATCTAAACCATCTGAGATTGGGCACACAGGTGATGATCTGTCCCACCTCCAAGCCACTTGTGTCATCGGTCTTTGCAAAAGACCAAATTCTTCATTTTGGTACATATGGGAAAGGGATTATAGAAAAGAGGTGGTGATATCCTTTATGTCTACATCTAAACCATCTGAGATTGGGCACACAGTTGATGATCTGTCCCACCTTCCAGCCACTTGTGTCATCGGTCTTTGCAAAAGACCAAATTCTTCATTTTGGAACATATGGGAAAGGGATTATAGAAAAGAGGTGGTGATATCCTTTATGTCTACATCTAAACCATCTGAGATTGGGCACACAGTTGATGATCTGTCCCACCTCCAAGCCACTTGTGTCATCGGTCTTTGCAAAAGACCAAATTCTTCATTTTGGAACATATGGGAAAGGGATTATAGAAAAGAGGTGGTGATATCCTTTATGTCTACATCTAAACCATCTGAGATTGGGCACACAGGTGATGATCTGTCCCACCTTCCAGCCACTTGTGTCATCGGTCTTTGCAAAAGACCAAATTCTTCATTTTGGTACATATGGGAAAGGGATTATAGAAAAGAGGTGGTGATATCCTTTACGTCTACATCTAAACCATCTGAGATTGGGCACACAGGTAAGTGTGTGTCTTGTACATGGCTATGTAATTGCTGCATAGTAAATCATAGGAACAAGGTAACAACATGTCTTCCTTGTGTGTGTGATGGAGATGCCAGCATGCAAATACTGATCATCGCCATAAGTGGTTACTTTGGTGCCTTCGGCCCAGGGGCGGACTGACAACTCATGGGGCCCCCCGGGCAATAGGGGATCATGGGGCCCCTGTGTCCTTGCCCAAACTCAAAAAAGCCTATGAAAAGGGTACCAGGGGAATCTCATGGGGCCCCCTACTGACCCCGGGCCCTCGGGCAGTGCCCGAGTTTCCAAATGGTCAGTCCGCCCCTGCTTCGGCCTTAATACCAGCATGTGTTTGTAGTAAAAATATTGATTCTGTGCAAGTATTTTGTAAGTTTTGTACATGAATACTGACAAGGAACTGTTTACTTGCTAAATTTGTCATAATTCTGTTCAGCCATTCTTGGAATTGACACACTCCTGCCATGTGAGCAGCCAGTGTGTGGGGACAATAGTTCTGAGTGATGGAGCTTCCTGTGTTGCTTGTCCAATGACCGGACTATGAAACAGTCTAATAGTCCATTGTATTGTGGATAAAAACCTTTACTTTAGGCTCCCGGTGCTTGAAACAAGTTAGACTGCAATTGATAATCTTGACTGGATAACCGTGCATAACACTGCACTCTTTGTCTTTCTGCTATGTGGGATATCGAGGGAATAAAATTATAGAGCGCAGTGCAGCAAAATGGAAATAATTATTGTGATGATAAATAGGTCCCAACGTGGGCCTTTAGAACAATGTCATGTGTCGGCCTCCCTGTGTTTCTGATATGATAAAGCGCCTCAAACAAGCTTGAGAGATCACTTACAGATTAGCCGTACTGAGCTGTCATGGGAGCTGGCTGCAGTAGGGCCCTCGTTAAATCCAATTTATAAATGCAAATCACAGATAATTAGAAAAGAAAGGGCGAAGCTGGCTAATCCGCTCCAAAGAGCATGCTGTAGAGCAGGAATGATAAGAACGGGGCAAAAGAGGAAGATGGGGCCTCGGAGATTAGAACATTAGCTCGGCTTCATCTGAGGTGGAATAATATTAGGTTTACAATTAGATGCACTGGTGACAGGAGGCTGTTAATTGCTACCTTGCTTTGTTCTGGATAAAAATGGAGATTTGTACCCCCCTACGTGGCAGTTTCAGGATATAGCTATATGTGGAAAGCAGTTTAATCCCTGCCGGGGTTTACAGCAGGTCTAGTCGCTTTCATGGTACTAGAAAACCACTTCGGGGCCATTCATGATAAATTCAATAAAGGAATAAGTAAACCTAAGGTTTCTTTTTAAAAAAATGGTTAGACAGAAGCAGTTTTTCCAAGCAGAATATTTTGGAAATAACTGCATGTTTGCTGATGTGTTGGGTTGGCCGTAGCGGAGCCATGTTGCAAAGTACTAAATAGGTAAACAAAGTAAAAAAGTGAGCGCTAATCAGTTCAGCAGCTGTACACTGAAGGCAACCAATAAAACCTCAATAAGTAATATCAAAGAAAATAGTGCAGCGCTTAAATCAATAGTCCTCAGTTATTCCCGATCAGTGGATGTTCCTCAATACGGAATGTAAGAAATGCCCACTCACCGGAACCACACTTGATACAGTGCAGTGCATAATAGTTATTCCCCGGTGTCACTGGAAGTATACATCTGGTTCAGCCCTTGGAAGAGTATCCCTCTATAGATCAGACAGGTCCAGGGTCACAGCAAATAAGGCTCCGACATAGAGTTCCCCTTAAGGGATGTGTGGGTGTTACTCTTGCAGCAAATAGAAACCTCCCACTCTGGATGGAATCGGAGTAACACAGCTTCGTCAGAGGGAGCCGGCTCTCCCTCTGACGATGTGTGTGGCACGTAACGCGTAAGGAGGAGTCTGCTCACGCCATTGACGTCACGCCGTCGGAGCATCGTGGAGCTCCGGCGGCCATTTCCTTCTAGGGACGAACCTGTGTTACTCCGATTCCATCCAGAGTGGGAGGTTACTATTTGCTGCAAGAGTAACACCCACACATTCCTTAAGGGGAACTCTATGTCGGAGCCTTATTTGCTGTGACCCTGGACCTGTCTGATCTATAGAGGGATACTCTTCCAAGGGCTGAACCAGATGTATACTTCCAGTGACACCAGGGAATAACTATTATACACTGCACTGTATCAAGTGTGGTTCTGGTGAGTGGGCATTTCTTACATTCCGTATTGAGGAACATCCACTGATCGGGAATAACTGAGGACTATTGATTTAAGCGCTGCACTATTTTCTATGTTGCAAAGTACTGGCAATGTGTGTTGGTGTGTTTCCCATAGAGCAGCTATGTTGGGCACTGACAGGTATGTGGACTTGGCCATTGTACAGTTGTGCTGCACCAGATTGGCAGTGTTTTTGTTGATGTGTTGGGTGGGCCACAGTGGAGCCATATTGTGTCACATCAACAATTTGAGTTGATGCATTGGCCATAATGCAATATTGTTGGGCACTGATAGGTGTGTTAGCATGTTGGGTTGGCCATTGTTTTGCTGTGCTGCCCTGGATTGGCAGCATTTGTTGAAGTGTTGGGTGGGCCATAACGAAGCCATGTTTTGCCACATCAACAATGTGTGTTAATGTTGGCCATAAAGCAGCCATGTTGGGCACCAACAGATGTGTTGGTTTGGCCATTGAACAGCTGTGTTGTATTAGATTGTTGTGCTAGATTGGCAGTGCATGTTGATGTGTTTGTTGGCTGAAGCAGAACCATGTTGTGCTGCATTGAAAAACAGCATGGATGTGTTGTTTTGGCCATACTGCACTCATGGGCACTGTGTTGTCTTTTTGGGCTGATGGTTTGGGAAGGCTACATAGGAGCCGTGTTATGCTGCATGGACTGTGTTGGCCATTGGGGTACAATTGACTTTATGTTGATGCATTAGGTTGGCCATAGAAGTTGCATCAGTTTGTTTTGTCTTGGACGTAGAGGAGCTAGGCTAGGCATAGCGGGCATTGCATGTTGACTACCTGTGTTGGCCATATTTTTGGGTTAGGTTTTCCATAGATTAGCCATGTTGTGCTGAATTAACAATATATTTTTATAGGTTGGAATGGCCACCAAACAACCATCTTTTGTTGAACAGACAACATGTATGTGTGTTGCATTGACTATACAGCAGCCATGTTATGCAGAACTGAAATTATGAGGTACATTTATAAAGCAGTAAATGTGCCTTTCACTGGTGGTAAACCAATCACTGTCATTTGAAACTCATGCCCCTTGAAGTTGCATCTGCACTGATTGTTTGGTGAATGCAGATTCACTGCTTTAAAAATACACCCCTATATGTTGATGTGTTAGTATGGCCATAGCAGAGGCATGCCAGGCAATACTGAAATGCATGTTGGCTAGTTGTATTGGCTATAGAGGAGTTTTTTTCACAATAGATATTGATGAGTTGGGTTGACCATAGAGCTGCTATGTTTCACAATGGCTGTTGACGAGTTGGGTTGAACAAAGAGCAGCCATGTTTCTCAATGGATGTTGGTGGCTTGGATTGACCATAGGGCAGCCATCTTTTACAATGGATGATAATGAGTTGGGTTGACCACAGAATAGCTATGTTTCACAATGAATGTTGATGCTCTGCAATGGATATTGATAGACTGGGTTGACCATAGAGCAGCCATGTTCCCAAATGGATGTTGATGGGTTGGGTTGAAAATAGAGAAGCCATGTGTTGCAATTGATGTTGATGGGTTAAGTTGACCATTGCACAGCCATCTTGTTTTGAATAGACAGTGTGTGCTGTATGTTGGGTTGGCTATAGAGCAGCTAAGTGATGTACAATTAACAGTGTGTACATTGTTTTGCAGAACTGGACCGATATTCCCAACCTTACAGATAAATTCCTTTTACTGGCTGGGAGTATCCCGTCTAAAGATAGCGGAATGGAAAAGGGCTTGAGAAGAAATGGATATCTTCTTATAGCATAGACAATGAACATGCCCATCCCTCAAAAAGTCATGAGGCTCCCAGCGTCGGCCATCTTGTATAAGCCCGCGCCATGAAATTTTCACCTCATAGACAGAAATGCGTTGAGTGATGTGAGTGCGCAAGTGAGTGTTGCCTGCCCTCGGCCCTTGTTCTTCGGCTGTCTCCGGCCTTGGAGAATAGGCATTCCTCAGTCGGTGTAGGTGGATCCTGGGAGTTCATTGGTGAGCGTGTGCCAGTGCTCTGCCCTCTGATTGGTGGAAGAGAGACACTCCATCCACTGCTTTAGACACTCCCCTTTGGAGTTTACGCCAAGGGTCACACCCCCTGTAAGAAAAATAATGTAAGCAGTTAATGGTAGCCTCGTGGGGAATCGGTGGATTGACTTACCAGAGAAGGATTCAGAAACCTTTCCACAAGGAACATGAAAACTGGCACATTTGTGGGCACGTGGCCATGGTTCCATACAAATGCTATGTGCAGGCCTATTTGAAGATGACCTACTGTATATTTAATTGTAAGAATACAACTTTGCTACCGTGCTTGGTGGGAGGGTTAGAGAAGAGCAAGACTGAACTAGTTACAGTACCTTTCTTGGGTGAAATGCTGCTCCAGGCTTCCTCCAGTGCTTTTCACAAAAGCAGATATTCAAAGTTTTGGTCACATGATCTCTGCTGAAAGAGCAGGCAATCCAATCTACACTCACATCCTCCCCTCCATCAGGGGATTACCTGATCAAATGCCTAGGGTTTTGGTTATTCTAGCAGCACTGAGAGGAGCATGAAGCTGCATTTTCTCCAAGAAGCACCTCGGATCCTGTATTCTTCCTAATTTCTGCAGCTGATAAACTGACGTTTAGGAGCTTTTTTGCATTTTTTTCCACAGCCCCTGAACTCTCCCGAATGTTCTCCTATGTGTCCATGTACACATCGTCGTTTACAGGCAGTTGAGCTTACAGTCGTTTTTTTGAACGCACCAAACTTGCGTTCAGGAGTAGATTTTTCTTTTTCTAATCGCTTCTCGGCCTTTTGGCTAAGATCAAGTGTAGTATCTGTTCTTATCAGTGTCCAGTGGGGGTGCTCCCGGCCATTCTAGCTTTGCGAGGATGGCTGTTGTATAGTACCCTCACTGGTATGATGGGGGTCTGGAAGGCTAGTACCGGGGGGACAGAAACTGGGATGCCCACACGTAGCTGGGACCTGGGAGTAATTCCCCAGAGGAGACTGGAAGGACCCAGTACCTCCTGATTTGTATGGATCTACCTTGTCTGGCCAGGGGTCGGGAAGGCAGAAAGTCCGCAAACCAGTGCTCGCTGAGTAGTCGCCTCAGGGGTGCCACTAGTAACACCTGGGTGTGGGACCCCACAGTGTGAAGATGACACAAGGTCACTGTGTTTTCACTCTTTTTGCACAGCGCCCTTAGGACCAGGCCTTTTGGCTAGGACCAGGGCAATTTTTGCTACAGGCCTCAGGGCCTGGTCTGTGCACAATTTGGCACGGCCACTTTTTTATTTTCTATTTATTTAATTTATTTTCACTCCCACGTATTGTCACTTTTTCTTACTTATGTGTGTGTTTTTACAGGATGGAGGGTGTGGGTCCTCGGGCCTGCCCTGAAGTCTAGGGGGAGGTTGTGTGGCCTTTTGGGTCCTTCCTCCCCTGATCCCTAGGGGGTTTTCTCTTCGGGAGAGCCCCCTGACCAAGTACTGGGTGTCCGGCTTCGGCTGGACACAAGGAACGGTGGTCCACCAGGCCTTTTGGCCAGGAGGACCAAATGGGAACCTTGTCCCTGTCAGGAGCTTCGTGCCCCGGGGGATCAGGGTAGTGGTCCAGCCCCTTTAGGGGTAGGACAAAAGCACACCCCTAAGTGCACTTTTTCATGTGGTGTTTTGCACTTGCACTTTTTTTGTGAACACTTACGGGTTTTTTCGTTATAGTTGCACGTTTGCGGACTTAAAAAAAAAAAAAAAGTAGATTTAAGGCCTGGTCTGTGCACATTTGGCATGACCACTTTTTATTTATTTAATTTATTATTTCTCCCACTGTTTGTCACTTTCTCACTCATGTGTGTGTTTTTTTCTCACAGGATGGAGGGTGTGGGTCCTCGGGCCTGCCCTGAAGTCTAGGGGGAGGATGTGTGGCCTTTTGGTTCCTTCCTCCCCTGTCCCTAGGGGGTTTTCTCTTCGGGAGAACCCCCTGGCCAAGTACTGAGTGGCTGGCTTCGGCTGGCCACAAGGAACGGTAGTCCGCCAGGCCTTTTGGCTAGGTGGACCAAATGGGAACCTTGTCCCTGTCAGGAGCTTCGTGCCCCGGGGGGATCAGGGTAGAGGTCCATCCCCTTCGGGGGAAGGGCAAAGCACACCCCTAAGTGCACTTTTTCGTGTGGTGTTTTACACTTGCACTTTTTTTGTGATTCACTTACAGGTTTTTTCGTTATTCGCACGTTTGCGGACTTAAAAAAAAAAAAAAGATTGTACTGGCGTTTCAAACGGCAAATGCTTGTAAATGTGGTTAACTGCGTTTATAAGCGTTTGCGTTTAGAAGCGTTTTTAACTGTTCCATGTCCAGATGCTGTCCAGAGCCTTTTTTCATCATCAGAAATGCATGCAAAGCGTTTTCCATGTATTCAAATTGAGCTGGTACACCAGCGCAGTCAGTTGCAGGCTTCGCGTGAAGGAAAAAAATGGTAGAATGCAGAATACAACCAGAAAAGACAGGTCATCTCCACACATACTGCTCTCTCTGCTTCTACTTTATTTCTCTCAAAATGTCTGAAATAGTTCATTATTGTTTTTTCAGTGCATTCTGGGCATTTGGAAGGTCTCCTGAGGTTATCTTTTAAAAATGCTTCTCAACGCAAACGTGTATAAACGCGGTATGCAAACTCTGCTAAACTGACGATTTTTTAATCTACGTTTTCCAGCAGTCAGTTTCCATCATTCAGAAGAGTTTTCCATACGCCCCGTGTACATGGAGCCCTAAGGCTGCTTTCAAACTGAGGAGTTTTTCAAGCGTTTATGCATTAAAAAAAGCGCCTGAAAAGCTCAAGAAGACTGCTTCCCTGTGTCTGTGTTCACACTGAGGCTTTGCGCTTGCGGTGCGGTGCGAAAACTCCTGCTTGCAGCATCTTTGGGGCATGTTTGGGTAGTTAAAAAAAACAAAAAAACAAACAAACCGCCTCTTCCCATTGAAATCAATGGAAAATGCCTGAAAAGCGCCTCTGAGAACCGTTTTTGATGCAGTTTTTAAGTCATGTGTCCTTTTTAAAACATTCACAAAGTGCAGCAAAAGCGTGGCAAAAACGCCCATGCGTTTTTGCGGCGGATCAGTGTGAAAGTAGCCTAAGACTAATGGCATAATGGTCCACTAAATATTCGAATAATAATAATAAGGCATTTCATAATGTAGTGATAATTTGCAAAGTGCAGTATAATGAGTGTTAGAGAAAATGAGTCTATGCTTGAGAAGGGAGCGCGCTTGCCATCCATTGGCTTTGCGCATGCTCTGAAACGCGTCGCATTGCATGCTGGTCCTCTCCACGTCATCACGCTGATGTCGACGTTGCGCTCCAAGGTGCATTCCATCATCCATCTTCTGAGAGACACAAGCCGGCCCTCTCCATCCACAGTCTCCCCACCCAGCGAGGACGTCTCCCTTATGTAGGCCACAGACGGGTCGAAAACCGGATGTTTTTTTTTTTAAAGTTGAAAAATCGGTCGTTCAATAGGCTGACGTTACCACCAACGGTAAAAAAATCTGCCTATTTTCGTCCCGTCTACGGCCGGCATTTTTACTTCTGTCCCTTGCAGAGAGCTCCGCTATTATATTTTACATGAAAAGTCTTGCGGTTGCAACAATGTATCCATTTGTATCCATTTTGGATACAGATGGTTTTATTCGGATACAAATAGATACATTGTTGCAACCGCAAGACTTTTCATGTAAAGTATAATAGCGGACTGGAATTCTGCTTCTTTTTCTTCTTCTTTTTCTTCTTCTTCTTCTTATTTTCTTCTTCTTCTTCTTATTTTCTTCTTTTTCTTCTGCTTCTTCTTTTCTTCTTTTTCTTCTTCTTCTTATTTTCTTCTTTTTCTTCTTCTTCTTCTTCTTTTCTTCTTTTTCTTCTTCTTTTTCCTCTTCTTGCAGGTCACAGCTCATTTGCAGATTTTTTATCAGTAAAACTATCAGCCGATTTGCCCATCATTGCCGTGAAAATCGTCAGATTGTCAAAATTGGCCGCAAATTTTCCAACTTTACCGTTAAAAAAAATGTGCCAAAACCCCGAAAAATGGCCGACCAATCAACCCACTAACGGTGCAAAAATTGGCCGATTTTTTTTTCGGCTGATTTTCGACCCGTCTATGGCCTGCATTACACTCCTTTATGGATGAGCTTTTTTAAACTTTCACCATGTGAGTGATTTTCTATTGTTTCTGGAATAAATGTCTTTATACCGCACTTAGAGGCGTTTTTTTCTTTTTCATTGTGTCTTACCCAGAGCCTGCTACAGCTGCAAGAGCATGCCCTAGTGTTATGCGGAATTTCATACATTGAGCTTTAATATGAACTTTATATATATATATGAATACCGTTGTTCTCTGGCACCTTGATTTGGGGAATTTATTTTGCGCTGATTTTTCTGTTCTTTGTTTTTAGAGAGAATGAGACTATCAGAGCCGAATACCCATGTGAGAAGTGGCAGACAGAAGCTGTTCCTTTGTACACATCCTTGATGCATCTGTGGATGAGCTTCAGAACGAATCGCTGCCCCCCCCCCCCCTCGAGCTAGCATGCACTTTCCATCTGAGGCCTTTCATAAAGGTATTTAACGTCTCTCCTTATTCCTGTTAATGAATATTTGTTATGATTTCCTACCTATGAAGTCGTTGGATTTTCCCAAGTCATAATCCCACACCGTCACTTCCAGGCTTCTCTTCTGGAGCTCCAGCAGGCCGATTTTATAGAAGAATTCCTGGCCAATAAGAAAGGAGACTATGTGATTCGGACCAGTTAGATAGCAAGGACAAGTTTAAACCCCACCCATGAGGAGCCTCGTACTTCTTCTGATGTCCCGTCTGATTCCTACAAACATGAAATTCTGTAAGCTTAGAAATGTGATCAGCTCTGTACGATTTCTATAAAAATTTCTGTAGAAAGAATGATATTTTTTGTGACTGAAGCAAATGAAACTTAAGTTTTTAGAAGGGTATAAGCTGTGATAGAAATAGTTCTAGGAGGATTAGCTGTCTTCACAAATGTCACAGTCACCATTCCTGGGATCCAGCGCTGGGTCTCACTTGTTGGTCATCGCTTGGGGTGCAGAGGCCACGACTAATCAGGAGACACTTCTCCTGATTGGTTCATGCTTTAAGGGCCAGGCGACACATTGCTATGCCTGAGCTGAGTCCTCTGTGTCTCCAGCATTTGTCTGTGCCACCTGTGTTCCCTGTGTCTCCAGCATCTGACTGTGCCATCTGTGTTCCCAGTGTCTCCAGCATCTGCCTGTGCCACCTGTGTTCCCTGTGTCTCCAGCATCTGCCTGTGCCATCTGTGTTCCCAGTGTCTCCAGCATCTGCCTGTGCCATCTGTGTTCCCAGTGTCTCCAGCATCTGCCTGTGCCTTCTATGTTCCCAGTGTCTCCAGCATCTGCCTGTGCCATCTGTGTTCCCAGTGTCTCCAGCATCTGCCTGTGCCATCTGTGTTCCCAGTGTCTCCAGCATCTGTCTGTGCCATCTGTGTTCCCAGTGTCTCCAGCATCTGCCTGTGCCATCTGTGTTCCCAGTGTCTCCAGCATCTGACTGTGCCATCTGTGTTCCCAGTGTCTCCAGCATCTGCCTGTGCCATCTGTGTTCCCTGTGTCTCCAGCATCTGCCTGTGCCATCTCTGTTCCCTGTGTCTCCAGCATCTGCCTGTGCCATCTGTGTTCCCAGTGTCTCCAGCATCTGCCTGTGCCATCTGTGTTCCCAGTGTCTCCAGCATCTGCCTGCGCCATCTCTGTTCCCTGTGTCTCCAGCATCTGCCTGTGCCATCTGTGTTCCCAGTGTCTCCAGCATCTGCCTGTGCCATCTCTGTTCCCAGTGTCTCCAGCATCTGACTGTGCCATCTGTGTTCCCAGTGTCTCCAGCATCTGCCTGTGCCATCTGTGTTCCCAGTGTCTCCAGCATCTGCCTGTGCCATCTGTGTTCCCAGTGTCTCCAGCATCTGCCTGTGCCATCTCTGTTCCCAGTGTCTCCAGCATCTGCCTGTGCCATCTGTGTTCCCAGTGTCTCCAGCATCTGACTGTGCCATCTGTGTTCCCAGTGGCTGCCTGTGCCCTCCTGGATGTAGAGCTTTGCACTCTGGTGACTTCACTGCTTACAGTGACCCCTGTGCATTCCAGACATCCTTGTGTCTCCAGAAATCACTGTGACTTCTGCGACCTTTGTGTTTTCAGTGCCCCTTGTGACACCGGAGCATTCTGTGTCACCTTGTGACCCTTGTGGCTCCACAGCATCCCGTGTTACTTCGTGACCCATACGTCCTGAACATCCTGTGTCATCCTGTGATCTCTCTTACTCTTAAGCATCGTATGTCATCCTGTGAATCCTGTGATTTCAGAGTATCCGGTGTCAACCCATGACCCCTGTGACTGCAGAGCATCTGGTGTCAACCCATGACCCCTGTGACTCTAGAGCATCCTGTGTCACCCCATGACCCCTGTGACTCCAGAGCATCCCGTGTCTTCTCATGAGTCCTATAACTCCAGAGCATCCTGTGTCACCCCATGACCCATGTGACTCCAGAGCATCCTGTGTCACCTTATGACCCATGTGACTCCAGAGCATCCTGTGTCACCCCATGACCCATGTGACTCCAGAGCATCCTGTGTCACCCCATGACCCCTGTGAGTCAAGAGCATCCCGTGTCACCCCATGACTCCTGTGACTCCAGAGCATCTCGTGTCTTCTCATCAGCCCAGTGACTCCAGAGCATCCCGTGTCACCCCATGACCCCTATGACTGTAGAGCATCCTGTGTCACCCCATGACCCCTGTGACTCCAGAACATCCCGTGTCACCCCATGACCCCTATGACTGTAGAGCATCCCGTGTCACCCCATGACCCCTGTGACTCCAGAACATCCCATGTCACCCCATGACCCCAGTGCTCCCTGAGCACCTCTGTGACACCTGTACCTGCTCACCTCTTCAGGTATGCTTGTATCTCCCTCTCCTTGTGAATGAAGCCCCCTGTCTGTGACACTAAATGAACACATTATAAAGAGCTACTAATATTTGTAAGAAATAACACTGCAGTATGCTGATTCCATGGGTGCCTGATCACTTTGGAGAACAAGAAGGAATATTGTGGGAATGCATTGTAAGGGTTTTTCGCCTAAATTAAATAAAGTCCTGCTTTAAGCTGCAATAATCACGTTGGATGGACCCCCCCCCCCTTCTCTTTTTACCTCATTAAATTCTGGGTTCAGAGTTTTCTTCTTCACGGCAGTTTTGTGCTTGGACTTCTTTTCCACGTCCGGCTTCAAGTATCTGCAGAAGGAAAACAGGACTGGTAAGATCTGGGATTGAGTGGTATTGGAGTAATGGAGCAACCAATATTGAAATGTACAATGCAGGACCAGCGGCGGTCCCCACTCATCGATTCCTAGAAGTACAAAGTAGGAATTATTCCTAGAGCTAAGTACATTGTATATACCGTATACCCTCGTATACCTCCCTCTAACCATCCACTGCTCAGCAGTACACTGTATATACCGTATACCCTCGTATAACTCCCTCTAACCATCCACTGCTCAGCAGTACATTGTATATACCGTATACCCTTGTACAGTTGCAAGAAAAAGTATGTGAACCCCTTGGGATTACGTGGAATTTTGCATGAATTGGGCCATTGGAAAAAAGACGTGCTGAAGAGGTTACAATCTGCCAAAGAGCACATTGACCGGCCTAAAGAGAAATGGCGCAACATTTTGTGGACTGATGGAAGTAAGATTGTTCTTTTTGGGTCTAGTGGGCGGAGACAGTTTGTCAGACGACCCCCAAACACTGAATTCAGGCCACAGTACACTGTGAAGACCGTGAAGCATGGTGGTGCAAGCATCATGATATGGGGATGTTTCTCATACTACGGTGTTGGGCCTATTTATCGCATACCAGGGATCATGGATCAGTTTGAATACATCAGAATACTTGAAGAGGTCATGCTGCCTTATGCTGAAGAGGAAATGCCCTTGAAATGGGTGTTCCAACAAGACAACGACCCCAAACACACCAGTAAACGTGCAACATCTTGGTTCCAGACCAACAAGATGGACGTTATGGAGTGGCCAGCCCAATCCCCGGATCTTCATCCAATAGAAAACTTGTGGGGTGACATCAAAAATGCCGTTTCTGAGGCAAAACCAAGAAATAGAGAAGAACTGTGGAATGTGGTCCAATCATCCTGGGCTGGAATACCTGATCACAGGGGCCAGAAGTTGGGGGACTCCATGCAACACAGATGTACAGCAGTTCTCAGAAACAGTGCGACTACAACCAAATATTCATGAAGTCATTCAAAGGAAAGCAAAATCTTCAAACATTTCTCAGGTTATATAGTGAATGTTTGAGTTTGTAAAGAAGAATACAAACACTGCGATTTTTTTGAACCGTCTAATATTCACTTTTCTTCAATTGTTTTAGAGGAACAACACAAATTTGATGTATTTTTCTTCATGTTGTGATTTGGAATAGAATGTGTCGTGTTCCCAATGCATTTGTGTGGATGGAAATAAAAGCTATTAGAAGGATTTTCAGCTTTAGTCACTTTTTTCAGCACAACACACTATTATTTTGAACACAACTGTACATCTGGGTGCTTCCTTAGATTAGGGCCTTCATTAGAGACCCCTTACAGCAGAGTTCCATCTTACATCAGGGTTCCCCATCAGAGCCTCCACCTTAAATCAGGGTCCTCCTTTTGTTTGATTCCTGCTTATATTAGGATCCCTATCTGAGTCCCCCTTACTTTAGAATCCCCATCAAGGTCTCCCCTTACGTCAGGTGCTTCCTTAGATTAGGGTCCCCATCAGAGACCCCCTTACATCAGAGTTCCACCTTACATCAGGGTTCCCCATCAGAGACCCCTTACATCAGGGTCCCCATCAAAGTCCCCCCTTACACGAGATGTCCCTCTTACATCAAAGTTTCCCTAACGTCAGAGTCCCCATCAAAGTGCCCCTTAGATCATGGTTCTCTCTTAAATCAGGGTCGCCATCAGAGTCCCCCTTACATCAGGGTCCATATCAGAGTCCCCCTTACATCAGGGTCCATATCAGAGTCCCCCTTACATCAGGGTCCATATCAGAGTCCCCCTTACATCAGGGTCCATATCAGAGTCCCCCTTACATCAGGGTCCATATCAGAGTCCCCCTTGAATCCTCAATCTGTGCGCTGAGCCACCGAATGGACAACCGTGACTGATGCAGCACTTTGTAGCACATTCCATGCTGTGCACACTGCTCCCCTCTCCCCCGTCTCCTGCACATCTGTCTCCTCTGCGCCCCTTGGGGGGAGGCGATCTACAGCTAAAAATACATCACCTTCCTCCCCAGGGGGGATGCAGATGACACCTGCGCACCGAGTGCTCATAGAAAGATCCGCCAGATCGAGCGTAAAAACAACTTTGGGACGCACTCCTGGTTATGGGGACCACAAATGACAATTTATAGCTGCCAGAGAAAAAAAGTCCCACGGCAGTGGTCGATGTAGACCCTTCATACACACCTTTGCATGTTTACTTAAAAATGAATGGCGCAACCGATGCGGGTGCGTTTCTGCACATTTTCTGCACGTGCCGTGTCTTCATTTCAATAGGTTGCCCTACGCACAAGAAACATGGAAAAGAAGTCCCTAACTCTTTTTTTCTTTGTTTTGCGCATTACTTTCACCCCCGGTTCACACCTATGCAGCCGTGCGGGCCGCGTTTTGCTCGGGCATGAGAGCCCATTCATTTGAATGGACTCCCGTGCCCCGTGACACGCAGGGGAAGAAGTCCCTGCACTACTTTGTAAAACGCAGCCGAGGTTCCCAGTACGGTTTATATATAAACTGATGGAAAAAAAAGGATGATGTAAACTGATGAAAAAAAACGGATGTAAACTGATGGAAAATGGATGTAAACTGATGAAAAACGTATATATAAACTGATGGAAAAAAGGATGTAAACTGATGGAAAAAAAAAAACGGATGTAAACTGATGAAAAACGGATGTAAACTGATGAAAAATGTATATATAAACTGATGGAAAAAAAGGGAGGTAAACTGATGATAAAAAACTGGATGTAAAGTGATGAAAAAAAAAAGATTTAAACTGATGAAAAACGGATGTAAACTGATGAAAAAAAAAAAAAAACTGCTGTAAACTGATGAAAAAAAGATGGATGTAAACTGATGAAAAACATATATATAAACTGATGGAAAAAAAATGGATGTAAACTGATGAAAAAAAAACAGATGTAAACTGATGAAAAAAAAAACTGCTGTAAACTGATGGAAAAAAAAGGATGTAAACTGATGAAAAAAAAAGGATGTAAACTGATGAAAAACGTATATATAAACTGATGGGAAAAAACGGCTGTAAACTGATGAAAAACGTATATATAAACTGATGGAAAAAAAGGGAGGTAAACTGGTGATAAAAAACTGGATGTAAAGTGATGAAAAAAAAAGATTTAAACTGATGAAAAACAGATGTAAACTGATGAAAAAAAAAACTGCTGTAAACTGATGGAAAAAAAGACGGATGTAAACTGATGAAAAACATATATATAAACTGATGGAAAATAAAATGGATGTAAACTGATGAAAAAAAAAAACTGCTGTAAACTGATGAAAAAAAAAACTGCTGTAAACTGATGGAAAAAAAATGATGTAAACTGATGAAAAAAAAGGATGTAAACTGATGAAAAACATATATATAAACTGATGGGAAATAAAAAGGATGTAAACTGATAAAAAATTAACGGATGTAAACTGATGAAAAAAAAAACCAGCTGTAAACTGATGAAAAACGTATATATATAACCTGATGTGGAAAAAAAGGATGTAAACTGATGAAAACTGGATGTAAACGAATGAAAAACGGATATAAACTGATCTGTTTTTGCTTGAAAAAAAACATGACAACTGATAAAAAAACGGAACGTCCGTATGAATGGGGCCTTAGGGTGTGCTGATAGTCAAATCAGGATGAGTATGCTGCCTTAACCCCTCTGTCTACCAAGGTACGTTTATAAACGGCTCAGTATCAAGCTGCTGCAGCCATAAGCTTGGTGTGGGATTTTCCGGTGAAAGGCGTTCAGATAAAAGCGATCCCAATGGCCATAGAACAGCAATGGGCAAACTACGGCCCGCGGGCCGTATACGGCCCGGCGGACCTTTTAATCCGGCCCGCGGAGCTAGGCTCCCGCAAGGCCAGTGGTCGGCAAGCCGCGGCTCTTTACAATAGATGCGGCTCTCCTGTGTGCCGGGCGCCCGCTCCCCTCCCTCCTCTCGGGCGGGCGGGCGACCTCCTGTCCTCCTCTCCCCTCCCCTCCTCTCGGATGGCCGCCCCCCCTCTAGGATGGCCGCCCCCTCCCTCCTCTCGGGCGTCAGGACTCTGCAGCTGTCAGGATGTAGGCGGGGCAGCCAGGATGTAGGCGGGGCAGCGTGACGAACTCTTCTCTCACAGTCCTCCCTGAAGACCAGAACGGCGCGGGAATACGAGAGGAACGCGCGGAGGAGCAAAGGTAAGTGAATTGACACAGGGGGGGCTTACTATATGGGGAATGAATTACTATATGGAGGACTTACTATATGGGGGATGAATTACTATATGGGGGACTTACTATATGGGGGATGAATTACTATATGGGGGACTTACTATATGGGGAATGAATTACTATATGGGGGACTTACTATATGGGGGATGAATTACTATATGGGGGACTTACTATATGGGGAATGAATTACTATATGGGGGATGAATTACTATATGGGGGACTTACTATATGGGGGATGAATTACTATATGGGGGACTTACTATATGGGGAATGAATTACTATATGGGGAATGAATTACTATATGGGGGACTTACTATATGGGGGACTTACTATATGGGGGATGAATTACTATATGGGGGATGAATTAATATGGGGGATGAATTAATATGGGGGATGAATTAATATGGGGGATGAATTACTATGTGGGGGATGAATTACTATGTGGGGGATGAATTACTATGGGGGATGAATTACTATATGGGGGATGAATTACTATGTGGGGGATGAATTACTATGGGGGATGAATTACTATGGGGGATGAATTACTATATGGGGGATGAATTACTATATGGGGGATGAATTACTATATGGGGGATGAATTGCTATATGGGGGATGAATTACTATATGGGGGATGAATTGCTATATGGGGGACGAATTACTATATGGGGGACGAATTACTATATGGGGGATGAATTACTATGGGAGATGAATTACTATATGGGGGATTAATTACTATGCTTACTATGGGGGAATATTACTATACTTACTATGGATGACACATACACATCATTCATCTACTCTTGGTCCGGCCCCCGAGTCCAATATATGAACCCATTGCGGCCCTCAAGTCAAAAAGTTTGCCCACCCCTGCCATAGAATCACCCAATCACTTTTATGGGGGCATAAAGGTGTGCCTCTCCCCCCTCCACCGGCGGTGCCTTTTGGTGGTTCCCCAGCTATCCTGTTTCCCATCCTCCCTGCGACGCATGCAGCCGGAAGCTCTCTGAATTCAATCAAGCACGATCTGTGACAACACAGGAGCATGGTTGGGAGGCAGAGACAGGGTGTTGTCACCCTAACAGGAAGTGGCTGAACAGGGGTTCCAATGGCAGGATCAGCAGTGAATGTTTTAATGAAAGTTGTGAATTTAAAGGACATGAACATGTTCTATGAGATTTCAGTGATGGGGTTTGTAAGAGGCGGCCGGGATGCAGAGCGTGCGGTGCGCTATTTGTACCCATGTATGCTGGTTATCGACCCCGCTAATTCTGGTCTGCCGCCGCTGCCGTCATTAATGTATCTGGGTTGCAAGATTCCTATTTAATTCAATCCTGACACGTCTGGGGGCTGCGGGTGTCAGCACAGGGAGCGCGGCATGGCGAGTAGAGCGCGGCCTTTATTATGGAAATAGGGAGACGTCAATATTTCCATCTCCGGATTAGGATTCACAGCGCGGAGAAATGACGCGCGTCAGGCAGGAGTATTGATGTATGGGAATGGAGGATGAGGGGGCGCTAATTGGTGTGACACACTGAGAAAAATACAAGGGGGGCTCTAATATAGGTGACACAGGAGGGGGTAGTGAGGGGACACAGATGGATCTGACATCGAGGAAAAAAATAAGAATGAGCTACTAAGAGAGGGGGGATGGAGAAGATGCGGTGCGCGCCGCTATGACAACCGGGGGACGGTGAGGGCACAAAGGGAGGCCAGGGGGGGGGGACACACCAATAAATGTGACCACAAAGGAGGTGACATACACAGCAAGGGGGGGCATCAATTATTTTGACACACTGCAAAGACGGGGGGGCGCTGAAGAATGTGGCACATGGTAAAGGGGGGCACTAATGAATGTTACACACAGGCAGCTGGAGGGAGACTAATGGGTCAGGGGTGCTGAGGGGACACTAATCAATGTGACACACAATGTGAGTGGCAAAGGGGATACTAATGAGTGTTACACAGAGAGAGACGAAAGGTGCCAATTATACTGATAGACTGGAAAGTGAGGGGACAGTAATGAAAGTGACACAGGGAAGTGAGGGGACACTAATGAAGGTGACAAGGGGAACTGAGGGGACACTAATAAAGGTGACACACAGAACTGAGGCAACAGTAGTGAAGGTGACACAGGGAACTGAGGGAACAATAATGAAGGTGACACACAGGGAACTGAGGGGACAGTAATGAAGGTGACACGGGGAACTGAGGGGACAGTAATGAAAGTGACACGGTGAACTGAGGGGACAGTAATGAAGGTGACACAGGGAAGTGAGGGGACACTAATGAAGGTGACACAGGAAACTGAGGGGACAGTAATGAAAGTGACACGGTGAACTGAGGGGACAGTAATGAAGGTGACACAGGGAAGTGAGGGGACAGTAATGAAGCTGACACAGGAAACGGAGGGGATAGTAATGAAAGTTACACGGGGAACTGAGGGGACAGTAATGAAGGTGACACAGGAAACTGAGGGGACAGTAATGAAGGTGACACAGGGAACTGAGGGGACAGTAATGAAGGTGACATGGGGAACTGAGGGGACAGTAATGAAGGTGACACACAGAACTGAGGCAACAGTAATGAAGGTGAGACAGAGAACTGAGGAAACAATAATGAAGGTGACACACAGGGAACTGAGGGAACAATAATGAAGGTGACACACAGGGAACTGAGGGGACAGTAATGAAGGTGACACACAGGGAACTGAGGAAACAGTAAAGAAAGTGACACACAGGACTGAGGGGACAGTAATGAAGGTGACACAGGGAACTGAGGGAACAATAATGAAAGTGACACGGGGAACTGAGGGGACAGTAATGAAGGTGACACACAGAACTGAGGCAACAGTAATGAAGGTGACACAGGAAACTGAGGGGACAGTTATGAAGGTGACACACAGAACTGAGGGATCAGTAATGAAGGCGACACAGGGAACTGAGGGGACACTAATAAAAGTGAAACGGGGATCTGAGGGGACTCTAATGAAGGTGACACAGAGATGAGGGGACAGTAATGAAGGTGACACAGAGAGCTGAGGGGACAGTAATGAAGGTGACACAGGGAACTGAGGGGACAGTAATGAAGGTGACACACAGGAGGCCTGGTTCACACCTATGCATTTTCAGTGCGTTTTCAGTTTTGCAGAATGCACTCTAGTGCATAATAAAACATGGTTTCCTATGAGTCACGTTCACATCCCTGCGTTTTCCACCGCTGCGTTTTTTGGAAAGGGTCAGGGATTTTTTTCCCGCAGCAGGTTGTGTTTTTTGGTTCCATAGAGTTTAATGGAAATGCAATAAAAACGCATAAATAATGAGTGTTGCAAAAAGGCGAAACCGCATCAACAGCAACCTGCATAGGTGTGAACCAGGCCTTAGGGGACAGTAATGAAGGTGACGCACAGGATACTGATAATGGTTGGCTGCCCCCCCCCCCCCCCCCCGCCTGGCCTCTGACAGCCTCGTATTGCAGGGAGGCCCCGTGGGGAGCCGTTCCCTCCACCATGTGCGTGAGAACTCTGCGGCAGGAGCCGCTCCTCTATAAATAAACGTCTACCAGAGAGAGAGGTGAGAGCGGTGCGTCCGCTGAGCGCGTCATCTGCACGCTACGCCGCGCTCCCTGCGTCACATGACTCCCAGGTGTTGCACAACATGAGCCGGTGGGGGATCACCAAGACTGCAATTAACTCCATGAGTATCCGGGATGAGTCAGCGACTATTGCAGGGCTCCCTGACCGCCACCATTCCCAGAGATGATCTTCGCTCACCGCGCATTCACCACCTGCAGAGCTCTGAATGAGGACAACGTTATGAGGAGCCAACCTCTCACTGATACAGGCGCAGGCCCGCCCGCACACCCCTCCATACAAGGACACCTATAGGGGGCCGAGGGATGAACATCGCATTCCTGGCACAACAATAGGCAGCATAGTGAATGCGCACATTCAACCGTTTTCCCGCGTACACGTACATAAACATTCTTTTAATGCAAAAACCCCGTCCAACGCAGAGCAGCGCCGGTTTCTGTATTTCTTCTTACTGATCTATACGCAGCGCTCGATTATACTCCTGTGTGTACAGGACCATTGGAAACAATCCGCTGCATTTAGAGCAATACAAAAACAAAACGCCTGAATGCCTAAGAATGTGGCGTCTTTAGGAGTCCATGTACCGCGGAGGATGGAGCGCTGCGTCTCTAGACTCGGCGTGTTCTTTTTCACGGATGTGAACGCAGGGGGCATTGTGATGTTCAGTGATAGGTGGAGTCTGCCAGGTGCCTCCCCCTGCGAACCCCCATCATAATAACATGCAGGCCAGGAGAGAGGGGCCCCGTGTCTTCCATCCATGTTGGGACCCCGGGATTCACCAGCAGATAAAACATAAGTTCTGGGTGGGGAGACGCTTTAATCTGGCAGTACATTGTCCTTTATGTGGACAATCAGACCCCGCCCACTGTCCTGCTAATCCCCGCCCCACTCAAAGCTTTGAAAGCCTACTACTGGAGCATTTGTCATGTCTGTCTACCGCATTCTGTATCTGTCAGTCACAGTCTACAGCGCCTTCCTCCCCCGGAAATGTCCCCCATGTTGTCATGATACAATGTATTCCCCCTCCCCCACTGAAATGTCCCCCATGTTGTCATGTTACAATATATCCCCCCCTGAAATGTCCCCCATGTTGTCATGTTACAATGTATCCCCCCCTGAAATGTCCCCCATGTTGTCATGTTACAATGTATCCCCCCTTGAAATGTCCCCCATGTTGTCATGTTACAATGTATTCCCCTCCCCCCCTGAAATGTTCCCCATGTTGTCATGTTACAATGTATCCCCCCCCCGAAATGTCCCCCATGTTGTCATGTTACAATGTATTCCCCCTTGAAATGTCCCCCATGTTGTCATGTTACAATGTATTCCCCCTTGAAATGTTCCCCATGTTGTCATGTTACAATGTATCCCCCCCCCGAAATGTCCCCCATGTTGTCATGTTACAATGTATTCCCCCTTGAAATGTCCCCCATGTTGTCATGTTACAATGTATTCCCCTCCCCCCCTGAAATGCCCCCCATGTTGTCATGTTACAATGTATCCCCCCCTGAAATGTCCCCCATGTTGTCATGTTACAATGTATTTATTGGGATTGGATGTGATGGACCGACACAAAGTGGTACATACTTGTGAAGGGGAAGGAAAATGAGAAATGGTTTCCAACATTTGTGGCCAATAAATCTGTAAAAAGTGTGTCGGCATTTGTATTCAGCCCCCCGGAGTCAGTACTTTGTAGGACCCCCTTTGTCTGCAATTCCAGCTGCAAGTCTTTTTGGGGATGTCTCTTTGCACATCTAGAGAGGGACATTTCTGCCCATTCTTCTTTGCAGAATCCCTCAAGCTCTGTCAGATTGGATGGAGGGCGTCTGGGAACAGCAATTTTCAGGTCTGGTCACAGATTCTCCATTGGATTTAGGTCTGGACTGTGACTGGGCCATTCTAACACATGAAGATGCTTTGATCTAAACATTCCATTGTAGCTCTGGCTGGATGTTTCGGGTCGTTGTCCTGCTGGAAGGTGAACCTCTGACCCGGTCTCAATACTTTTGCAGACTCTAACAGGTTTTCCTCTAAGATTTCCCTGTATTTGGCTCCATCCATCTTCCCATCAACTCTGACCAGCTTCCCTGTCCCTGTTGAAGAAAAGCATCCCCACCACATGATGCTGCCACCACCATGTTTCACGGTGGGGATAGTGAGTTCAGGGTGATGGGCAGTGTTAGTTTTCCGCCACACATAGCATTTTGCTTTGAAGCCAAAAAGTTCCATTGTGGTCTCCTCTGTCCAGAGCCCCTTCTTCCACATGTTTTCTGTGTCCCCCACATGGCTTCTCACAAACTGCAAACAGGACTTCTTATGGCTTTCCTCCAACAATGGCTCCCTTCTTGTCACTCTTCCATAAAGGCCAGATTTGTGGAGTGACGACTAATAGTTGTCCTGAGGACAGATTCTCCCACCTGAGCTGTGTTTCTCTGCAGATCCTCCAGAGTTCCCATGGACCCATTGGCTGCTTCTCTGATGAATGCTCTCCTTGCCCGGCCTGTCAGTTTAGGTGGACGGCCATGTCTTGGTAGGTTGGCAGTTGTGCCATACTCTTTCCATTTTCGGATGATGGATTGAACAGTGCTCCGTGAGATGGTCAAAGTTTGGGAGATTTTTTTATAACCTAACTCTGCTTTTAACTTCTCCACAACTTTATCCCTGACCTAGTCTGGTTTGTTTCTAGGCCTTCATGATGCTGTTTGTTCACTAATGTTCTCTAACAAACCTCTGAGGGCTTCACAGAACAGCTGGATTTGTACTGAGATCACATGACACACAGGGGGACTCTTATCTACTAATCAGGCGACATCGGAAGGCAATTGGTTCCACTAGATTTTAGTTAGGGGTATCAGGGTGAAGGGGGCTGAATACAAATTCCGCCACACTTTTCACAGATTTATTTGTAAAAAAGTTTGACAACTATATATGATTTTCCTTCCACTTCACAATTATGTGCCACTTTGTGTTGGTCTATCACATAAAATCCCAATAAAATACATTGACATTTTTGATTGTAACATGACAACATGGGGAACATTTCACAGGGTGTGAAGACTTTTTCAAAGTACTGTATATCTGTCACTCTGAGTCTGTCTATCATAATCTGTATCTGTCAGTCTGCGACATTTAACACATTCTATGCCTGTTGTTTTCTGTTGTGGATCACAGGTGACGGTTGTCTGAATCTTGGGTGAAACATTTATAGACAGAGCCCTATGTGACATATTGCTATGAGGGTGTGTGGGGAGGTGTCGCATTGTGTGCGGTGGCCGGTTTGTGTTTAGGAAGTCAGACACACAGCCAATCAGAGGCTCTGGCTCATGTCCCATGCACACCAGCGTGGATTCTGATGATACTTTTTATGATCTGTATTTTTGGAGCCCCCCAGAGCTGCCATTTTCCCATCTTTCACTCCCACCTGCCCTCAGGATGAACGCTCCGGACTGGAATAACCTGACGGTTCCGCATCTTCATCCCTATCGCTCCATCTCCCCCCCCGGCTCCTATGATGGATGTGCTTGCCGCAGCACGCCGCTCGCATCTTAATCGCTGAATGTTCCCCGCGCCTCCGCTCAGCCGAGAGTCGCCAAACATCGCCGGAGAACTTTCTGTATCTGCAGTCGCTGCGCTCCGCTACCCTTTAACAAATCTCCCGCATTGATTTTCTCCGCACAGATCGATGGCGGTAATATCTGCTCGCCAGAGGACAATAGTCACCGTTTGTAAGCGCGCCTGATTGTCCGGCTGCGTCGGAGGAAGGGCAGAGGTTGTACTTTTATTGACTGATGGAAGGGAAGGTTCTCATGAAGCGCCTGGCGGTTTAACCCTTCCGAAGCCCAGGATACATTATTAGCTGTGACAAAATCGTTAATTCGCACTTCTGAATAATTGTTTTTGTGATCGCCCCTGTGACAGCCAATCACTCGCATGATCAGGATGCTGTCCCCTCCTCCCGGCTGCGGCAATGGGTTAACGCAATGGGGTCGATTTACTAAGACCGGACAGTGCAAAATCTGGTGAAACCAATCAGCTTCCAGGTTTCATTGCCAAAGCTTCATTGAACAAGTTGAAGTTAGAAGCCGATTGGCTGCCATGCACAGCTGCACCAGATTCCGAGTGCTCCAGATTTAGTCAATCTCCCCCACTGCATTGTACAATGACGGGTAAAGTCAGAAGGTTTGTTTGTAAACAAAGCTCATGTGGTCACCATAAGGGCTGGTTCACACCGCCATACACGTAAAAATGCAAAAAGCGCATTGGCAGTCATGGTGAACATGATGATGGGGAACCAGGCCAGAAATAGGAGCGCGCACCTGTGTGCACCTGCGCTGTCACTGAGTTCTAAAACTGAACTTCAAGTGCTCACCATAATTGGATGTCAAAGTGAGCTAACGATAGGAAACTGCGCCTTAAATAGGAGCGCGCACCTCTGCGCACCTGCGCTGTTAGTTCTAAAACAGTAGCTTTTGAGATCACCATAATTGGCAGACATGGTGAATACATGATGGGGAACCACGCCAGAAACAGGAGCGCGCGCCGTCACTGAGTTCTAAAACTGAACTTCAAGTGCTCACCATAATTGGATGTCAAAGTGAGCTAACGATAGGAAACTGCGCCTTAAATAGGAGCGCGCACCTTTGCGCACCTGCGCTGTTAGTTCTAAAACAGTAGCTTTTGAGATCACCATAATTGGCAGACATGGTGAATACATGATGGGGAACCACGCCAGAAACAGGAGCGCGCGCCGTCACTGAGTTCTAAAACTGAACTTCAAGTGCTCACCATAATTGGATGTCAAAGTGCACTAACGATAGGAAACTGCGACTTAAATAGGAGTGCGCACCTGCGCTGTTAGTTCTAAAACAGTAGCTTTTGAGATCACCATAATTGGCAGTTGGTTAATACATGATGGGGAACCACGCCAGAAACAGGAGCGCGCGCCTCTGCGCACCTGCGCTGTCACTGAGTTCTAAAATAAAGCCTCATGCGGTCACCATAAGTGGCAGCCATGGTGAACCGTGCCAGGAATAGGAGTGCGCGCTTGTGCTGTCACTTTGTTCTAAACAGAAGCTCATGTAGTCACCATAATTAGCTGTCATGTTGAACACATGATGGGGAACCTTGAAAGAAAAAGGAACGCACACCTGTGCGCACCTGCACTGTCACTTTGTTCTAAAACAGAACCTCATGTAGTCGCTATAATTGTCTGTTGTGGTAAATACATCATGGGAAACCGTGCCAGAAATAGGAGCGTGCGCTTGTGCGCACCTGTTCTAAAAATGAAACTTTTGCAGTCACCATAATTGGCAGTCATGTTGAACACATGATGGGGAGCCATGGAAGAAATTGGAACGCGTATGCTCCTGTGTTGTCACTGAGTTCTAAAGTAGAACCTTGTGTGGTCATCATAATTGGTTCAACAACCATGCCAGGAATAGGAGCGCGCACCTGTGTGCACCTTCACTGCCACTGAGTTCCAAAATAGAACCTTGTATGGTCACCATCATCATCAGCAATCATTTTGAACACATGATGGGGAACCGTACCAGAAATAGGAGCGCGCACCTACGCTATCACTTTGTTCTTGAACAAAACCACTTGTAGTTAATATAAATGGTGGTCATGGTGAACAAATGATGGGGAACCACACCAGGAATAGTAGCACACATCTGTGTGCACCTTCACTGTCACTGAGTCCTAATGTAGAACCTTATGCGGTCACCAAAATTGGCATTCAAGGTGAAGACATGATGGGGAACCATGCCGGAAATAGGAGCGCGCACCTGTGCACAACTGCGCTGTTACTTTGTACTAAACACAACCTCATGTAGTCACCATAACTGGCTGTTGTGGTCAATACATGATGGGGAACCATGCCAGAAATAGGAGCGCGCACCTGTGTTGTCACTTTGTTCTAAACAGAACCTCATGTAGTCATCATCATTAGCTGCCATATTGAACACATGATGGGGAACCATGAAAGAAATAGGAGCATGCACCTGAGCGCACCTGCACTGTCATTGAGTTGTAAAGTAGACCCTTGTGTGGTCACCATAATTGGCAGCCATGGTTGGTGAATCATGCCAGAAATAGGAGCATGCACCTGTGTGCACCTTGCTGCCACTGTGTCCTAAAATAGAACCTTGTGCGGTCACCATCATTGGTGGTCATGGCGAATACATTATAAGGAACCACGCCAGGTACAGCATCGTACCGTGTACTTGTTCACTGTCACTGTGTTCCAAAATAGAACCTTGTGCGGTCACCATCATTGGTGGTCATGGCGAATACATTATAAGGAACCACGCCAGGTACAGCATCGTACCGTGTACTTGTTCACTGTCACTGTGTTCCAAAATAGAACCTTGTGCGGTCAACATAATTGGTGATCATGGTGAACACATGGTGGGGAACCATGCCAGAAACAGAAGTGCGCGCCTGTGCTGTCACTTTGTTCTACAACAGAACCTCATGTAGTCACCATAACTGGCTTTTGTGGTCAATATATGATGGGGAACCATGCCAGAAATAGGAGCGCGCACCTGTGTGCATGTGCACCATCAGTTCAAAAAAAGAAGCCTTTGCAATCACCATAATTGGTAGTCATGGCAAACACATGATGTAGTCATCATCATTAGATGCCAATTTGAACACATGATGGGGAACCACTCCAGAAATAGAAGTGTGCACCTGTGCGCAACCTGTGCTGTCACTTTGTTCTACAACAGAACCTCCTGTGGTCACCATAATTGGCTGTCCTGTTATATACATGATGAGGAACCATGCCAAAAAATAGGATAGAGCACCTATGTGCGCTGTCCCTGAGTCCTAAAAACCTTGTGCTGTCCATATAATTGGCTTGCATGGCAAACACATGGTTCCAGAACCGTATCTGAAATAGGAGCACGGACCTGCGCTGTCAGTGTTCCAGAATAGAACCTCATGTGGTCAAATACATCATGGGGAACCATGCCAAAAATAGGATTGAGCACTTATGTGCACGTGCGCTGTCCCTGAGACCTAGAAACCTTGTGCTGTCCCTATAATTGGCTTGCATGGCAAACACATGGTTCCAGAACCGTATCTGAAATAGGAGCACGCACCTGTGCGCACCTGCGCGCACCTGCGCTGTCACTGTTCCAGAATAGAACCGTATGTGGTCACCATAATTGGCTGTCAAGGTGAACATATGATTTGGAACCATGCCAGGAATAGGAGCACACACGTGTGCACTTGTGCTGTCACGGAGGTCAATAATGGAGCGTAGATGGATGTTTTCTCATCTTCATTTGCAGACCTGTACTGGGAGTATTGGGGAGACAGCGGCACAGCTCAGGTGCAGGGCCCCTCAGAAAAGAAGGCCATCGGCAGCCACAGGGATGTACCGACAGAAGCCTTCAGCTGCAGTTGGTGAACGCCAGATTAAAATACAATTCAGGTGCGAGGTGCCCCTACCTGACCGGAGCACGGCTCTAAGCGATTCGCACAGATGGCGTGCAATGGCTGTGTGTTACCAAGGAGTCATTTGAATTCATTAGCACATTTCGCCTGCGCTCAGCACATTACCTTCATGTGACTAACAAGGAGATGACGCTGAGAAGCCGAGGAATTAAAAATAAGGCAGCAGCTCTGAAATCTGCAAATTTGCTTGAAATAATAAGCGCTTCTTATAGGTGTGACATAGTGACATCGCCACCCGCAGGGCGAGAGGAGATGACAGGTCCTCCTCCGGCACAGCCAGTATTGGCAGCACACAAGCTGTTTTCACCGATGTCACCGAACCATGAAGCCATCACCCCACATGTCACCCCAAGAAAGGAACGCCTTGGATCTGCACATAATAGAACTCATACATAAAATCACATTGTAACAATGTAACACAGTGGTCTGCAAACTGCGGCCCATGGGCTGAATGTGGCCCTTTGCTTGTCTCTACCGGCCCTCAGGGTACGATTCCTCCCACTGATAACAAGGAGGCACCATTTCTTCCACTGGCACCAACTATGGGGCATTTTTTCTTCCAATGACACCAATGATGGGGCACAATTCCTCCCACTGATGTAAACAATGAGGTACCATTGCTCCAACTAATACCAAGGATGGGGCACTATACCTTCCACTGACACCAATGATGGGGCACTATTCCTCCCACTGACACCAATGATGGGGCACTATTCCTCCCACTGACACCAATGATGGGGCACTATTCCTCCCACTGATACCAATGATGGGGCACTATTCCTCCCACTGATACCAATGATGGAGCACTATTCCTCCCACTGATACCAATAATGGAGCACTATTCCTCCCACTGACACCAATGATGGGACACTATTCCTCCCACTGATACCAATGATGGGACACTATTCCTCCCACTGATACCAATGATGGGGCACTATTCCTCCCACTGACACCAATGATGGGGCACTATTCCTCCCACTGACACCAATGATGGGGCACTATTCCTCCCACTGATACCAATGATGGGGTACTATTCCTCCCACTGATACCAATAATGGAGCACTATTCCTCCCACTGACACCAATGATGGGGCACTATTCCCCCCACTGACACCAATGATGGGGTACTATTCCTCCCACTGACACCAATGATGGGGCACTATTCCTCCCACTGACACCAATGATGGGGCACTATTCCTCCCACTGATACCAATGATGGGGCACTATTCCTCCCACTGATACCAATGATGGGGCACTATTCCTCCCACTGACACCAATGATGGGGCACTATTCCCCCCACTGATACCAATGATGGGGCACTATTCCTCTTTACATTGAAGACAAAGAGAGGGGAAAAAATGAATCAAGAAATACACTGGAATGTGTAAAAAATCATCAAAAATGCACCGGAATGCTCCAAAGACGCGTCAAAAATGCACATCAGAAATGCATGCGGAACGCATCTGGACTGTTTCTATAGTGTGAACCAGCCCTAAAGATCACCCTATGTAAACAGTGCTGGGAGTACTCACGTTTTCACGTAGGGGTCTGAGAAGCCGTTGACATCCATAGCGGCGAGGTGAGCGCAGCGTACGATCCCCACCACCAGTCCGCCTCGCTCGGTGCTGTACATCAGTGACAGGAGGATCCTCCCCCTCTCCTCCAGCTCCCACTCCTGACAGCGCTCCAGCTGTGGACACAAAGCACAGGTCAGTGGACTACGTATGAACGGGAGCGATACGTAAACTGGGAGCTTCCCACATTGTACATTAGAAGCTGCAGCAAGTCAGATAGAGCTCCGCCTCATTTTCTATTTGGGGGACATCCAGCATCATCTAGCTCTTTCCTACCCAGCCTGACCCACCCCTTTCATTGGATTTCAGTTTTTTCAGCCATGGAGACTTTGCAACACGTGTGGGTGTCACTACACGCAGTACAGCCTGCCTAGGAACGCCCACTCCTCCAGACTGACATCCACCCATCAAGGCATTTTGATATTTGTATAACCCATCCCAAGAACCAGCCCACTGCTTGTATTGAGAGGATTACGGAGGCAGGGTGCTGTGATGTTGTTAGCCATAATATGCCTGCATTGCGTAGAGATGCACAGAGACCCAGTGATAATGTCATTGGATCTAAAATGAAGTATGTCATTAAAATAGAAATGTTTTATTCATAAATGTAATTGGCATGTTGATTAGAGGTGAAAACAGGATCCAAGGAAGGCAGAATTAAAGTACAAGGTGGTATCAAAATGTTTTGAGGCTGGTTTTGTAACAGACGGCTGCAGGCACAGTCACAGGGAGCACCAACCTTCATAAGTCAATGTGCCAAAAGACATCGTCCTGTGTACATCGGGAGCTGTGCAACTGGCGCTATTCTGACCACGTGCGTTACCATGTCTGCAACTTCATCATGGACAGCAAGTTAGAACAAAGAGAAATCGTGGAAATCTGCCTGAAACCCGTACACCCAAGTAATGATCCTCGACATGAAGGAGGGGTCATCCACGGCACGCTGACAGAGTTCTTGGCAGACTTTGATGCGGTGTTCCTTCTGCTCCTGAGTCAGCACGGCACATGTTCACATCACACGTGAGGATTACCTGGTCTGTTCCGTATGACACCCCGACAACGGCAGCCATGTTGTAGATTGTTCTCCAACGATCGTCATGCACAAGTTGCCAAATGGTTTTCGACATTTTCAGGGGTTGAGCTCATTGAAGGTCCTCCTGATCTCTCGTCGTCTTCCAGTGATGTTCTTCCGCTCTTGAATCGCGCTCGCCACTCAAATCACCTCCAACGACTCATCGCAGCATCGCCATAAACTTGCCAAATCACGTCATACGTCTCTTTCGCAGACTCGCCCAGTTTCACGCAGAATTTCACGTTCGCTCTTTGTTCTAACTTGCTGTCCATGATGAAATAGCAGACGCGGCAACGCACGTGGTCAGAATATATTCTTCAGGTTTTTATTAATATATAAAAAAGTCATTTTAACATATATTTGTAAACGCATTCCAAAAATGTAGATTTGTATTTTTAACTAGTTGCCGCCCGGCCTATAGCCAGATTGCGGCCGAGAGAACACCTCGTCCCTCCGGGTGGACGCCATGTGACTGATCAATACTGATCACTTTCCCAAAGTAGTACAATGTTACCATGGTAACATTATAATAATTTGGTCATAGTGAAATATGAAAAATAAATCTTAAAAAAAGAGAAAAAAATGTAATAAAAAATAAATAAAAAAATGATCAATTTTTTTTTTCGTACTGTCACCAGTCAGTGTCCCTGATCACCGCCATGCCAGTTATATGATGACGCTGTACTGCACTGGTGACAGTATGTAAAAGAAAAAATTGTGAAAATCATTTTTTTAATTTCTTCATTTTCCAAAAAATTGACAAAAAAATTACAACTTCAAAAAACTCGCCATGCCTGTTATGAAGTACGTCGGACTGTCTACTCTGCAAAAAGGGGTCATTTGGGGGATATCTGTCCTGTCCTGACATTTGGGGGATATCTGTACTGTCCTGACATTTGGGGGATATCTGTACCGTCCTGACATTTAGGGGATATCTGTACTGTCCTGACATTTAGGGGATATCTGTCCTGTCCTGACATTTTGGGGATATCTGTACTGTTCTGACATTTGGGGGATATCTGTACTGTTCTGACATTTGGGGGATATCTGTCCTGTCCTGACATTTGGGGGATATCTGTACTGTTCTGACATTTGGGGGATATCTGTCCTGTCCTGACATTTGGGGGATATCTGTCCTGTCCTGACATTTGGGGGATATCTGTACCGCCCTGACATTTGGGGGATATCTGTACTGTCCTGACATTTGGGGGATATCTGTACCGTCCTGACATTTAGGGGATATCTGTACTGTCCTGACATTTTGGGGATATCTGTACTGTTCTGACATTTAGGGGATATCTGTACTGTTCTGACATTTGGGGGATATTTGTCCTGTCCTGACATTTGGGGGATATCTGTACTGTTCTGACATTTGGGGGATATCTGTACTGTCCTGACATTTGGGGGATATCTGTACTGTTCTGACATTATTGGACCTCAAGAAATGAGATTGGCTGTCAGTACTTCAGGATCGATCAATTTTCAGATCTATACCATAGTTTGTGAACTCTATAACTTTCCTACAGACTAAATCATAAATACTAATTCGGGTTATTTTCACCAAAGACATGTAGCAGAATACATTTAGGCCTAAATTTATGAAGAACAATTATTTATTTGCAAACTTTTATAATAGAAACAAAGAAAAACATGGTTTTATTTTTCAAAATTTTTGGTCTTTTTTTGTTAATTTAGCAAAAAATAAAACCCCCAGTGGTGATTACATACCACCAAAAGAAATCTCTAGTTGTGTGAAGAAAATGATACAATTTTAGTTTGGGTTCAGTGTTGTATGACCGCGCAATTGTCATTCAAAGTGTGAGAGTGCTGAAACCTGAAAATTGGCCTAGACAGGAAGAGGGGTAAAAGTGCCCGGTATGGAAGGGGTTAAAGACATACAGTATATTTGAAATGTATTTTTAAAAATATTTTTCATATATTTTTAATAGAAATGTATTTCAACATGCAGTGTATATATATATATTTATTGAAATATATTTTGAAATATATTGAATACGGCCAAAATTGCAGCATTTCAAATGCATGTCAATATATTTGGGAAGAATATTTTTAAAATATCTTTGAAGTATATTTTTCTTCCATGTGGGAACAATTGGGGACAGTTATCACCCCATATCAGGAAGCGCCTAAAGAAAAGCCTATTCACCGTCCGTGAAAAGGATTCCTCCTCCTCGCCTGGACCGGCACTTCTTTATGTGCTAAATGCTTATTTCATTTGCTGCAATCAGATCCACCTGCGCAAATGCAGGCAGAGGAGGCTGAGGACGCACGCACACGTAGATTTATTGTGTGGGTATGTACATGCAGTGGATGCTGCCACAGGATGTACAGAGCGCCGCGTGCGCTGTCAAGGCCGTCGCTGGAAGCGTCGTATTATAGATCTGTTCTGGGTGCTCAGCGCCGCGTGTCCCCAGCCCCCGCAGGTGGGGATAATATGTGGGAGAGTAGAGAGAAATGTCACCTCACAGTCACAGGGAGGATGCGGGGGATCGAGGAGGTAAGCGGTGATCGGGGAACAAGGGATGAATACATCTGAAGATAATGAGAACGGAGAAAACACAAAAAAAAGCAAAAAGAAAAGGATGAATAATAGAGGCAAAATAAAGGGAGGAGGGGAGGGGGGGAGAGGAGGAAGCAGCATTGGAAATTGCAGGAAGATGTTACAGTACCAATGCAGATGTCTCCAGTCTGAGGCTTCTTGGTTCACACTGAGTCGTGTGTTGGGCAGCCCATTGAAATGAATGCAGTAACATTGTATCAATGTAACATATGGATACAATGTATTATTAAACAAAGCCTGCAAGTGGTACAGTGCCTTGAAAAAGTCTTCCTCCCCCTTCAAATGTCCTCCATGTTGTCATGTTACAATGTATTCCCCTCCCCCTTGAAATGTCCCCCATGTTGTCATGTTACAATGTATTCCCGCACCCCCCCTGAAATGCCCCCCATGTTGTCATGTTACATTGTATTCCCCCCCCCCTGAAATGTCCCCCATGTTGTCATGTTACAATATATTCCCGCTCCCCCCCTGAAATGCCCCCCATATTGTCATGTTACAATGTATTCCCGCTCCCCCCCCTGAAATGCCCCCCATGTTGTCATGTTACATTGTATTCCCCCCCCCCTGAAATGTCCCCCATGTTGTCATGTTACAATATATTCCTGATCCCCCCCTGAAATGCCCCCCATGTTGTCATGTTACAATGTATTCCCGCTCCCCCCCCTGAAATGTCCCCCATGTTGCCATGTTACAATGTATTCCCGCTCCCCCCCAGAAATGCCCCCCATGTTGTCATGTTAAAATGTATTCCCGCTCCCCCCCTGAAATGCCCCCCATGTTGTCATGTTACAATGTATTCCCCCTCCCCCCCGAAATGTCCCCCATGTTGTCATGTTACAATGTATTCCCCCCCCAAATGTCCCCCATGTTGTCATGTTACAATGTATTCCTGCTCCCCCCCTGAAATGTCCCCCATGTTGTCATGTTACAATGTATTCCTGCTCCCCCCCTGAAATGCCCCCCATGTTGTCATGTTAAAATGTATTCCTGCTCTCCCCCCTGAAATGTCCCCCATGTTGTCATGTTACAATGTATTCCTGCTCCCCCCCCTGAAATGTCCCCCATGTTGTCATGTTACAATGTATTCCTGCTCCCCCCCTGAAATGTCCCCCATGTTGTCATGTTACAATATATTCCTGCTCCCCCCCTGACATGCCCCCATGTTGTCATGTTACAATGTATTCCCCCCCCCATGTTGTCATGTTACAATGTATTTATCAGGATTGGATGTGATGGACCGACACAAAGTGGCACATAATTGTGAAGTGGAAGGAAAATGAGAAATGGTTTCCAACATTTGTGACCAATAAATCCATGAAAAGTGTGGTGCCATTTGTATTCAGCCCCCCGGAGTCAATACTTTGTAGGACCCCCTTTGTCTGCAATTCCAGCTGCAAGTCTTTTTGGGGATGTCTCTTTGCACATCTAGAGAGGGACATTTCTTCCCATTCTTCTTTGCAGAATCCCTCAAGCTGTCAGATTGGATGGAGAGAGTCTGGGAACAACAATTTTCAGGTCTGGCCACAGATTCTGCATTGGATTTGGGTCTGGACTATGACTGGGCCATTCTAACACATGAAGATGCTTTGATCTGAACCACTTCATTGTAGCTCTGGCTGGATGTTTTGGGTGGTTGTCCTGCTAAAAGGGGATCTGCCGCCCCCGTTTCGTGTCTTTTGAAGACTCTATGTGTGAGAAGAAGAAGCAGCACAAGTAAAATATCCATTCATGTGTTGACCGAAAGCATGCTAATAGGAGGAGAGAGCAGAGAGAGCTCATAACTGTGCTGCTTCCCTTTTCACGGGTCCTGGATTGCCTGGGCTCAGAGGAAGTGGACTGTATGATGCTGGCCATCAGACAGAGGACATCTAATGGTAGAAAAAAGTACGGCGGGGGAAATCTCTCTGGCTTGAAGCTGAATGTTTAATTTAATTCTACTGTAAGATCTCAGTTCATGTGCTGTATATAAGCATCTTTCTTTTCTGTCTTTATAGCAAAGCAGCGAATTCTGAAGATTGTAGATTCTCTCACCTCCTTGAGGTAACACGAAATTCCCCGCAGAGCGGCTGACATTGAGGAAGGAGAGGCAAGCTAGGAGAAAGAAGACACAAAACAAGAATTCAGGAAGACAGTTGTTATGTAAGGCTGTAACTACGTGTGCTGAGTTCCATTAGTGGCTCGTCCGTCCTCTGGTAGGAGCTGTCCCTCCTGGTGGTGCTGAACGTCCCCTTCCCATGGAGCTGCGCTCACTATTTATTCATTCCCAGCTCGTTCCTACTGAGGAGCCATCCCACTGCCAGTGCTGAAATGAACTCTTCGCTGTAGGAGCTGTCCCTGCTATTAATGCTGATCCCAACTCTGCCTTCAGGAGTTCCATAATACATCCTGATGGGAACTTTTTTTTTTAAGAGTTGTCTTGTTAGTACATATCACAAGTGTTCTGTAGTAATGGCTGTTCCCTGCGGCCAATCCCATATCCTCCCTACGTCGCTACTGAAGAGAGGCAAATCTATGCTGCCTATTAACACTGATCCCAGCTTACCTTTTATGAATGGCTGGATCTTAAAGGCACAGAAGATTAGTTTGGACTGTAAAAAAATATGGTGGTTGACCACATTCTAGTAAAATGATTTTTTATTCATATGTCCATAAAACCAATACAATAGAGGAAGTAAGACTACCAACGGAATTCATCCATACTCCAGCAAAAAAAAATACAAATGTCCATAAAACCAATACAATAGAGGAAGTAAGACTACCAACGGAATTCATCCATACTCCAGGAAAAAAAAATACAATAGAAGAAGTGAGACTACTAATAATTTCACCCAAATGTCCATAAAACCAACACAATAAAGGAAGTAAGACTACCAACAAATTTCATCCATACTCCAGGAAAAAAAAAAAATACAATAGAAGAAGTGAGACTACCAATAAGTTTCACACAAATGTCCATAAAACCAACACAATAGATGAAGTAAGATGAAAAATGAGTTTCACCCAAGTGTCCGTAAAACCAATACTATAGAAGTAAGAATATCAAAAGGTGTCACCCATAAAATAGAAGAAGTAAGGCTACCAACGAGTTACACCCATACATCCGTAAAATGAATACAATGTCCCTGCTATTAATGCTGATCCCGACTCTGCCTTCAGGAGTTCCCTAATCCATCCTGATGGGAACTTTTTTGTAGGAGTTGTCTTGATAGTACATATCACAAGTGTTCTGTACTACTGGCTGTTCCCTGCGGCCAATCCCATATCCTCCCTACGTCGCTCACTACTGACATTAACATTGATCCCAGCTTAGCTTTTATGAATGGCTGGATCTTAAAGGCACAGAAGACTAGTTTGGACTGTAAAAAAATGGTGGTTGACCACATTCCATGGAGTAAAATGATTTTTTATTCATATGTCCATAAAACCAATACAATAGAGGAAGTAAGACTACCAACAAATTTTATCCATACTCCAGGAAAAAAAATACAATAAAAGAAGTAAGACTACCAACAAGTTTCACCTATACGTTCATAAAAACGACAAATTAGAAGTAAGGCTACCAATGATTTTCACCCATATGTTCGTAAAACCAATACAATAGGAGAAGTAAGACTACCAAAGAATTTCACCCATATGTCCGTAAACCAATACAATGGGAGAAGTTGGACTACCAACAAGTTTCACCCATACGTTTGTAAAACCAATACAATACGAAAAGTAAGCCAACCAACGAGTTTCTCCCATATGTCCATAAAACCAATACAATAGAGGAAATAAGACTAACAACGAGATTCACCCATATGTTCATAAAACCAATACAATAGAAATAAGACTACCAATAATTTTCACCCATAAGTCCATAAAACCAATAAAATAGGAGAAGTAAGACTACCAATGAGTTTCACCCTTAAGTCCATAAAAGAAATATAACAGAGTAAGTTGAACTAACAATGAGCTTCACCCATATGTTTGTAAAACCAATATGATGGGAGAAGCAAGACTACCAACAAGTTTCACCTATACGTTCATAAAAACAACAGATTAGAAGAAGTAAGACTACCAAAGATTTTCACCCATATGTCCGTAAAACCAATATAATAGGAGAAGTAAGACTACCAAAGAACTTCACCCATATGTCCGTAAACCAATACAATGACAGAAGTTGGACTACCAACAAGTTTCACCCATACGTTTGTAAAACCAATACAATATGAAAAGTAAGCCAACCAACAAGTTTCTCCCATATGTCCTTAAAACCAATACAATAGAGGAAGTAAGACTAAAAACGAGATTCACCCATATGTTCATAAAACCAATACAATAGACATAAGACTACCAATTATTTTCACCCAAAAGTCTGTAACAGCAATAAAATAGGAGAACTAAGACTACTAACGAGTTTCACCCATATGTCTGTAAAATCAATTTAATAGAAGTAAGACAGCCAACATGTTTCACCCATATGTTCACAAAACCAATACAACAGGAGAAGTAAGACTACAAAATGAGTTTCACCCATGTGTCTGTAAAACCAATACAACAGGAGAAGTAAGGCTACTAAAGAGTTCCTACCCATATGTCTGTAAACCAGTACAATGGGAGAAGTAAGACTGCCAACAAGTTTCACTTACGTGTTTGTAAAACCAATACAAAAGGAAAAGTAAGCCAACCAACGAGTTTCACCCATATGTCCATAAAACCAATACGGTAAGAGAAGTAAGACTACCAAATCGTTTCACACTAGAAAGATCTTGGATATCAAACTCCATGACTAAGTGCTTCCTAGGGTAAAATGCCTTTCTAGTCTTACTTCTACTTTTGTATTGGCTTTTTTACTGGAGTGTGCCCCTAGGGATCCGCAGAATAGTTTGAACAGAATGTAAAGGATGTAAAAATATAAAATAGAAGTAAGACTACCGTCAAGTTTCACCTATACGTTCATAAAAACAACAGATTAGAAGTAAGACTACCAATGATTTTTACCCATATGTCCGTAAAACCAATACAATAGGAGAAGTAAGACTACCAAAGAGTTTCACCCATACGTTTGTAAAAGCAATACAATACGAAAAGTAAGCCAACCAATGCGTTTCTCCCATATGTCCATAAAACCAATACAAAAGAGGAAGTAAGACCAACAATGAGATTCACCCATATGTTCATAAAACCAATATAATAGGAGAAGCAAGATTACCAACAAATTTCACCTATACGTTCATAAAAATGACAGATTAGAAGAAGTAAGACTACCAGAGAGTTTCACCCATATGTCCATAAACCAATACAATGGGAGAAGTTGGACTACCAACAAGTTTCACCCATATGTTCATAAAACCAATACAATACGAAAAGTAAGCCAACCAACGTGTTTCTCCCATATGTCCATAAAACCAATACAATAGAGGAAGTAAGACAAACAACGAGATTCACCCATATGTTCATAAAACCAATACAATAGACATAAGACTACCAATTATTTTCACCCAAAAGTCCGTAAAATCAATTTAATAGAAGAAGTAAGACAGCCAACATGTTTCACCCATATGCTCACAAAACCAATACAACAGGAGAAGTAAGACTATCAAATGCATTTCACCCATGTGTCTTTAAAACCAATACAACAGGAGAAGTAAGGCTACTAAAGAGTTCCTACCCATATGTCCATAAACCAGTACAGTGGGAGAAGTAAGACTATTAACAAGCTTCACCTACGTGTTTGTAAAACCAATACAAAAGGAAAAGTAAGCCAACCAACGAGTTTCACCCATATGTCCATAAAACCAATATGGTAAGAGAAGCAAGACTACCAAATCGTTTCACACTAGAAAGATCTTGGATATCAAATTCCATGAGAAAGTGCTTTCTAGGGTAAAATGCCTTTCTAGTCTTACTTCTACTTTCGTATTGGCTTTTTTACTGGAGTGTGCCCCTAGGGATACCCAGAATAGTTTGAACAGAATGTAAAGGATGAGAGCACCTCAAGTTTGTAACAGGTCCAGTAAATGTATATTCATCTTGAGCAAAGGTCAGAGGATACAGTTAACATGTTTCGGGGGGCTCAGAACTGTCCCATCATTGGGGCTTTAATGCTGTAAGAAATAGGAGCTATTACTGGACAATAATTACAAGGAAACATGGGTTAGGACATTACCAGCGTGGTCACCAATCTGACAGCCTTTACAATCTGTTTGGATCTTAAAGGGCCACTGTAATAGTTTTTGGTTAATTTTTTTTAAAGCGACCCTGTCAGCTTGTTATAAAACCATAAATGTCAGCTCCGGCAGCCGGTGTCTTCTACCTTCCCTCCATTCCAGTGCTGCAGCCTCTGGTGGAATCTTCAGGATTTAACATTTCCGTGAACATCAGATGCCTGTGTCCCTGCTGTGCACTATGGATACCCTACTTCAGGGTCTACAGAATTTCTAAACAAGGGACCAGTTTACTTACTTTCAGACTTTAGAGGGGTCGGACTATGACTAGTGGGAGCGGATAATGCCTCAGGCTTGGTGGTCAGTGGGACAGCATCCCTGTGGTTAGGAGGAGGAATAGTGCTCCATCACTGGTGTCAGTGGGAGGAATAGTGCTCCACCATTGGTGTCAGTGGGAGGAATAGTGCTCCATCATTGGTGTTAGTGGAAGGAATAGTGTTCCATCATTGGTGTCAGTGGGAGGAATAATGCTCCCATCATTGGTGTCAGTGGGAGGAATAGTGCCCCATCATTGGTATCAGTGGAAGGAATAGTGTTCCATCATTGATATCAGTGGGAGGAATAGTGCCCCATCATTGGTGTCAGTGGGAGGTATAGTACTCCATCATTGGTGTCAGTTGGAGGAATAGTGCCCCATTGTTGGTGACAGTGGAAGGGATAGTGCCTCATTATTGGTGCCAATGGAAGGAATAGTGCCCCACTGTTGGTGTCAGTGAGATAAATACTGCCCCATTGTTTATGTCAGTGGGAGGAATAGTGCCCCATTGTTGGTATCAGTGGGAGAAATAATGCCCCGTCGTTGGTGTAAGTGGGATGAATAGTGCCCCATCATTGGTGTCAGTGGGAGAAATAGTGCTCCATTCTTGATGTTAGTGGAAGGAATAGTGCCTCATCAATGGTGTCAGGGAGAATTTATGCTGCATCATTGGTGTCAGGAGGAGGAATAATACCCAAATGTCGGTGTCAGAGGGAGGAATAGTATCCCAAGAGTTGGATAAAGGCAAGCAAAGGACCGCATCCAGCCAGCAGGCCGCAGTTTGGAGACCACTGCCCTATGTCACTGCTGAGTTCTGTAGGAACTGAAGAAGGGATGCACACAAGCATTTGAAACACGCAGAGATGCTGAACTCTGAAAATTTTCATGAAGGCCGCAATGCTGGAATGGATAGAAGGCAGGAGACTTGGAACAAAGGTGGGGGGTGAGTATACTACATGTGCTGCTGCAGGGAGCTGAAATCTATAATTTTCTTTCAGACTGACAGAATCACCTTAATACACATAACTATACACCATATAAATATTTATATATATACTGTACATGTATGGGATATATATATATATAACATGACATAGGATTCCCAGGGCACTCTTGGTTAGCCAAAGAGCTAAAGCATTACAAAAATTCCACAGTACACTTAGCATCTAATCAGCATGAAAAGGTTGGTTGACCGAGTGCAGAAGAGAGAGAGTGTGGTCACCGGCAGTGGCGTCCTGAGGCAGGTGCGGGGGGTGCGCGCCGGGTGATACCTACCGCACGGGGTGACACTGGACCCGCTCCACAAAAAGGTAAATTGTAAAGCAAGCCGACGATCCCCACAGGATGGATCGGATCTGCGGATTGAGCATAATGGAGTCCGATCCATTATGCTCCCCAATCTGCAGATCTGATCCATCCTGCGGGGATCGTCGCCTTACTTTACAACTTACCTTTTCGTGGAGCGGGTCCAGTGTCACCCCGTATAGGTTGCATCCCCACAGGATGGATCGGATCTGTGGATTGGGGAGCGTAATGGATCAGACTCCGATCCATTATGCTCAATCTGCAGATCTGAACCATCCTGCGGGGATCATCGGAGGGGGTGTCACCAAGTGTTATTGCATCGGGTGACACCGACCCTAGGGACGCCCCTGGTCACCAGACTGGCTGTACTGCTTGATTCACAAATGTTTCTATTTTTCTCTTCTGTGTCAGCGATTACTTCCCCACGCAATCTGTATCTTCAGTTCCCGCCTATACCGGCCCCAATACTTATTCACTTACAGGAATCTGACGCTCCAGACAGAGGTTGAAGTGTTTCCTCTCCCCAGGTTTTAGCCTGCGCAGCGGGACTCTCGTCTCTCCAATAAACTCGTTATGACTTAGTTTGTCTTCATCGCACACAGAGATCCTGAGAAAACATAGAAGATCACATGACAAAGCTTCAAGGGAGGTTCCACCTTGTTAAGTTTACTCTTTCACCTCGTAGCTTCCATGTTGTAGTTTTCTTTTGTGTTTTGAATCAGTTCAGTTATTTCTGCTCCCCTGGAATAAGACTCTGTTACAGGAATCTGTAGTATCCATAGACTTTCCTTGTGTCGTATCCCAGAACAGGAATTAATAAACAAATTAATAATTCCTGCTGGGAGACAGAAAGACACATCTGAACAGCACGGAAGGGAGCCACTAAGAAAAAGTAACAAAGCAAAAGTATTGGATTATTAATGAGACACAAATGTAACAAATTCTCAGATTCTGATTGGCAGCTCACCGTAGAATCTTCTTTGCCATGTCTTCTGGGGTGATCCCGCAGTACGTCAGGCTTTCATTCCAGGTGGGGTTCAGATTGTTTCGTACGGTACGTGTCTTCAACTTGTTTGCCTGAAAGGGGAGAAAATCAGCATCACTTAAAGCAATGGAGGTGGGAACAACAAAAGGATGAGTTTTTCATGGTGAAAAATTAAGGGAAAAGTCTGTATTTCAGGTAGAACTGTAAGATAGGCTCAGGTCAGGGTAGGCAGTATTCAGTTAGAACTGAAGGACAGGGTTAGGTCAGGGTAGGCAGTGTTCCGGCTGAATTGAAGGATGGGGTCAGGTCAGGGCAGGCAGAGTTCAGGCAAAACCATAGGATGAGACCAGATCAGAAAAAGTGGTGTTCGGACAGAATCCTAAAACCACCTCGGTCAGGGCAGGTATTGTTCAGCAGAATCATAGTACGCGCTCAGGATGGGGCAGGTATTGTTTAAATAGAAACATACACTATATTGCCAAAAGTATTGGCCCCGCCCTCCAAATCATTGGATTCAAGTGTTCCAATCACCTCCATGGCCACAGGTGTATACAATCACGCCCCTAGGCATGCAGACTGCTTCTACAAACATTGGTGAAAGAATGGGTTGCTCTCAGGAGCTCAGTGACTCCAAGCGTGGTCCCGTGATAGGTGGCCGCCTGGGCAATAAGTCCATCCGTGACATTTCCTGGCTACTAAATATTCCACGCTCAACTGTTAGTGGGATTATAACAAAGTGGAAGCAACTGGGAACAACAGCCACTCAGCCACCAAGTGGTAGGCCACGTCACATGACAGGGTGGGGTCAGCGCATGCTGAAGCGCACAGTGCGCAGAAGTCGCCAACTGTCTGCAGAGTCAATAGCTAAAGACCTCCAAACTTGGCGAGGCCTTCAGATTAGCACAACAACAGTGCGTAGAGAGCTTCATGGAATGGGTTTCCATGGCCGAGCAGCTGCATTCAAGCCTTACATCACCAAGTGCAATGCAAAACGTTGGATGCTGTGGTGTAAAGCACGCTGCCACTAGACTCTAGAGCAGTGGAGACGTGTTCTCTGGGGTGACCAATCATTCTTCTCTGTATGGCAATCCGATGTACGTGTCTGGGTTTGGTGGTTGCCAGGAGAACTATACTTACTGGACTGCATTGTGCCAAGTGTAAAGTTTGGTGGAGGGAGGATTATGGTGTGGGGTTGTTCTGGGGTTGGGCTTGGCCCCCTAGTTCCAATGAAGGGAACTCTTAAGGCATAAGCATACCAAGACATTTTAGACAATTTCATGCTCCCAACTTTGTGGGAAGAGTTTGGGATTGGCCCCTTCCTGTTCCAACATGACTGCCCACCAGTGCAAAAAGCAAGGTCCATAAAGACATGGAGGAGCCAGTTTGGGGTGGAGGAACTTGACTGGCCTGCACAGAGTCCTGACCTCAACCCCATAGAACACCTTTGGGATGAATTAGAGCAGAGACTGTGAGCCAGGCCTCCTCCCCCGACATCAGTGCCTGACCTGACAAATGTGCTTCTGGAAGAATGGTCCAACCTTCCCATAGACACCCTCCTAAACCTTGTGGATGGCCTTCCCAGAAGAGTTAAAGCTGTTATAGCTGCAAAGGGTGGGGCCAACTCAATATTGAACCCTACAGACTAAGACTGGGAGGCCATTAAAGGTCATGTGTGTGGAAAGGGCGGGGCCAACTCAATATTGAACACTACGGACTGGAATGCCATTAAAGTTTATGTGCGTGGAAAAGCAGGTCGCCCAATACTTTTGGCAATATAGTGTAGGTCAGGTTCCAGTCAAGACAGGGGATGTTCAGGCTCAGGTAGGGTAGATGGTGTTCAGGATGAAATGTTGGACGGGCAATGTTTAGGACAGATGGTGTTCAGGTGAAATCGTAGGACAGGCTCAGTCAGGGTAGGTGGTGTTCAAGCAGAATCGTAGGACAGGCTCAGGTCAGAGCAGACAGTGTCCAGGTAGAATCATAGGACAGGCTCAGGTCAGGGCAGGCCATGTTCAGACAGAATCATAGGACAGGCTCAGGTCAGGGCAGATGGTGTTGAGACAGAATTGTAGGACAGGCTCAGGTCAGGGCAGGTGATGTTCAGGCAGAATTATAGGACAGGCTCAGGTCAGGGCAGGTGGTGTTCAGGCAGAATCATAGGATAGGAGTAGATTAGGGGAGGTGGTATTTAGGTGGAACTGTAGGACAGATTCAGGGCAGGGTGTGTTCATGTAGAATCGTAGGACAGTCTCAGGTCAGGGCAGGTGATGTTCAGGCAGAATCATAGGATGGGCTCCGGTAAGGGCAAGTGGTGTTCAGGCAGCATCACGGGATAGGAGTAGATCAGGGTAGATGGTATACAGGTGGAATTGTAGGACAGGCTTAGGTTAGGGCAGGTGATGTTCAGGCAGAATCATAGGACAGGCTCAGGTCAGGGCAGGAGGTGTTCAGACAGAATCGTAGGACAGGCTCAGGTCAGAGCAGGTAGTGTCCAGGTAGAATCATAGGACAGGCTCAGGTCAGGGCAGGCCATGTTCAGACAGAATCATAGGACAGGTTCAGGGCAGGGCAGGTGGTGTTGAGACAGCATTGTAGGTCAGGGCAGGCGATGTTCAGGCAGAATGATAGGATAAGCTCAGGTCAGGGCAGGTGGTGTTCAGGGTAGGTGGTATTTAGGTGGAACTGTGTAACAGGCTCAAGTCAGGGCAGGGTCTGTTCATGTAGAATTGTAGGACAGGCTCAGGTCAGGGCAGGCAATGTTCAGGCAGAATCATTGGACAGGCTCAGGTCAGGGCAAGTGGTGTTCAGGCAGCATCATGGGATAGGAGTAGGTCAGGGTAGGTGGTATTCAGGTGGAATTGTAGGACAGGCTCAGGTCGGGGCAGGAGGTATTCAGACAGAATCATAGGACAGGCTCAGGTTAGGACAGGTGGTGTTCAATCAGAATCATAGGACAGGCTCAGGTTAGGACAGGTGGTGTTCAGTCAAAATCATAGAACAGGCTCAAGTTAGGACAAGTGGTGTTCAGTCAGAATCACAGGACAGGCTTAGGTCAGGGCAAGTGGTGTTCAAGCAGGATCATGGGATAAGAGTAGGTCAGGGTAGGTGGTATTCTGGGTGGAATTATAGGACAGGCTCAGGTTAGGGCAGGTGATGTTCAGGCAGAATCATAGAATGGGAGCAGGTCAGGGAAGGCAGTGTACAGGCAGAATTGTATGACAGGCTGAAGTTAGGACAGAGGTATTCAGGCAGAATCATAGGACAGGCTCAGGTTAGGGCAGGTGATGTTCAGGCAGAATCATAGGACAGGCTCAGGTCAGGGCAGGTGGTGCTCAGGCAGAATCATAGGATAGGAGTAGGTTAGGGGAGGTGGTATTTAGGTGGAACTGTAGGACAGATTCAGGGCAGGGTGTGTTCATGTAGAATCGTAGGACAGGCTCAGGTCAGGGCAGGCGATGTTCAGGCACAATCATAGGATAGGCTCAGGTTAGGACAGGCAGTGTTCAGCCAGAATCATAGGACAGGCAGGTCGTGTTCAGGCAGAATCATAGGACAGGCTGAAGTTAGGACAGGAGGTGTTCAGGCAGAATCATAGGACAGGCTCAGGTTAGGGCAGGCAGTGTTCAGCCAGAATCATAGAATGGGAGCAGGTCAGGGAAGGCAGTGTAGAGGCAGAATTGTATGACAGTCTCAGGACAGTTGACATAATGCCAGCAAAGTCTTGGCAATCTACAGGTACTGTAGATGAACAACAGAATCTTTAGAAGGCACCAGTTTTTCATGAACTGACCCTTCTCGATGGCAGAGAGTATGTGCCCACTTACCTAGTGTTTTGGTAACTGGAGCAAATCTGAAACGACCATTTCTTCAAAAAAGATAATTTATTACTTTTTATTTACTCAGTAAGTCCTTTAACATAGTTTTACTTAGCACAGTATAGGTCTGCTTTAATGTTGAGTAAAATGTTCCTTTAAATGTATTTGTTTTTCTCTCATTTGTTCCCTCCAAATCTATGACCTCACAGGCCAATCGCTGTACCATCTGCCATTTTTTTATCCCAACACTCGACCCCCGTGGTCTCGGACAAACAGCGCCGAGCGATATGTTATATGATTAGCATCGATCGAGGCCCGGCTAGGGGAGTCCAGAATCTAACCGCGGAGACTGCCCTGATTAGATTAGCACACAAAAAAAGGCATTAATAGGCGAATGCGGAGGGAGCCTCATTAATCAGGGTCCTGATGCAGCGCACAGACCGCTCTCAGGCGAGTGGCGGGTGATTATGAGGAAGCGACTATGGGAATAAAGGATTAAGTGTAAAAATGTAGAGCAGTTAAACACACACAGCCCAGCCGGCTTTGCCAAGGATAAAGAGCAGCTGGCATGGTGCGGGTTGATATTCAGGGCACATGGAAGGATGTGTAAAGAAAAACAGCGAGCCATGAAATTCGGGCACATGGCACATAGTATGGTCAGATTTAAAGCCTATTTAATGTGCTGGATGTCTAAATCATAGATGTCAACCCTAAGATTATTATCCAACCGTCACTATCTCGCGCCTGATGCAGAAAGTTATTATCTTCTATACAATATTATATATATTGCTGCCGCTATACTCTACTTCAAAAATCCTATGAGCAAGTCAGGATAAGACGAAACATGTCAGGGCGTGATGGTGAGGCAGACCGGAAGTGATGTAGATCCGTAACCGGAAGTGACGCGACAGCGTTCTGTCCGACAGTTCCAGAGGTGGTGAGAGCACCATGCGGTATCCGCGTGACACTAGGATGTATTATTTGGGCTTGTAAAAGTTTTTAATGTTTGGAGTTTTTCAATTATCCTGGCAACCAATCTTAGACGGGTGATTCTTGGAGGAACCTCCTGGTCTAATTAATGGATATCCTCTTGATTACGTGTTAAAAAAGGCAATTTCTGGTGAGTGCACACCTGAGTGGGGGTGCACGGTGGGCTGAGCACAGAGTTTTCTACACTTTACAAGTTTGTTTCATGTCACATGAATTCAACATTGGACTTTAATTTCTTTTTTATAAATTCATTTCAACACTGAACTTTAATTTTCTCTTCTGTCACGGGACTTTTTTTTGAAGTTGATATGTATTTTTAAATCACGAGAATTGTGGACTGTCACAATTTTGTGTTATATTCACTAAGTTGTTTTATGTAGGTTTTATTTATGTATTTTTTGTTACAGCAACAATGGTGAAGACCAAGAATGACACAATATATGAATAATAGTTGATGTTTAATGATGGCATTGTTAGATGTATGCGCCGCTTGTGTTCACTAGAATAGGGGTGATACATAGATGCCAACTGTCCCAGATTGGCCAGGACAGTCCCGCATCTTGGACCTCAGTCCCAATGATGCTGTGTCCTAGGTGATGTCTTGGATTTACACAGTCACCCTTTGTACTAAGAAACTCTTGTTTCCTAGGCTTACCTTCACTGTCCTGTTACAGATTTCCTGTCAGTTGACTAAATCATAGATGCCAATTGTCCCGGTTTTGCCAAGACAGTCCCGCCTCTTGGACCTTGGTTTTGATGATACTGTGGCTTGGGTTATGTCCTGAATTTACACAGTCACCCTTTGTATTAAGAACCTCTTGTTCCCTAGGCTTACCTTCGCTGTCCTGTTACAGATTTTGTGTCAGGAGACTAAATCATTGATGCAAATTGTCCCGGATTTGCAGGGCCAGTCCTGCAACCTGGAACTTGGTCTTGGTGATACTGTGCCTTGGGGTCATGTCCTGAATTTACACAGTCATCCTTTGTAGTAAGAACCTCTAATTTCCTAGGCTTACCTTTACTGTCCTGTTACAGCTTTTGTTTCAGGTGATTAAATCATAGATGCCAACTGTCCCGGATTTGCCAGGACAGTCCCGTCTTTTGGACCTTGGTCTTTATGATACTGTGGCTTGGGCCATGTCCTGAATTTACACAGTCACCCTTTGCACTAAGAACCTCTAGTTTCCTATGGCTTACCTTCACTGTCCTGTTACAGAGTTTGTGTTGGGTGTCTAAATCATTGATGCCAATTGTCCCGGATTTGCCAGGACAGTCCCGCATCTTGGACCTCAGCTCCAATGACGCTGTGTCCTGGGCGATGCCCTGAATTTAGAGCTACCCTTATTGGAGTTGCTGAACATGTAACTCAGTAAGGGCTCATTCACACCAGGAAGTGCATGTGAGTGTGCACGTTTCTTTGCGTCTTTTAAAGCAGGCTCTTAATTTCAATGGGCTCCCCTATCATTGTGAAATGTGCAAAAAAAAGAGTGCCGGCATGATTTCTAAATCGCATGGTACTGTGGTTGTGAATGTGCATGTTTGATAAATGCATGGGGGGGTACCATTAAAAATGAATTGCACCCATGCGCACCTGGAAAAGGCTTTTGAGTGGCACCGGAATGCCTGTGATTTTAAATAGTGATACATAAAATATAATCTGCAGAATTCCGGCTTCATGATCATAAAAAAATAAAATAAAAATGTAAAAATGTTTTTATAAAAATTATAATTTTTGGTTATAAACTAATTTGGGTTATTTTTTTTTGTACTGAAAAGATAACGGAATAAATTTTGGCCAAGATTTATGATGAAATATTATTTATTTGCAAAATTTTATAAGAAAAACACTTTTTTCAAAATGTTTGGACTTTTATATTTATATAGCAAAAAAAAAAAAAAATCCCAGTGGTGAATAAATACCACCAAAAAAAAGCTCTATCTGTCTAAGAAAAATGCTAAAATATTCATGTGGGTACAGTGTTGCATGACCGCGCAATTGTCATTCAAAGTGTGATAGCGCTGAAAGCTGAAAATTGGCCTGGACAGGAAGGGGGTGAAAGTGTCCAGACAGGAAGGGGGTTAAAGTGTCCGGACTGGAAGGGGGGGGGAAGTGTCCAGACTGGAAGGGGGTGAAAGTGTCTGGACTGGAAGGGGGGGAAAGTGTCCGGACTGGAAGGTGGTAAAAGTGTCCGGACTAGAAGGGGGGGAAAGTGTCCGGACTGGAAGGGGGTGAAAGTGTCCGACTGGAAGGGGGGGAAAGTGTCCGGACTGGAAGTGGGGGAAAGTGTCCGGACTGGAAGGTGGTAAAAGTGTCCGGACTGGAAGGGGGGGAAAGTGTCCGGACTGGAAGGGGGTGAAAGTGTCAGGACTGGAAGGGGGTGAAAGTGTCCGGACTGGAAGGTGGTAAAAGTGTCCGGACTGGAAGGGGGGGGGAAAGTGTCCGGACTGGAAGGGGGTAAAAGTGTCTGGACTGGAAGGGGGGGAAAGTGTCCGGACTGGAAGGGGGTAAAAGTGTCTGGACTGGAAGGGGGGGAAAGTGTCCGGACTGGAAGGGGGGGAAAGTGTCCGGACTGGAAGGTGGTAAAAGTGTCTGGACTGGAAGGGGGGGAAAGTGTCCGGACTGGAAGGGGGGGAAAGTGTCCGGACTGGAAGGTGGTAAAAGTGTCCGGACAGGAAGGGGGTGAAAGTGTCCTGACTTGAAGTGGGTAAACTGTAACTGTTTTTTTTCCCATGTGAATCAACAGGTCCACTTAGTTGGCTGCTGCCCCGGCTGCTAATAATCACCATCAGCTTGCTCTCCCGCCGCTTTTGGTGCAGCTGAATCCAAGCACGGCGGTGTGCCTAGATCTGACCTTTTTTTTCATCTTATTAGTATGCCTGAAACTGTTACATATTTACACTCTAAGAACCGAGGCAATTTCTGAAAATGTAATTTATTAATGACGGCCTTTGAAGCTAGCCATGTGATTGATTTTTCCTGGCTGCACCCCAGGCGTTCCGTTAATATATCCTGCCTGACACACAGCCAGGCGTCATGTCACACTGGGCCCGAGGTGCAGATCACACGCGGCATGAGAAGTGGACGTATAATGAGTCTTTTGGGCACAGAGAGAGGTGGCATCATTACAGAATCGCACCTGATATCCTGCAATTGGACCTGATGGCTTGTATGAAGATTTGCTATTCCATATTCAAGAAGGGTGAGTATACTGAGAAGAAAGATGTTGCGGATGCTCAACAGCTTTATACGCAAAATATATGCGGCCCTCCTCCAAATGATGGGGTTATGGTGTTTCTAGTGAAGGGCACAGTTAATGCTACAGGAAACAAAGACATTGCAAACAATTGTGCTCTTCCGACTTTATGGTAACAGTTTGGTGAAGGCCCTTATCTGTTCCAGCATGAGTATACCAACGTGTACAAAGTCAGCTCCATAAAGACATGGTTTGATGAGTTTGGTGTGGAGGAGCTTGTGTGTCCTGCAGAAAGCCCTGGCCTCAACTCTACTGAACACCTATGAATTGGAACTCCAATTACAAGCCAGGTCTTCTCATTCAACATCAGTATCTGACCTCACAAATGGGCACAAATTCCCAAAGATACTGTGCTTTTCCAACCTTGTGGTATTAGTTTGGAGAAGGCTATTTTCTGTTCCAGCATGGTTGTGCCCTGTGTACAAAGCCAACTCCATAAAGACATGGTTTAATAGGTTTGGTGTGGAGGAGGGGCGAAGGATCTCAAGTGGCCTCAAGAACCCTGACCTCAACCCTACTGAGCATCTTTGGGATGAACTGGAATGCCAGTTATGATCTGTTCCAGCATGGTTGTGCCCTGTGTACAAAGCCAACTCCATAAAGACATGGTTTAATAGGTTTGGTGTGGAGGAGGTGCGAAGGATCTCAAGTGGCCTCAAGAACCCTGACCTCAACCCTACTGAGCATCTTTGGGATGAACTCGAATGCCAGTTATGATCTGTTCCAGCATGGTTGTGCCCTGTGTACAAAGCCAACTCCATAAAGACATGGTTTAATAGGTTTGGTGTGGAGGAGGTGTGAAGGATCTCAAGTGGCCTCAAGAAACCTGACCTCAACCCTACTGAGCATCTTTGGGATGAACTGGAATGCCAGTTATGATCTGTTCCAGCATGGTTGTGCCCTGTGTACAAAGCCAACTCCATAAAGACATGGTTTAATAGGTTTGGTGTGGAGGAGGTGTGAAGGATCTCAAGTGGCCTCAAGAGCCCTGACCTCAAACCTACTGAACATCTTTGGGATGAACTGGAATGCCAGTTATGATCTTTTCCAGCATGGTTGTGCCCTGTGTACAAAGCCAACTCCATAAAGACATGGTTTAATAGGTTTGGTGTGGAGGAGGTGCGAAGGATCTCAAGTGGCCTCAAGAACCCTGACCTCAACCCTACTGAACATCTTTGGGATGAACTGGAATGCCAGTTATGCTATTTTTCAGCATGGTTGTGCCCTGGTACAAAGCCAACTCCATAAAGACATGGTTTAATAGGTTTGGTGTGGAGGAGGTGTGAAGGATCTCAAGTGGCCTCAACAGCCCTGACCTCAACCCAACTGAACATCTTTAGGATGAACTGGAATGCCAGTTATGATCTGTTCCAGCATGGTTGTGTCCCGTGTACAAAGCCAACTCCATAAAGACATGGTTTAATAGGTTTGGTGTGAAAGAGGTGTGAAGGATCTCAAGTGGCCTCAAGAACCCTGACCTCAACCCTACTGAGCATCTTTGGGATGAACTGGAATGCTAGTTATGATCTGTTCCAGCATGGTTGTGCCCTGGTACAAAGCCAACTTCATAAAGACATGGTTTAATAGGTTTGGTGTGGAGGAGGTGTGAAGGATCTCAAGTGGCCTCAAGAACCCTGACCTCAACCCTACTGAACATTTTTGGGATGAACTGGAATGCCAGTTATGATCCAGGTCTTCTCATCCAACATCAGTACCTGACCTCGAAAATGTTCTTTTTGATGAATGTGCACAAATTCCCACAGACAGACTCCAAAATCTTGAGGAAAGCCTGCCCAGAAGAGTGGAGGCCATTATGGCCACAGAGTGCAGGGTGGGGGGATGGGGGGGCTTGCTATGATATGGATGTGTTGGAGTTAGTCTTTATCAACAGAAGACCAATACTCTTTACAGGTGTAGGTGATTGGAAGAAAATTTAGGGGAGAATCCATGTCTGTGCATGAATATGCCCTAAATGATAACTGGACCTCTTGGGTTGGTTCTGGGGGTTTGGTTTTTGGGAGGGAACTTCTGCAAGTGATGCGGGAAGGTCAGATGCAGCATTGGGCATGCTTTCTAATGGTGGAGGATATCCATAGTGATCAGAGAGCAGAGAAGGGTGAGGAGTCCAGGAGGCCATGTGGGGAAGTACCTGTGAAATATTACACCTTTCAGGGACAGGCAGGGGATAGGGCATCACATTAGACAAAGTGAGAATATGACTTCTTCTGTACCTTGCATGCTCCAGGAAGAAGGTGAATCTTCACATAGGGGTCTGCCAGGCCATTGAAATCCATCGGCTTCAGTCCCTAAAAAAGAAATGCTAAAGGTTAAAGGTCTGGGTTTGTCATTTGGCTGCAGTCACAATGTTAAGATCCCCTTACATGGCAATCTACATTATACCTGTCAGTGACCTAACTCTCCTCTCCTGAAATACTCTGCTCTGCTGGAGGACTCTGCCCCTTCCTCTATAACTCTCCTCTCCTGAAATACTCTGCTCTGCTGGAGGACTCCGCTCCTTCCTCTATAACTCTCCTCTCCTGAAATACTCTGCTCTGCTGGAGGACTCCGCCCCTTCCTCTATAACTCTCCTCTCCTGAAATACTCTGCACTGCTGGAGGACTCCGCCCCTTCCTCTATAACTCTCCTCTCCTGAAATACTCTGCTCTGCTGGAGGACTCCGCTCCTTCCTCTATAACTCTCCTCTCCTGAAATACTCTGCTCTGCTGGAGGACTCCGCTCCTTCCTCTATAACTCCTCTCCTGAAATACTCTGCTCTGCTGGAGGACTCCGCTCCTTCCTCTATAACTCTCCTCTCCTGAAATACTCTGCTCTGCCGGAGGACTCCACTCCTTCCTCTATAACTCCTCTCCTGAAATACTCTGCGCTGTTGGAGGGATCTGCTCCTTCCTCTATAACTCTCCTCTCCTGAAATACTCTGCGCTGCTGGAGGACTCCGCTCCTTCCTCTATAACTCTCCTCTCCTGAAATACTCTGCTCTGCCGGAGGACTCCGCTCCTTCCTCTATAACTCTCCTCTCCTGAAATACTCTGCTCTGCTGGAGGACTCCGCTCCTTCCTCTATAACTCTCCTCTCCTGAAATACTCTGCTCTGCTGGAGGACTCCGCTCCTTCCTCTATAACTCCTCTCCTGAAATACTCTGCTCTGCTGGAGGACTCCGCTCCTTCCTCTATAACTCTCCTCTCCTGAAATACTCTGCTCTGCCGGAGGACTCCACTCCTTCCTCTATAACTCCTCTCCTGAAATACTCTGCGCTGTTGGAGGGATCTGCTCCTTCCTCTATAACTCTCCTCTCCTGAAATACTCTGCGCTGCTGGAGGACTCCGCTCCTTCCTCTATAACTCTCCTCTCCTGAAATACTCTGCTCTGCCGGAGGACTCCGCTCCTTCCTCTATAACTCTCCTCTCCTGAAATACTCTGCGCTGCTGGAGGGATCTGCTCCTTCCTCTATAACTCTCCTCTCCTGAAATACTCTGCTCTGCTGGAGGACTCCGCTCCTTCCTCTATAACTCTCCTCTCCTGAACAGGGGCGGACTGACAACTCATGGGGCCCCTGGGCAATAGGGGATCATGGGGCCCCTGTGTCCTTGCCCAAACTTAAAAAAGCCTATGAAAAAGGTACCAGGGGCATCTCATGGGGCCCCCTACTGACCCCGGGCCTTCGGGCAGTGCCCGAGTTTCCAAATGGTCAGTCAGGCCCTGCTCCTGAAATACTCTGCTCTGCCGGAGGACTCCGCTCCTTCCTCTGTAACTCTCCTCTCCTGAAATACTCTGCACTGCTGGAGGACTCCGCCCCTTCCTCTATAACTCTCCTCTCCTGAAATACTCTGCTCTGCTGGAGGACTCCGCTCCTTCCTCTATAACTCTCCTCTCCTGAAATACTCTGCTCTGCTGGAGGACTCCGCTCCTTCCTCTATAACTCCTCTCCTGAAATACTCTGCTCTGCTGGAGGACTCCGCTCCTTCCTCTATAACTCTCCTCTCCTGAAATACTCTGCTCTGCCGGAGGACTCCACTCCTTCCTCTATAACCCCTCTCCTGAAATACTCTGCGCTGTTGGAGGGATCTGCTCCTTCCTCTATAACTCTCCTCTCCTGAAATACTCTGCGCTGCTGGAGGACTCCGCTCCTTCCTCTATAACTCTCCTCTCCTGAAATACTCTGCTCTGCCGGAGGACTCCGCTCCTTCCTCTATAACTCTCCTCTCCTGAAATACTCTGCGCTGCTGGAGGGATCTGCTCCTTCCTCTATAACTCTCCTCTCCTGAACAGGGGCGGACTGACAACTCATGGGGCCCCTGGGCAATAGGGGATCATGGGGCCCCTGTGTCCTTGCCCAAACTTAAAAAAGCCTATGAAAAAGGTACCAGGGGCATCTCATGGGGCCCCCTACTGACCCCGGGCCTTCGGGCAGTGCCCGAGTTTCCAAATGGTCAGTCAGGCCCTGCTCCTGAAATACTCTGCTCTGCCGGAGGACTCCGCTCCTTCCTCTGTAACTCTCCTCTCCTGAAACACTCTGCGCTGCTGGAGGACTCCGCTCCTTCCTCTGTAACTCTCCTCTCCTGAAACACTCTGCGCTGCCGGAGGACTCCGCTCCTTCCATTATCTATCTCTCCTATCTATATTTTTTGGTATCTGTACCAGGGGCGGACTGACCATTTGGCACTGCCCGAGGGCCTGGGGTCAGTAGGGGGCCCCATGAGATGCCTCTGGTACCTTTTTCATAGGCTTTTTTGAGTTTGGGCAAGGACACAGGGGCCCCATGATCCCCTATTGCCCGGGGGCCCCATGATTTGTCAGTCCGCCCCTGATCTGTACATATAAAGTTGATTTGTGATTCAGCCTGAAATCTTCCTTCATATTTTCCACACAACAGCTGTAAGATTACATCTGGCTTTGCATGTAGCTCCCGATGGGTCCAAGTGTTGGAATAAGGTTTAGTACAGGAAGGGGCAGTTCTGGGTGTCACTAGTGTGCTGATTGGAGTCTAACAAGGAAGCAGGGGGCGGGGCAGTGGCACAAAGTCTGCATAGGGGATGTCACTGTGCTCACAGGGGTTTAATGCACAGAACTGGGTGGATGTGAATTGCTTCACTAATCTGCAGGAAAAAAAAAAAGCACTATATACTGTACGGCATTCATCTGCGTGTTCAGCCTCCCAGTCGGGGATGTCCTTTAAGCCTCATCGTAGACACGCTCACATTTCACTACACTAACCTATATCCAGATTCCTGCGGCGCTGGGCTCCATGGTCCGGCTGGACGCCGCAGGATCTGTGTCGCTAACAGGCTTAGTGGATTTAGTGTGTGTCCACCAGGGATTTATGGGTAATACCTGCTGTGGGTTTAATGTCCGCAAAGCAGACAGAAGAATTGGGGATTAAGCGATGAGAGCGGCATCGGTCCCCTGTGTGACCCCAGACAGCTGTGTGACAAGGGACTGATAGGCAGGGGACTGACACAGGAAACCAAACTCACCGGGAGTCACCCAGCCACACAATGGCATGGAAACGACTTGCCTTTCTGTGGTTCCCATCACCCTCCCCCCTCATCAACATGCTAATGAAATTTTCCATAAAATCTGTCCATTTTCATTATTTACTTTAATTTAGGCTTAGTAAAGTCATCACTGGGTCTCTGTGCTTCTCTATGCAATGCAGCCAGTTCATGGCTGGTGGGAGGGGCCGGGCAGGGCAGGGTGCTGTACATAGGTTCCTGAAAAGATCACAGCCCCCTGCCTCAGTGCTCCTCTCAACAACTGTCAGCCCTGATGCAAGCAGTGGGTTGGCTTTTGGGAGGAGTTATGCAAATTTAAAAATGCCTTGATGTCAGTCTGGAGGAATGGGCGTTCCTAGTCTGGTTGTATTTGCATACAGACCACCCTAGGTAACTCCCACATGTGATGCTGAGCCTTCATGATTGAAAGAACTGAAATCTAATGAATGAATGAAAGGGGCGGAGCCAGGGACAGTCAGGCTGGGGAGGAAAGAGCTAGATGATACTGGACATCTTCTGGGCCAGTTCACACTAGAAAGTGCATGTGACAGGTGTGCTGTGCGGTTTCTGTGCGATTCACATGCAGTTCTATGCAGTGCGATTTCAGCCCATTCATTTTGAATGCACTAAAATCGCACTGTATGCACTACATTTGGATACATACTGCAACTGAATCACATGGTATTTATGCACCATCCAATCCGGCGTGGACTCACGCATTGCTTTGCCTCCGGTGTTTGGGGTGTCATTAACTTATTACTGACACCCACTGCAGATCACTAATGGAGTGCATTTTAAACACGACACAGGAAATGCGCACAGAATACAGATGTCCTGCGCGGTGTTCTGGTGTGAACCAGCCCTCCAGCCAGGAAATGAGGAGGGATCTCTGCGACTTACTGATGTTTCTAATACACGGTGTGCAATGATATTCAGGGTAATTAGCCGAGGTTCATGCCAATGCAGTGCGGGAAACTCCACAATCTGTACACATCTTCCGCACCGCATTCCAATCACACTGCACTTGCAATCTGCGGCGGATGTCAGTGCAATCCTAATGACACCCCAAATGCACATCGAAAACACAGATCGCAGGGTACAAAACAGCCGTGTGATCCGGTTGTAGTGCGGTTTTACAATTGCTGCATGCATGAGTTTCATAACGCACTGAACTGCATGTGAATTGAACAGGAATGAGGTGTTGTTCCTGTGTGATTCACATGCAGTTCATAGTGTGAACCGAGGTTAAGCAATGAAAGACAGAAGGGGTTAAAGGGAGAGAGGGAAAAAAGAAAGAAAGAAAGAAAGAAAGAAAGAAAGAAAGAAAGAAAGAAAGAAAGGTAGGAAAAAAGGAAAGAAAGAGGAAAGAAAGAATTAAAGGGGGAAGAAAAGAGGGCAGTAAACAAAGAGGAAGGAAAGAAAGAAAGAAAAAGAAAGGTAGGAAAAAAAGAGGAAGGAAGGAAGAAAGGAAGATAGTAAGAAAAAGAAAGAAAGATTGATTTAATGTCACATCACCCATTAGGAGGGTAGGAAGGAAAGGGAGAAAGGATGAAAGGGAAGTAGGAAGAAAAAAAAAGGAAAGAAGGAAGCTGGATTTCTTCCATCCAGGAAATGAGGAGGGCTCTAAAGAAAGAAAGAAAGAAAGAGAGAAGATAGTAGGGTAGGAAAGAATGAATTAAAGAAGGAAGAAAGGTACCGCATTCCAATCACACTGCACTTGCAATCTGCAGCGGATGTCAGTGCAATCCTAATGACACCCCAAATGCACATCGAAAACACAGATCGCAGGGTACAAAACAGCCATGTGATCCGGGTGTAGTGCGGTTTTACAATTGCTGCATGCATGAGTTTCATAACGCACTGAACTGCATGTGAATTGAACAGGAATGAGGTGTTGTCCCTGTGTGATTCACATGCAGTTCATAGTGTGAACCGAGGTTAAGCAATGAAAGAAAGAAGGGGTTAAAGGGAGAGAGGGAAAAAAGAAAGAAAGAAAGAAAGAAAAAAAAAAGATTGATTTGATGTCACATCAGCCATTAGGAGTGTAGGAAGGAAAGGGAGAAAGGAACAAAGGACGGAAGGGAAGAAGGAAGAAAGAAAAGGAAGGAAGCTGGATCTCTTCCATCTAGGAAATGAGGAGGTCAAGAAAGAAAGAAAGGTAGGAAAAAAAGGAAAGAAAGAGGAAGGAAGAAAGAAAGAAATAATTAAAGGGGAAAGAAAAGAGGACAATAAACAAAGAGGAAGGAAGGAAAGAAAGGTAGGAAAAAAAGGAGGAAGGGAGGAAGAAAGAAAAAGAAAGAAAGAAAGGTAGGAAAAAAAGGAGGAAGGGAGGAAGAAAGAAAAAGAAAGAAAGAAAGGTAGGAAAAAAAGAGGAAGAAAGAAAGAGGGAAGAAAGGAGGATAGTAAACAAAGAGGAAGGAAGGAAAGAAAGAAAGAAAGAAAGAAAAAAAAGAAAGAAAGGAGAAAAGGAAAGAAAGACAAAGGAAGGAAGGAAGGAAGAAAGAATTAAAGGGGGAAGAAAGGAGGGTAGTAAACAAAGAGGAAGGAAGGAAGAAAGAAATAGAAAAAACAATTTTGATGTTTGTAGAATTATGATGTAACGCCACATCCCCATTAGGAGGGTAGGAAGGAAGGAACGGGAGAGAAGGACGGAAAGAAGTAAGGAAGAAAGATAAGAAAAGAAAAAAAAAACATTTTTTAAAATTTTTTTAGAATTACGATTTAACGTCACATCAGCCATTACCCGATTGTCTTCAGATCACGTCTGCCAAGATTTTACTGCCATTTTTCCCGTCCATTGCGGTTCTCTCTAATTACCCGGAACTGTTTGCCCGGAGCACAGATTAGAAGCGCTCTCCAGCAGGCCCCCCTCTGGGCCCGTCTAGCGGAAGGCTGGCACCACACACTGCCAGGAAGAAGCCCCATTCTCAGGGTTTGGAGAGCCTGTCTGGGGTTTTGGCACGCGGCGATCTGCTAACTGTGGTTTGCAAACAGTTGGAGGCTCAGCGCCCAGATAGGCTGCCGGCTTCCCTGTAACCGCGGCTGTCAGCTGGCCGTACGCCATAGACGGGGTCCAGCACTAGGAAAAGACGACTAAAAACATTCCCCGTGAGAGATTTCATCCATATGTCTGTAATAGAAGTACAGGATGTTCACAGTCCTCTGAAACCGGTCAGTCCCCCCAGAACTGAGATCTGAGTGGTGGATGCTGGAGAGACGTACCCCCTGTCAGTTGTTGGTTAGGTGCAGCATGGTGGGGTCCTGGTTTGCCAAACAACAATGTATCACAGAACTTGTCAAATAGTACAAACAGGCCTGGCGGGGAGGCTCCCCCCATGGGGTCACTTACAACATTTCTGAGCAAAGTCAGCGGTGTGTAGATCCAGGCTGCAGACAGCGTCCTTCACAAGGGGTGGAGTGTGGCTTGGCTGAAGGGGGCCTTCTTGAAGAGGTAGACACAGGTCCTACTCTCCCTACTCCACTGGAGGCTCTCCCTACCACTAGTGCTGTCCCTGATAGACGAGTATTCTGTCCCAACACAAGCCACTTGCAAGAGCAGGGCCAGGGACCTAAAAAGATACTGCGTGGCCCAAGATGGCCACCAGGGTCACCTGAAACCAGCTCATCCAAGCGGATCACTGCTCCAGGGGGACAGAGGAAACCATAGAAAAAACCCAGTTTCTCCAAACTTCCTCCTCCAGCTGCACTGCAGCTAAAGCTGAGCGCTACACAGCGTCTACCCGGGTGTTCCCAGGTCTGTACACCCTCTGTGCCCATTATGAGGGGTTCCCACCATCCCTGTGCTGAGTTCCCGGGTCTGTACGCCCGCTGTGCCCATTATGAGTGGTTTCCACCATCCCTGTGCTGAGTTCCCGGGTCTGTACACCCGCTGTGCCCTTTATGAGGGGTTTCCACCATCCCTGTGCTGAGTTCCCGGGTCTGTACACCCGCTGTGCCCATTATGAGGGGTTTCCACCATCCCTGTGCTGAGTTTCCCAGTCTGTACACCTGCTGTGCCTATTATGGGGGGTTCCCGCCATCCCTGTGCTAAGTTCCCAGGGGTGTACGCCGGCTGTGCCCATTATGAGGAGTTCCCACCATCCCTGTGCTGAGTTCCCAGGTCTGTACACCCGCTGTGCCCATTATGAGGGGTTCCCATCATCCCTGTGCTGAGTTCCCGGGTCTGTACACACGCTGTGCCCATTATGAGGGGTTCCCACCATCCCTGTGCTGAGTTCCCGGGTCTGTACGCCCGCTGTGCCCATTATGAGGGGTTTCCACCATCCCTGTGCTGAGTTCCCGGGTCTGTACGCCCGCTGTGCCCATTATGAGGGGTTTCCACCATCCCTGTGCTGAGTTCCTGGGTCTGTACGCCCGCTGTGCCCTTTATGAGGGGTTTCCACCATCCCTGTGCTGAGTTCCCGGGTCTGTACACCCGCTGTGCCCATTATGAGGGGTTTCCACCATCCCTGTGCTGAGTTTCCCAGTCTGTACACCTGCTGTGCCTATTATGGGGGGTTCCCGCCATCCCTGTGCTAAGTTCCCAGGGGTGTACGCCGGCTGTGCCCATTATGAGGGGTTCCCATCATCCCTGTGCTGAGTTCCCAGGTCTGTACACCTGCTGTGCCTATTATGGGGGGTTCTCACCATCCCTGTGCTGAGTTCCCGGTTCTGTACGCCCGCTGTGCCCATTATGAGGGGTTCCCACCATCCCTGTGCTGAGTTCCCGGGTCTGTACGCCCGCTGTGCCCATTATGAGGGGTTCCCACCATCCCTGTGCTGAGTTCCCAGGTCTGTACACCCGCAGTGCCCATTATGAGGGGTGCCCATTATGAGGGGTTCCCATCATCCCTGTGCTGAGTTCCCAGGTCTGTACACCCGCTGTGCCCATTATGAGGGGTTCCCACCATCCCTGTGCTGAGTTCCCAGGTCTGTACACCCGCTGTGCCCATTATGAGGGGTTCCCATCATCCCTGTGCTGAGTTCCCGGGTCTGTACACCCGCTGTGCCTATTATGGGGGGTTCCCGCCATCCCTGTGCTGAGTTCCCCGGTCTGTACACCCGCTGTGCCCATTATGAGGAGTTCCCACCATCCCTGCTCGTGATTTTACTTATCTTTATTATAGATAATGTAATACACGCGAAATGTTGCACCTGCATAAGTGTGAATGGAGCCTAAGGCTCTATTCACACTTGTGCGACTCCAGTGCAACTTTGGAGTGTGACTTTGATTGCGACTTTCATCTGACTTTACACTCTCCGCCACTAAGTTGCTTCAAAGTCGCATTAAAGTAGCGCAGGAACATTTTCAAACTTTCATCCGAAAGATCCAAACGGGTACCATTGAAAACAATTGACTGTGACTTGCCATGCGACTTTACGTCTCCAAAGTCACATGACAAGTCGCGCACGTGTAGACGGCGCCTAAGGGTAGGTGTAGGGTAGGTGTAGGGTAGGTGTAGGGTAGGTGTGCTCTGCACTGGGGTGTTAAAAGGCACTACAGCTTTTGTTTTTTGTTATTGTTCACAGCTGCATGGAAGGCTGCGTTCACGGTTGAGTCATTTTGGGTCGCACCACATATTTGGTATGAAAGCGCACTGACGTGAATGGGCTGCCTGTCCTAGGACAAACACACCAAAAAAAGAAAAACACGCAACCGCCGTCCGTGTTTGGAATAATGGCACCGCAAGTACGACGAGCATGTTAGCGTATTTTTCATGCGCCTCCAAATCGCTCAAATGTGAATGCAGCCGTACTGTTATGCGCCTCTGCAATATGCTGCAGCACGTCAGAATGCCCGGCGCAGGAATGCAACATGTTGTACTGTTTTATCAGCGTTCCCCGACGCAGCCGGTGTGAAGGACAGGCAGACGCAAATATATTACGCTCTCTAACCCCCCCTCCCCCACAGACGGACTAAGAGTGTTTCCTGCAGGCTCCGCTCTGGCGCTCCCATCTGAAAATTGAATTTTGCAGTAGAAGGGACGGGATTGGTTATTGATTCTGAATCTGTGAACACGGGTCATGGCGATCCCTTTATAAATTACACCTGTCGTGTCATTACCAGGGGGGGGTGCTGTGGTCGGTAACAGCCTGCCCCATGTGTCTGCAACATAAAGTGTTATGCCGGCCATAGACAGGTCGAAAATCGGCCGATTTTCTCACCAATAGTGGGTTAATTGGTCGGCCATTTTTCGGGCCTTTTGCACATTTTTGTTAACAGGCATGTTGGAAAATTAATGGCCGATTTTGACGATCGGATGATTTTTTCAGCAATGATGGGCAAATCGGCCGATCGTTTTACCGATTAAAAAATCTGTGCATGAGAAGAAGAAGAAAGAAGAAGAAGAAAAAGAAGAAGAAGAAAAAGCAGAAGAAGAAGAAAAGAAGAAGAAGAAAAAGCAGAAGAAGAAGAGGAAGAAGAAGAAAAAGCAGAAGAAGTAGAAGAAAAAAAAGAAGAAGAAAAAGAGGAAGAAAAAAGAAGAAAAAGCAGAAGAAGAAGAAGCAGAAGAAGAAGAAGTAGAAGAAGAAAAAGAGGAAGAAAAGCAGAAGAAGAAGAAGAAGAAGAAAAAGAAAAGCAGAAGAAGAAGAAAAAGAAAAAAAAGCAGAAGAAGAAGAAGAAAAAGCAGAAGAAGAAGAAGTAAAAAAGAAGAAGAAGAAGAAAAAAGAAGAGGAAGAAAAAGCAGAAGGAGAAAAAGAAGAAAAAAAGCAGAATAAAAAGAAGAAGAAAAAGCAGAAGAAGAAGAAGAAGAAAAAGCAGAAGAAGTAGAAGAAAAAAAGAGAAGAAAAATGAAGAAAAAGCAGAAGAAGAAGAAGAAGAAAAGAAGAGGAAGAAAAAGCAGAAGAAGAAGAAGAAGAAGAAGCAGAAGAAGAAGAAGAAGAAAAAGAAAAGCAGAAGAAGAAGAAAAAGAAAAGCAGAAGAAGAAGCAAAAGAAAAAAAAGCAGAAGAAGAAGAAGAAAAAAAGAAGAAGAAGAAAAAGCAGAAGGAGAAAAAGAAGAAAAAAAGCAGAATAAAAAGAAGAAGAAAAAGCAGAAGAAGAAAAAGCAGAAGAGGAAGAAAAATCAGAAGAAGAAGAATTCCAGTCCGCTATTATATTTTATATGAAAAGTATTGCGGTTGCAACAAATGTATCCATTTGTATCCAAATAAAAACATCTGTATCCGAAATGGATAGAAATGGATAGAAATGGATACATTTGTTGCAACCGCAATACTTTTCATATAAAATATGATAGCGGACTGGAATTCTGAGGGACAGAAGTAATTATGGGGTTAAATGCTGGGCATAGACGGGGCAAAAATCAGCCAAATTTTTTTTACCGTTGGTGGTAACGTTGGCCGATTTTTCGTTTTTTGTTTTTTTAAGAAACGTCTGGTTTTCGACCCGTCTGTGGCCTGCTTCAAGAATCATTTCCTTTGTTCACAAGAGTGGCGGAATGTAGATGGGAAAGGCAAAAAATAACCTGAAGATGGAGTTTGAGCCCATTATATCTCTCTATAAAAATTCAGAGGAAAACCATTCAGTTTAACTCCTCCCCCTCCTGAGGATTCCCCCCCCCCCCTGACAAGGCCATTTTTTGCGTTCTTTAACTAACAATTGCACGGTTGTGCAACGCTGCACCCAAATGAAATTTACGTCCTTTTTTTCCCGCAAATAGAAGTTTTGTTTCAATGGTATTTGATCACCTGTGCGGTTTTTATTTTTTGCGCTATAAACAAAAAAAAACCGACAATTTTGAACATTTTTTTTTTACTTTTTGCTATAAAACATATCCAGTAAAAAAACGTAAAAAATAAAATTTAGGCCAAAAAGTATTCTGCTCCATGTCTTTGCTAAAAAAAAATCCCAATACGTGTAAATTAATTGGTTTATGTGAAAGTTATAAAGTCTACAAATGGCGGTATAGTTACTGAGATTGTTTTTTTTTTCATTTTTACTAGTAATGGCGGTGACTAGCGACTTATAGCAGGACTGCAGCATGCATTCTGACACTGGGGGGGAACTGACTTGGTGTCACTGACATCCCCAGTGACACCAATACAGTGATCAGTGCTAAAAACACTGTACTAATGCCACTGGGCAGGAAGGGGTTAACATCTGGGGCAATCAAAGCGTTAACTGTGTGCTGGGAGTGTTTTACAGGGTTGCGGTGTCAGTGTGCTTTACTGCAGGGGTGGACTGAAAACTCATGGGGCCCCTGGGCAATAGGGGATCATGGGGCCCCTGTGTCCTCGCCCACACTCAAAAAAGCCTATGAAAAAGCTAATGAAAGGTACCAGGGGCATCTCCTGGGGCCCCCTACTGACCCCAGGCCCTCGGGCAGTGCCCGAGTGCTCGAATGGTCAGTCCGCCCCTGCTTTACTGTAATCACACTGCTCTGGATGGCTGTGCTGTGCAGTGTGCCCGATCTGACAGGGAAGAGAACTGTTAGTAAACAAAACAGTCCTCCTCTCCATCCAAGAGGTAATCAACAGGTGCCGGTGAGTAATCACCAGCTGGGACCTGGTGATTGACAGCCGTGGCTGCAAATGGCCTGCGCCCCCTGCTGCCCAGAAATGCATATACACCCGTGCCACCCTGTAGCAGTATTTCTGCTATAGGGTGGTTGGGAAGCGGTTAAAGTGGATCTTCCAGTAACTCTACTAGTCTGCATGAATACATCTCCCAGAGATCACATTGCAACATTGAGAAGCTGCAGCCAGGGGCTGAGCTGTGTCAGACACTTGTGAAGACAGCCAGTATTGACATGACTGTGCCATCTCTGAGCCAGCATCTCAGTCCATGAGTAGATGGTGAACCTGGATGATGCCTGTACAAAGATGGCGGCGCCCTTCTGGAGAGAGAAGCAGATGATGGCATTGTCAAGAGGAAGCTGGTTCTGAAGAAGTCCGCCATAATTGGCGGATGAAACATGTCAACACAATGACGTCATCACACCTGACGAGGTCTCCATACTAGGCATGTGAGGAAAGTCAAATGACACTGGGGAGGTCGTATTACTCCCGGAGGTTCGAGTGATTTTTACCAGCTGGATGCAGGTTATTATACCTGATATGGAGGCATGAAGAGTGCAGAAACCACTTGAATTGATGGGATGCCAAACATACGGCCTAAGGAGCCACAGCACAAGGGGGGGGGGGGGGCAAGAGAGGTCAAACTGTGGAAAACCTTTCAACACGGTAGCAGTAAGTGTGAGAAGCATCAACGCACGATCTATCCGCACTTGTCTGATATAATCCCTCTCCTACTATCAACACGATCGTCCTGTCTGCCCACACTGGCTTCTGACATCACTGCCTGCACTGATGGACAGATCAGGACAACAGCCATACACGGGGCAAATTACAAACAAATTTCCTTTAGAAAATCAGAAATTTTGTGCATTTTGTAACCCGATGGCTCCACCCTTGATTTCGAAATTCGACCAACCGAGCCTTTCATGTTGCTACAGAAAAGAATTTACGTGGCCGAGAATTTTCTTTTCTTTCCAGGTCGCGGCTCATTTCTTTTTCGATTACATTTCTTGCACAATTCTCCCATCATTGATTAGAAATTCATTCATTTTTCAAAAAATTTCCAACATGCCCGATCACTCAAATTCGATGATCGCTTGAAAATCGGCCATTGCTGTGGCCCCACTAATGGTGCGAAATTCGAATGAAAATTGTTTTGGAAGTTGACCCGTGTGTGGCCGGCCTAAAGGCTTGGTTGGTCAAATTTCGAAATGAATGGTGGCTCCATCAGGTGACAAAACACACAGAATTTCTGATTTTCTAAAGAAAATTCATTCGGAATTCGACCCGTGTATGGCCTGCATTACTATGGGTCACTTATGATCGATGGACTTATACTTTGCCTTGGACATTATAGAGAATATAAACTTCTGATAATACTAAGATTACATGCTATACAGTATACAGTGAATCCACCCCTCCCCCCGGACTGTATACAATATATATATATATATATATACAGTATCTCCCAGAAGTGAGCCCACCCCTCCCCCGGACTGTATACAATATATATATATATATACATTATAACAAAGTGGAAGCAACTGGGAACAACAGCCACTCAGCCACCAAGTGGTAGGCCACGTCACATGACAGGGCGGGGTCAGCGCATGCTGAAGCGCACAGTGCGCAGAAGTCGCCATCTGTCTGCAGAGTCAATAGCTAAAGACCTCCAAACTTGGTGTGGCCTTCAGATGAGCCCAACAACAGTGCGTAGAGAGCTTCATGGAATGGGTTTCCATGGCCGAGCAGCTACATCCAAGACTTACATCACCAAGTGCAATGCAAAGCGTCGGATGCCGTGGTGTAAAGCACGCCGCCACTGGACTCTAGAGCAGAAGAGACGTGTTCTCTGGAGTGACCAATCACGCTTCTCTGTCTGGCAATCCAATGGACATGTCTGGGTTTGGCGGTGGCCAGGAGAACGGTACTTGCCTGACTGCATTGTGCCAAGTGTAAAGTTTGGTGGAGGGGGGATTATGGTGTGGGGTTGTTTTTCAGGGGTTGGACTTGGCCCCCTAGTTCCATTGAAGGGAACTCTTAAGGCGTAAGCATACCAAGACATTTTGGACAATTTCATGCTCCCAACTTTGTGGGAAGAGTTTGGGGATGGCCCCTTCCTGTTCCAACATGACTGCGCACCAGTGCACAAAGCAAGGTCCATAAAGACCTGGAGGAGCCAGTTTGGGGTGGAGGAACTTGACTGTCCTGCACAGAGTCCTGACCTCAACCCCATAGAACACCTTTGGGATGAATTAGAGCGGAGACTGTGAGCCAGGCCTCCTCCCCCGACATCAGTGCCTGACCTGACAAATGTGCTTCTGGAAGAATGGTCCAACCTTCCCATAGACACCCTCCTAAGCCTTGTGGACGGCCTTCCCAGAAGAGTTGAAGCTGTTATAGCTGCAAAGGGCGGGGCCAACTCAATATTGAACCCTACGGACTTAGACTGGGGGGCCATTAAAGGTCATGTGTGTGGAAAGGGCGGGGCCAACTCAATATTGAACCCTACGGACCAAGACTGGGGGGCCATTAAAGGTCATGTGTGTGGAAAGGGCGGGGCCAACTCAATATTGAACCCTACGGACCAAGACTGGGGGGCCATTAAAGGTCATGTGCGTGGAAAGGCCGGCCACCCAATACTATATATATATAGTGTATCTCTTAAATAGAAAATTATAAAGGGATAATTATAACAATAAATATGCATATTTATAAAAGCAATAGTCAACAATAAAAACAAAATAGATATTCATAAAAACAATATTCAAAAAAGAAAATATTTTAAAAAAATGGAGTGTTCAAAGATCAATTTTCATTAGAAAAATATGCCCCCATTAGGGATAATCCAAAGGATGACACAAAAAAAACCCAAAAACTAATAGCTATTGATTTACAAAAAACAAAACAAAACATGAAATGTATTACACAAGAAAGGACAATTTATAAAGAACAAAAAAAAAAAGGTCAGCAAACATAAATCAATCAATAAATAAATACATAAATTACAATATGTCTTTAAAACAAAAAAGCAACAAAGAAAATGAAAAAGAAAAAAAATGCCAAAAAAAACTGTTTCCAAAACACTAAAAAACACAAGTTTTTGTGTTTTTAATGTAGTTTTCATTTTTGTTTGGCTGTATTGTTTTTGATCATTTTTTGCATGTCTATCTTTTTTAATTTGTGTTCCTTTTTTTTCTTTTCTTTCATATTTGAAGAAAGTTTGTTTTTAAAAAATTTTTTTGCAGAATTTTTATTTGTAGCCTTTTTGGTTTAATGAAATTAGAAAATGTGTTTATTTTTTTAATTTTTTTGGTCAATGAATAGATATTGGTTTATGTTATATACACACATATACTGTAGCAGTCAGGAAGGAATTTTACAGCACATTTGAATAAAACAGTCTAACACCATAAAAAAATAATCAATATACAATCCCATTTTTGGATCCTATAAAGGAGAAGGTGCAGATTCCAGTGCAGACCTGAATGTCGGTGACACCGTGGTGTCTGTGATAAATGACACCCGTCGGGGATAACAAAACGCAGAGAGAGAATCAATACAGCTCTATGGAAATATATATATCAGCCTCACCTTGTGACTTGCGCTCCCCTCTTCCTAGAATGAACTCTCTACGTCAGGGGCGGACTGGCAACTCATGGGGCCCCCGGGCAATAGGAATTATGGGGCCCCTGTGTCCTTGCCCACGCTCAAACCAAACCCAAAAAAGCCTATAAAAGGTACCAGGGGCATCTCATGAGGCCCCCTACTGGCCCCGGAATGGTCAGTCCGCCCCTGCTCCACATGTCCTCAGAGGTGGAGGCCAAGTCGCTGGCATCCCCTGCAGCTTCCTCAGATGGAATGCACTGATGTTTGAAGCTATTTCCTACAACTGATTATGTGATTACACCAGGGGCGGACTGACAACTCATGGGGCCCCCGGGGCAGTAGGGGATCATGGGGCCCCTGTGTCCTCGCACACACTCAATCCACACCTAAAAAAGCCTATGAAAGGTTCCAGGGGCCCCCTACTGACCCCGGGCCCTTGGGCAGTGCCTGAGAACCTGAGTGATCAGTCCACCCCTGGATCACACCAAACCCTGACCCATACCGAAGACCTGTCATCAGATACATTATGCCTGGAGTTTGCATGTTCTCCCTGTGCCTGTGTGGGTTTCCTCTGCGTACTCCAGTTTCCTCCCACAATCCAAAGACATGCTGGTAGGTAAATTGGCTCCTGTCTAAATTGTCCCTAGTATGTGTATGTATGAATGTGAGTTAGGGACCTTAGATTGTACGCTCCTCGGGGGCGGGGACTGAAAGTAAAATGTAAATGTAAAGCGCTGCGTACATTGATGGCGCTATACAAGTACCTGAAATAAATAAATGCTGAGTAATGTATCTTTGTAACACTTCCATGTATTTATTGCTTCTCACAGAGATCACAGTACTTCCCCTAACAATGCCTTCATCTTCTTTTCTCTACAAAAGGACGGCACCATCTTTGTTCAGGCATCATCCAGGATCACCATCTACATCCTGGACTGAGACAGCAGCTCATAGGTGACACAGCGACTGTATTTAAATCCTGGTGCTGCGCAGTTCTTGGCTGTGTTCACAATTGTCTGACACAAATCAGCCCCTGGCTGTAGCCTCTCACCTTGCTACAATGTTGCAGTCTGGGGGTAGAGGAAACAGTTAAAGCAGCAATATGTGGAGGGCCAGCGGGGAGCAGATGTGCCCCTTCCCCCACCCCAGCAGCGCTCAGCCAGCTCTCTCGTGTATGTGTCTACTCCACGCTGAGTAAGACACGCCGGGAAGATGTTCCGTCTCTCGCACGCCGTGCGTCTCAACGGGGGAGACGCATCAATAAATGATCCGCTCTAATTGAATTTTGCTTCTTCATTACTGCAATAGTAACATGAGTGTCTAATGGCGGCTGCAATCCTCCGCAATTATATGGCAAACAAACTGGGATTAGGACTGGATAATGTTTTCTGATGTGAAGAATGAATTGGAGGATTATTATGGGACCCTGGGACCCGCCTTAAAGCTCCACTCCGACCCAAAACCTTTTATTGTGGTTCTGATAGGGAAGAGTCAGAGCCGGTTGGGCCACCAAAATACTGGTTGGGGGGGAACATGGAAGAAACAAAGACACGTGCAGCGCTCACAACAGGAAAACTATTCGATTTCAGACCTGGGGTCCATCAACGGGGGCCCCTGGCCCGAAACGGTCCTCCCGCCGTCCTAAACAGAGAAGAGCCGGCAGCTCCAAATCCATAGAGATTGCTTTATTTCCATGTAGTGAAGAGCAGGGGTGGACTGACCACTGCCCAAGGGCCCGGGGTCAGTAGGGGGCCCCATGAGATGCCCCTGGTACCTTTCATAGGCTGTTTTGGGTGTGGTTTGAGTGTGGGCAAGGACACAGGGGCCCCATGATCCCCTATTGCCCGGGGGCCCCATGAGTTGCCAGTCTGCCCCTGATAAAGAGTAAAAAAAACCAACGCGTTTCGTCAGATTGCCTTGGTCACGGCACCTGCGGCTAGGTTGGGGGGGGGGGCAACACGACCGCAGACTACCAGGAGCATTGTGGGTGTTTCATGCTGCGGGGGCCTTTACTATAATGCAGTATTGGGCTGGAGATTTATCCATCACCCCCCCCCCCCATCAGACTGAGGCCGGGATTTCATATCTATCTGCGTTGGGAATGCGAGCAAAAATCGCACACTTTCCCGACAAGCACAGAAACAAGCTGCCCTTTAGGGGGCGCCGAACTGCACCACTTCTGCAAACAAGCGCATTTCCTCCCGCGTCAAACCGCATGGTGCCGCAGCCAGGGACGTCTTCTCTGCGTTTCTTGTGCATTGGGCAGGGCCGGATCTAGCCTATATGATATGGGGGTACAGAAAATAAAGTCAGGGGGGCATAATGTCATCAGTGCCATAGGGATGCAGGGAACTGATATTCCCCATTCACTTAGCTTTTGTACCACCTGACCGGACATAACGTCTGACAGTACAGAGGCAGTGCAGGACTGAACAGGGACCGCCAGGCTGGATTAAGCTGTCCTCATCAGACTCCCGCAGAGTCCCTCTTTACATCAAGTGTCCTCAATATATTGCCCCTTCCATTAGGGGTCCCCATCAATGTGCCCTCGTTCATCAAATGTCCCCATCAGAACCCCCCCTTACATCAAGTGTCCCCATCAGAACCCCCCCCTTACATCAAATGTCCCCATCAGAACCCCCCTTACATCAAAGGTCCCCATCAGAACTTCCCTTACATCAAATGTCCCCATCAGAACCCCCCCTTACATCAAATGTCCCCATCAGAACCCCCCCTTACATCAAATGTCCCCATCAGAGCACCCTCCTTACATCAAATGTCCCCATCAGAGCACCCTCCTTACATCAAATGTCCCCATCAGAACCCCCCCTTACATCAAATGTCCCCATCAGAACCCCCCTTACATCAAATGTCCCCATCAGAACCCCCCCTTACATCAAATGTCCCCATCAGAACCCCCCCTTACATCAAATGTCCCCATCAGAACCCCCCTTACATCAAATGTCCCCATCAGAACCCCCCCTTACATCAAATGTCCCCATCAGATCCCCCCTTACATCAAATGTCTCCATCAGAACCCCCCTTACATCAAATGTCCCCATCAGAACCCCCCCTTACATCAAATGTCCCCATCAGAACCCCCCCTTACATCAAATGTCCCCATCAGAACTTCCCTTACATTAAATGTCCCCATCAGAACCCCCCCCCCCCCTTACATCAAATGTCCCCATCAGAACTTCCCTTACATTAAATGTCCCCATCAGAACCCCCCCTTACATCAAATGTCCCCATCAGAACCCCCCCTTACATCAAATGTCCCCATCAGAACCCCCCTTACATCAAATGTCCCCATCAGAATCCCCTTACATCAAATGTCCCCATCAGAACCCCCCCTTACATCAAATGTCCCCATCAGAACCCCCCCTTACATCAAATGTCCCCATCAGAACCCCCCCTTACATCAAATGTCCCCATCAGAATCCCCTTACATCAAATGTCCCCATCAGAACCCCCCCTTACATCAAATGTCCCCATCAGAACCCCCCCTTACATCAAATGTCCCCATCAGAACCCCCCCTTACATCAAATGTCCCCATCAGAACCCCCCCTTACATCAAATGTCCCCATCAGAATCCCCTTACATCAAATGTCCCCATCAGAACCCCCCCTTACATCAAATGTCCCCATCAGAACCCCCCCTTACATCAAATGTCCCCATCAGAACCCCCCCTTACATCAAATGTCCCCATCAGAATCCCCCTTACATCAAATGTCCCCATCAGAACCTCCCTTACATCAAATGTCCCCATCAGAACCCCCCTTACATCAAGTGTCCCCATCAGAACCCCCCCTTACATCGAATGTCCCCATCAGAGCACCCCCCTTACATCAAATGTCCCCATCAGAACCCCCCTTACATCAAATGTCTCCATCAGAATCCCCCCTTACATCAAATGTCCCCATCAGAACCCCCCCCCCCCCTTACATCAAATGTCCCCATCAGAACCTCCCTTACATCAAATGTCCCCATCAGAACCCCCCCCCCCCCTTACATCAAATGTCCCCATCAGAACCTCCCTTACATCAAATGTCCCCATCAAAACCCCCCCCCCCCCTTACATCAAATATCCCCATCAGAACCCATCCCTTACATCAAATGTCCCCATCAGAACCCCCCTTACATCAAATGTCTCCATCAGAATCCCCCTTACATCAAATGTCCCCATCAGAACCCCCCCCCCCCCCCTTACATCAAATGTCCCCATCAGAACCTCCCTTACATCAAATGTCCCCATCAGAACCCACCCCTTACATCAAATGTCCCCATCAAAACCCCCCCCCCCTTACATCAAATGTCCCCATCAGAACCCCCCTTACATCAAATGTCCCCATCAGAACCCCCCTTACATCAAATGTCCCCATCAGAACCTCCCTTACATCAAATGTCCCCATCAGAACCCCCCTTCCATCAAATGTCCCCAACAGAGTGCCCCCTTCCATCAAATGTCCCCATCGGAACCCCCCTTACATCAAATGTCCCCATCAAAACCCCCCCTTACATCAAATGTCCCAATCAGAACCCCCCTTACATCAAATGTCCCCAACAGAGTGCCCCCTTCCATCAAATGTCCCCATCAGAACCCCCCTTGCATCAAATGTCCCCATCAGAATCCCCCTTACATCAAATGTCCCCATCAGAACCCCCCCTTACATCAAATGTCTCCATCAGAACCCCCCCTTACATCAAATGTCCCCATCAGAACCCCCCCTTACATCAAATGTCCCCATCAGAACCCCCCTTACATCAAATGTCCCCATCAGAACCCCCCCTTACATCAAATGTCCCCATCAGAACCCCCCTTACATCAAATGTCCCCATCAGAACCCCCCCTTACATCAAATGTCTCCATCAGAACCCCCCCTTACATCAAATGTCCCCATCAGAACCCCCCTTACATCAAATGTCCCCATCAGAACCCCCCCTTACATCAAATGTCCCCATCAGAACCCCCCCTTACATCAAATGTCCCCATCAGAACCCCCCCTTACATCAACTTCCCAATCAGAGTCTCTCACAGATCAGTATATGCACTCTAATAGACCTGGGGGGGGGGTAACAACAAAAACCCACCCCCTTCCCCCCGCAGAAGCAGGCCTGGCATAGGGCAGCTCATTGAAATCATCGGGCCGCTGTACACAGGTCACACGGGAACACGATGAATGCGTGGGAACACGTCTGCGCTAAGTCGCACCTTTAGCCTAATATATTCCACAAATCATTCTCTTCTCTGCGGGAATTTCCGAAAGTCGAGATAAAAGTACAATTATATCCCAGAAATTCTTTTATTTTTTATAGATCTTAAAATTAAAACAAAAAATTGCATTTTAAAGTCCATCTGGATACATGTATCAAATATTCCATATATTACATGAATACCCCCATATATCTAACCTCAAACCCCCCCTGATCAGAGCACTTCATGTACATAAAGATTACTTCCATTCAGTTAAAAACCGACGCGTTTCATGGATCATAGATCTGCATCATCCGGGGATATAGGAGGTGCGTATGTCAGGAGACAACCAGATATATATTGAACCAGAAACTCATCTAAGCTGAGCTCTCGGGGGACATAGAAGGGGATCCTAGGACTGCAGATCTTATATAAGGCTGCAATGGACCTTTATGAGGGATGGGGATGATTCTCGACGCGTTTCATAGATCTACTTCATTGGGGGGCCTGGGGGGTGTACAGTATATGTCAGGAGACAACCAGATATATAATGAACCAGAAACTCATCTAAGCTGAGATCTCGGGGGACATAGAAGGGGATCCTAGGACTGCAGATCCTATATAAGGCTGCAGTGGACTGTTATGAGGGGGTGAGGATGATTCTCGACGCGTTTCATAGATCTACTTCATTGGGGGCCTGCGAGGTGTACAGTATATGTCAGGAGACAACCAGTCATATATTGAACCAGAAACTCATCTAAGCTGAGATCTCGGGGGACATAGAAGGGGATCCTAGGATTGCAGATCCTATATAAGGCTGCAATGGACTTTTATGAGGGATAGGGATGATTCTCGACGCGTTTCATAGATCTACTTCATTGGGGGCCTGGGGGTGTACAGTATATGTCAGGAGACAACCAGTCACTGATAAAATGAACCTAAACTCATCTAAGCTGAGATCTCGGGGGACATAGAAGGGGATCCTAGGACTGCAGATCCTATATAAGGCTGCAATGGACTTTTATCAGGGGGTGAGGATAATTCTCGACGCGTTTCATAGATCTACTTCATTGGGGGCCTGGGAGGTGTACAGTATATGTCAGGAGACAACCAGTCATATATTGAACCAGAAACTCATCTAAGCTGAGATCTCGGGGGACATAGAAGGGGATCCTAGGATTGCAGATCCTATATAAGGCTGCAATGGACTTTTATGAGGGATGGGGATGATTCTCGACGCGTTTCATAGATCTACTTCATTGGGGGCCTGGGATGTACAGTATATGTCAGGAGACAACCAGTCACTGATAAAATGAACCTAAACTCATCTAAGCTGAGATCTCAGGGGACATAGAAGGGGATCCTAGGACTGCAGATCCTATATAAGGCTGCAGTGGACTTTTATGAGGGATGGGGATAATTCCCGACGCGTTTCACAGGTCATAGATCTACTTCTTTGGCGGCCTGGGGGGGTGTGCAGTATATGTCAGGAGACAACCAGCCACGCATATAATGAACCTAAACTCATCTAAGCTGAGATCTCAGGGGACATAGAAGGGGAACCTAGGACTGCAAATCCTATATTAGGCTGCAATGGACTTTTATGAAGGGGTGAGGATAATTCTTGACGCGTTTCGCAGATCATAGATCTACTTCATCAGGGTACATATTAGGTTTGTCTATATATCAAAGATCAACCAACCAACCCACCATATAATAAACAAAGGGCTCACATCTATCAAAGGTGACATCATAGGGGGGAGCCCTAGATCACCAGATCCCCCCACCAAAAGGGGAACAACCTCCTATGTTATAGGGAAGGATATAAACTTTGCTGTTGGTGAAATTCTTCTGACAACTAAAAGTCTAAAGACTTAAAAAAACATAAATGGACCATTAAGCCTTTATTGTAATCTAGCACATGACTGTAGCCTGTAGAGAATCTGTTGCCTTCCATCAGACTGGCCCTACCTGGCATACCTGCAGTGAGACTACAGGATCGTCATTGTGCAGCACTACTAAACAGGAAGCAGAAGCTGCATATATAGCGCCCCCTCATGTACACATATAATGGCACACAATGCACAAAATTGAAGATATAGATAATAAATGACAGCAGTTAATTTTTGGGCAACACAGACGATGTCTAGTAAAACTCAGACTTACTGTTGCCCCACAGACCCCCACCGCCGTAGACTGCTGCCTCACCTCCCATCTCCATCCTCCATATAGAACGATGAACACCCACACAGCGATCGGCAGGGACTCACCTTGGCCCTCAGGATGCAGCACTGCAGGATACATTTTTCTGGGTCATACAGCAGATCGAACTCCAGCGTTCCCAGCGATGCTGAAATAAGAAGATTTGGAGTCAGCAGATGGAGATGAAAAGTCAGGCAGAACACAGATGCACAATATACAGAAAACAGAAGTCAGTCCGGGCAAAGCACCAAATACAGAGATGGAACTCAGACTGTATATAAGAGGGGCTTCTCCTTATGGGTTCCCAGATCTTATCATCCAGACATCCCTGCCATTCAGCTTGGGGACCTCGATCTCTTCACTGGGGTCATACAATGCAGCTTGGTCCCAGATCCGCCCACAGCCCGCTGATTGGATAATGATGCTTCACCATGCTAATGTGGTCATCACTCTGCTCTCTCCTTCTTTCTGCACGCTTCACTCATAGCATGGTGCAATGGCATCACACCTGATTGGCTCACAGCACTGTCCCCTCTCTTTCAGTCTAGGGTCATGCAATGCAGCTTGGTCCCAGATCCTCCCACAGCCCACTGATTGGATAATGATGCTTCACCATGCTAATGTGGTCATCACTCTGCTCTCTCCTTCTTTCTGCACGCTTCACTCATAGCATGGTGCAATGGCATCACACCTGATTGGCTCACAGCACTGCCCCCTCTCTTTCAGTCTAGGGTCATGCAATGCAGCTTGGTCCCAGATCCGCCCACAGCCCGCTGATTGGATAATGATGCTTCACCATGCTAATGTGGTCATCACTCTGCTCTCTCCTTCTTTATGCAAGCTTCACTCATAACATGGTGCAATGGCATCACACCTGATTGGCTCACAGCACTGCCCCTCTCTTTCAGTTTGGGGTCATACAATGCAGCTTGGTCCCAGATCTGCCCACAGCATGTTGATTGGATAATGAAGCTTCACCATGCTAATGTGGTCATCACTCTGCTCTCTCCTTCTTTATGCAAGCTTCACTCATAGCATGGTGCAATGGCATCACACCTGATTGGCTCACAGCACTGCCCCCTCTCTTTCAGTCTGGGGTCATACAATGCAGCTTGGTCCCAGATCCGCCCACAGCCCGCTGATTGGATAATGATGCTTCACCATGCTAATGTGGTCATCACTCTGCTCTCTCCTTCTTTCTGCAAGCTTCACTCATAACATGGTGCAATGGCATCACACCTGATTGGCTCACAGCACTGCCCCCTCTCTTTCAGTCTGGGGTCATACAATGCAGCTTGGTCCCAGATCCGCCCACAGCCCGCTGATTGGATAATGATGCTTCACCATGCTAATGTGGTCATCACTCTGCTCTCTCCTTCTTTCTGCAAGCTTCACTCATAACATGGTGCAATGGCATCACACCTGATTGGCTCACAGCACTGCCCCCTCTCTTTCAGTTTGGGGTCATACAATGCAGCTTGGTCCCAGATCTGCCCACAGCATGTTGATTGGATAATGATGCTTCACCATGCTAATGTGGTCATCACTCTGCTCTCTCCTTCTTTATGCAAGCTTCACTCATAGCATGGTGCAATGGCATCGCACCTGATTGGCTCACAGCACTGCCCCTCTCTTTCAGTTTGGGGTCATACAATGCAGCTTGGTCTCAGATCCACCCACAGCCCGCTGAATATATAATGATGCTTCACCATGCTAAGGTGGTCATCACTCTGCTCTCTCCTTCTTTCTGCAAGCTTCATTCATAGCATGGTGCACTCGCATCACACCTGATTGGCTCACAGCACTGCCCCCTCTCTTTCAGTCTGTGCAATGCAATAGCACCTGGCTGGCTGACAGTACTGCCCCTTCCTTTACCAGTGGATTACAGAAAGGTAACATAAAGACAGAATTCAGGTACTTATATTGGCTGCATTACACATCCTGAAACAGTAAGACACAATTTCACATAGACGGGGACTGGGAGTACAAAGCTTTTACTCGCCTTCTAAAAATACCAGTTTTCTGGCTGTAATGCTGACGCACGCTGCTTGCGGGACAGGGACTAAGGCTCCGTTCACACCGATGCATTTTTTTTGTGCCTGAGGTTTCAATGAAAGAATGAGAGCTGCTGTGCCTGCTGTACTCCGTCCTCATCCAATCCACAGCGGTCCGATGAGTTATACCCAGGGGCGGACTGACCATTCGAGCGCTCGGGCACTGCCCAAGGGCCTGGGTTCAGTAGGGGGCCCCATGAGATGCCCCTGGTACCTTTCATTGGCTTTTTCATAGGCTTTTTTGGATATGGGCGAGGACACAGGGGCCCCATGATCCCCTATTGCCTGGGAGCCCCATGAGTTGTCAGTCCACCCCTGGGTATACTGTATATACAGAATATACGGAGAGAGAGAAACAAAGTACCAGGCGGGGGGTGGGGGGGGGATTTGTTGAATAAAGTCACTACAAGCGTTAGATGATCCGCCGAAACGTTACTGTCATTCTTCCCGTCCATTACACTCCTCTCTAATCACCCGGAACGCTTTGTCCCGGAGCGACGATTAGAAGCGCTCTCCAGCAGCGGCACCCCGGAGCACATCTAGCAGAGTGCTGGAACCACAGGCAGAGCCTGGAGATACCGGCCGCGATATTGGCTCTCAGCAGCCTGCAAATCCTGCTGTACAAACAGCTGACTGCTCAGCCCTGAGATAGACGGCCGAGTCCCCTGTAATCACCGATGTCAGCATAGACAGACCATTATGAGGGGTTCCCACCATCCCTGTGCTGAGTTCCCGGGTCTGTACGCCCATTGTGCCCATTATGAGGGGTTCCCGCCATCCCTGTGATGAGTTCCCGGGTCTGTACGCCCGTTGTGCCCATTATGAGGGGTTCCCGCCGTCCCTGTGCTGAGTTCCCGGGTCTGTACACCTACTGTGCCCATTATGAGGGGTTCCCTCCATCCCTGTGCTGAGTTCCTGGGTCTGTACACCCGCTGTGCCCATTATGAGGGGTTCCCGCCGTCCCTGTGCTGAGTTCCCGGGTCTGTACACCTACTGTGCCCATTATGAGGGGTTCCTGCCGTCCCTGTGCTGAGTTCCCAGGTCTGTACACCTGCTGTGCCCATTATGAGGGGTTCCCACCATCCCTGTGCTGAGTTCCTGGGTCTGTACACCTGCTGTGCCCATTATGAGGGGCTCCCACCATCCCTGTGCTGAGTTCCCGGGTCTGTACGCCCGCTGTGCCCATTATGAGGGGTTCCCACCATCCCTGTGCTGAGTTCCCGGGTCTATACGCCCGTTGTGCCCATTATGAGGGGTTCCCACCATCCCTGTGCAGAGTTCCCGGGTCTGTACACCCGCTATGCCTATTAGGAGGGGTTCCCGCCATCCCTGTGCTGAGTTCCCCGGTCTGTACTCCCGCTGTGCCCATTATGAGGGGGTTCCACCGTCCCTGTGCTGAGTTCCCCGGTCTGTACACCCGCTGTGCCCATTATGAGGGGTTCCCACCATCCCTGTGCTGGGTTGGTGTCTGGTGTGCAGACCCGGGATCTAAATATTTCTGAGCCCTTTCCTTTAAATCACGGTTAGGGGTGACATGAAGAGTTTTCAACGCCTGAAAATTTTGGCAAGAATTCAGAGATTTTGGCAAATGTTCGCTAGTTGGGCAAAAATCATTGGAATCGATCGGGAGAGCAAGTTGAAGGGGTTTTCGGTGTTGGATTTAAAGGGTGCGAAGGGCTTCAATTGGCTCCTGAGGGTGGCCCCTGTCAATCATCCTGGACCTGTTTTTGGGGCCCCTTATTAGTCTCATTACTTACAAAAAAAAGAAAGAAAAAATGATAATAAAAGTTGGAAAGGGGCCGTATACAAATAATCACACACACTAATCATTTGGCTGCACATTTACTTCCCTCATCCCCGACATTAGGCTCAGAAGAGGGTCATACAATCGGATTGTGTAATATATGGTCATCTTAAAGGAGATTGTACAATCCTATTATATACTGCGTGACTCAAACCAGCCGTATCCATCCCAGGGGCGGACTGACCATGGAGGGCCCGGGGTCAGTAGGGAGCCCCATAAGATGCCCCTGGTACCTTTTTCATAGGCTTTTTTGAGTTTGGGCAAGGACACAGGGGCCCCATGATCCCCTATTGCCCGGGGGCCCCATGAGTTGTCAGTCCGCCCCTGCCGCGGTGAATGTTTGGTGAATGTCAGTCACTTATATACATAGAAATCTGCCTCTTATTCTCCTCGTCTCGTGATTGCGGGGAGAAGTCACAATCCACCACAATTACACACACAATACGTCTGATTAGGGGGAGAGGGGGAGGGGCGGGCGCAGGAAAGAAATCGCGGAGTTGCGCTTAAATACATGGCAGCGGGAAAACGATGAGTTTCTGGTGGGCTTAACCCCCTCATTCCCACACGTGTCCTCCTCCCACACATCAGATCCTCCATCCCCCTCTACACGGCGATGAGCCCATGACGTTAGACCGCATTACAGCGCCAGAGGCCAGACATCGGAGGCACCGCCGAAAAATGAGATTTTATATCTACAATGAAAAGTAAATCTCACCTTCAGAGGTCACCAATCGTTTACATCGATCGCTCTGATTCCACAGACAGCACTGGGAGTGCTAAGGTGATGGAGGTGAACGGAAAACCCTGATATTTAATATTTCATCTGAATATTTGAGAAATATAAATCTCCCAATTTAGGTGAAATCCCTTCGCTCCCTATTTCTCCATAGATTTTTTTGTTCCTAGTAGATTGGCTCGGTGGGTCATTATATTCATTCAGCTCTTATATCTTGCAATTCCTAAATTCAATTTTGGTTGTACAATCCCACATGAATATATTTCCAATATATTTAGGAAAAAAATGATATATGTGACATATATTTACAATACATTGGCCTACACTAATGTATTTTAACATGTACTCTTTTAAATTTAAATATATTTTCTAATATATTAAAAATATATTTAAAAAAACTAAAATAAAATATAAATTAAAATATATATAAAAAAATATATATATATATTTTATATAAATTATATTTTTATATATATATATATATATATATATATATATATATTTATTTTTTTTAAAATATATATATATATTTTTTTTAAAATATATATTATATATATATTATATATATATACACACACATATATACTGCATGTTGAAATGCGATTTCTATATATTACAAAATATATGAAAAATATTTTTAAAAATATATATTTTTTAAATTTTATATTTTTAAAATATATATATTATATGATAAAAAATATTTTTCATATATATTGTAATATATAAAAAACGCATTTCAACATGTATTTTATATTTATATCTATCTATTATCTATCTATCTATTATCTATCTGTCTATCTATTATCTATCTATCTATCTATCTATCTATCTATCTATCTATCTATTATCTATCTATCTATCTATTATCTATCTATCTATCTATATATACTTATACATGTTGAAATGCGTTTTTTATATATTACAATATATATGAAAAATATTTTTAAATATATATATTTTTTAAATGTAATATTTTTTAAGTATTTATATATATATATATATATATATATATATATATATATATATATACACGCACACACACACACACTGCAGGTTGAAATGCATTTTTAATATATTACAAAAAATATGAAAATATTTTTAAAAATATATATTTTTTAAATTTAACATTTTTAAAATATTTATATATATATATATATATATATATATATATATATATACATACATACTGCATGTTGAAATGCGTTTTTTAATATATTACAGAGTATATGAAAAATATTTTTAAGAATATATATATTTTTAAATATATTCTTCAGATTTTTTTTTAACATATAAAAAGTCATTTCAACATATAGTTTTTACATATATTTGTAATTGCATTCCACAAATGTAGATTTGTATTTTTAAAGACATACAGTATATTTGAAATGTATTTTTTTAACTTATTTTTCATATATTTTGTAATAAAAACGCATTTCCACATACAATATATACATATACAGTATTTATTGAAATATATGTTGAAATATATGGAATATGTAGATTAAATGTATTTTTAAAGACATATGTTTGATAATGTATTTTTAAAAATGGGGACATCGCGTCTGTGACCCCGCTCCTTGTGGCGTCATCAACCGGGACATGCTGGGTCAATGATGTCACAAGGAGGTGGGGCCACACATGTGATGTCACTGGGTGGCCCCATCCCTTACATATTTAAGATATGCTCGGATGAGGGTCTGGTATGGATTTTGGGGGGGGGACCCCACGCCATTTCTTTTTAAATTTTGGCATGGAGGCTCCCCTCAAAATCCATACCAGACCCAAAGTGCTTGGTATGGATGGAGGGGGGACCCCACGTCATTTTTTAAATTATTTTTTTAATTGCCAGCAATTCTTTCTTTTACATTCAGCTGTCAGTGGGGAACCCCACTGACAGCTGAAATATTAACGTATGGTTTTCACTACTAAAATACCGCATGACTTGATAAAATAGCTCATGCTGTATTTTAGTAACGTTTTTTGGTGAATTCAAATTTTTTTTATTTAAAAAATGCTATGCGGTATCCTTCTGCATACTCGGATGCGGTAAGATAACGCTTAGTGAATTGTGCCCAGTGAGCCTCTCACCGGGCCCACTACTGACCCGAATGCCCGAATGGTCAGTTTCGCCCCTGTTACACATGGAAGATGATACATTTTATGGAACACAAACAGCTTAAGCCATAATTAGGAAAAAAGATGAGTTATCATAACACCCCACTGAGCTAAAAGCAAAGGATAGATAATCTTCCTGTCGCAGAAAAGACTCTCAATGAGGATTGTTTTATATAGTCTAGCAGAACATCTTGCAGAAATACACACCCAGATTCTGTTTTTTTTTTTTGTTTAAACTAAAACAGACAAATTCTATTTACATTCTATAATTCTTGCTGTAATGGAGTTACCTTCATAACAAGTGCCTATACAATTGTATTAGGAGACAGCCATCAATTAGACACCAAACAAGCCCATATTACAAGATTCAGACAGCTAATACGACACACCAGACCTAAGAGAAACATCCTCATTCAGCTATATACATGCTATATTTCTTGTTGTAACAGAGTTACCTTCATACCACAGGGTGACACCAGACCCTCTCCACGAGCTCCACAAAAAGGAAAGTTTTAAAGCAAGCCGACAATCCCTTAAGATGGATCGGATCTGTGGATTGGGAAGCATAATGGATCGGACTCTGATTCATTATGCTCACTCCGCAGATACAATCCATCCTGCGGGGATTGTCGGAGGGGTGACACCAAGTGTTACCGCACTGGGTAACACCAACCCTAGGGACACCCCTGTTCACATCATAACATGTTCTAACTCTTGCTGTGATAGAGTTACCTTCATAACAAGAGGTTATACAATTGTAGAAGATAGTCAACAATTAGACACCAAACATGCCCACGTTATAAGCTTCAGAAACCTAAAGAGACACATCATACCTCCTAAGAGTAAGAGTTTGGCCATATCATACCATTCTATAACTCTTGCTGTGATAGAGTTACCTTCATAACAAAAAGTTATATGATTGTAGAAGAAGATACTCAGCAATTAGACACCAAACATGCCCATGTCACAAGACTGAGAAAGATAATAAGACACATCAGACCTCCTAAGAGAAATACTGTATTCTGTACATAGAGTTTGGTCACATCCAGTGGCATCCCTAGGCGGGTGCATGCCACACCGGCTGACACCTATCACATGGGGTGACACCGGATCCCTATCCACAAGCTCCACGAAAAGGAAAGTTTTAAAGCAAGCCGACGATTCCCACAAGATGGATCGGATCTGCGGATAGTGCATATTGGATCAGAGTCCGATCCATTATGCTCCCCAATCCGCAGATCCGATCCATCTTGCGGGGCTCGTCGGCTTGCAACCTAAACGGGGTTAACTGATCTAGGTAAGGCTGTGCAAAATCCAGGACTTATCTGTAACCAGGAAATGCGGCCGCAATAGCAGGAACCTCCTCCATCTGTCATCACTTCTCGAGCATGTGCAGACCGGACCGGTGTTGAAAGATCAGTTAACCCTGTAAAGGTTGCAAGCCAATGGTCCCTGCAAGATGGATTGGATCTGCGGATTGAGGAGCATAACGGATCGGACTCCGATCCATCCTACGGGGATTGTCGGAGGGGTGACACCAACCCTAGGGACGTCCCTGGTCACATCATAACATGTTCTAACTGTTGCTATGACAGAGTTACCTTCATAACAAGAGGTTATATGATTGTAGAAGAAGATAGTCAACAATTAGACACCAAACATGCCCACGTTATAAGCTTCAGAAAACTGAAAAGACACATCGGACTTCCTAGAGAAATATACTGTACATAGAGTTTGGCCATATCATACCGCTCTATAACTCTTGCTATAATAAAGTTACCTTCATAACAAGCGGTTATACAATTGTAGAAGAAGATACTCAACAATTAGACACCAAACATGCCCACGTTATAAGCTTCAGAAAACTGAAAAGACACATTGGACCTCCTAAGAGAAAGAGTTTGGGCATATCATACCATTCTATAACTCTTGCTGTGATGGAGTTACCTTCATGACAAGTGGTTATACGATTGTAGAAGAAAATACCCAACAAGTAGACACCAAACATGCCCATGTCACAAGATTCAGAAAGCTAATAAGACGAATTAGACCTCCAAAGAGAAATATAAATAATCTCTACAATATATCATATTTGATCGTTAATAAGTACAATTTAATTCTCTACATTAATATGTTGGTTTTTGCATTGTGAAGCTTTGTCATATGGAAATATAGATGTACTTAGAATAGTTGGCATTAACGGTGTGTCTGCTGAGCATAATAAAATACTCTCACCAATCCACCCCTCAGACCTTTGATTGGGTGTAATAAGATCTGCAACAATTATAATGCATCTCATTAAAGGATAGTTTGTATTAGAGAATTGGTTTAGGAATGTTCCCAATTTCTTTCACTGGGAGGTCACCTGATGGGCTCTCATCACTCTCTAGGAGTTACATACATGAAAAAAAGACAAAAGTCCATCCAGTTCAACCATTAAAATATAAATAAATAAAAGTTATAATCCTACACCCACAGCTGATCCAGAGGAAGGCAAAAAAAACAGCAAAGTATGATCCAATTTGCACCTGCAGGGAAAAAATTCCTTCCTGACCTCCCTGGAGTGATAGCTCTATTGGAGAGAGCTGCAAGACGAAGACAAAGACGAAGATAAAGATGAAAACGCTAGTACTCCCTGGACTGATCACCACACCAGTGGGACTGAAGTACCAATTGGTAGAACCAGTAGAGCTTCTTTTTTTTTTTATAGTATTACACTAGGTCACCACCAACCATTGAATGTTCCTGTTTGTCTGCTAATTGGGGACAGTAGCACAAAGAAGAGGTAAAGAGCTGCTTCTACCAACATATCATTTGATTAATTATTTGGGTTTGTGACTCAAGGTGTTATATAAGAGAACACATCTCTTAGCATCCCTTTAGATGTGCATGCTCAAGCAACGTATCAGCAGATTGCATAGCTAAAGTTGGCAGCCCCCCCAGTAGGCAGCAGGGAGGAACATGAATGTCAAAAGAGATGTTGGAGTATGTTTGTTATATAACACTCTTGATTCAGCAGACAGACCCGTATAATGAGGGTAGGGGCAGCAGAGGCACCTATGGTGAAAAACTTGTGAGTGTTCTTGTCAAAGGTGGGTATTTATTTATTGGTCAGGCAACAGAAGAATAGGCCATTATCACATTTTGAGGCATCAAAGTGGCCACTTCATCAGGACAAGTGTAAGAACACTTTTAGGGAGGCAGGGACTTGTGTGCGCTGCTGTGGCCTGGAGCCTCATTCATAGCTCCCAATTGTCCCTGATTTCGAGGGACTGTCCCTCATTTGGAACAAAGTTCCTCTGTCCCGCATTCCTCCTCATTTGTCCCTCATTTCAGTCTGATCTATGTATTTGGATATAAAATGCACCATTTATGTATCAAAAAAGTGTTTTACAGCATTAAAACTTTCATCCAATTTCTAAATTGTTTCATTTGTAAATGTCACAAGCCAGTATAAAGGAACAGCAGTGTAGTGGAACCGACCCCAGACTGCACTTGGGTATTTCCGCTTGACTACCGCTTCACCATCCGAACACCGACAACAGACACCACAGCCGACCATACAAGACTAGACGACACCACAGCTGTCTGGACATGGAACTCTTTATTTGAAACTTGAACTGGCTTTTTATACCCTCAAGGAAACAATCCCCCCTCCCTGCATAATGACACAGGGCGGGGCAATCTACACTTAGTAACAAGAGACACACAGGAATTCAAACTTCACACCAGCAGACAGTCCCATCAGGAGGGAGGGCTGCTGGAAACACCCCCCACTAAGCCAATACACATAAACACATACATCCCATAAAAGTTTGCTCCCAAGCAAGACACACAATAGAATAATGGGATGCAGCCACGTGGCATTAAACAATCAACAGCCCCTCACCCCGATATTAGGACAGATCACCCTGTACCCCTAACAGGCACAGGGTGACTTACACATAAGAGGGATATGGGGAGCTGAGACAGGGGTCTCCGCACCTCTCCAAAGTTTGCTGGGTTCCATGGGCCCCCCACCCAAAGTGACTCCCATCACAAGCAGTGTTAAAAAAAGTCCTTGTGGATTTAACCACTCGTTTTTTTGTATAATTCTCTGTTAAAGGGGGGGGGGCGTGGCAGGGAGCGTGTCCTGTTGGGAGGCACGCAAATGAGATGAGAATGCTCTGCAGCCTCCTGCTGTCCTTTTTTCTCATTGTACAGGTCTGCCTGTTGGTCTTTTCTCCAAGTTTGGTGAGAGGGCTAGAAGACTCCTGTAAATTTCACAGCATCTGCCTTGGATTATGAGTGTTGTATGAAAGAACACATTCCGACATCCTTTTAGACATGCATACTCCTCCCTGCTGGCTACTGGGGACTGCAGATTTTTGTTGTGCAATCTGCTGATAAGTTGCTTGATGCTCATCTAAAGGGATGCTGGGAGATGTGTTCTTTCAAATAATGCTCTTAATCCAAGGCAGATGCTGAGATCTTTACAGGAGTCTTCCAGCCACTCTCACCAAACAGGAAATGAAGGTGAGCTCAACATAGCTACTGCAGTTTTAGGGTTCATATACACTGCAGTTGATAAACTGACTGCAATCCGCTGGTAAGTTGCTTGATGCTCATCTAAAGGGATGCTAGGAGATGTGTTCACCCTAAAACTGCAGTAGCTATCTTGAGCTCACCTTCATTTCCTGTTTGGTGAGAGTGGCTGGCAGACTCCTGTAAGCATTCCAGCATCTGCCTTGGATTAAGAGCATTATTTGAAAGAACACATCTCCCAGCATCCCTTTAGATGAGCATCAAGCAATTTATCAGCAGATTGCAGTCAGATCAGCTGCAGTGTACATGGTTTTTGTCATGGAGATACAATTTTGCAGGGAGATGAGAGTTTACAACAGAAGAAGACTTTCTACAAGTGTGGCAATTTTGGTAAGACTGGAGTCGGCTTTAACTGTTTGCTTAGCATGAGAAAACTTGCGGCGCTCAGCGCAGTCTGTGCTAGAAGCATTATTTTGCCCTAAAAAAAGGCTGATTTTGCAGAAAATATTTCTCATTTGAGCGGGAACGAAATGCGTTTTATTCATCTATGAAGCTCACGCCTGCTATTGTTTGAAAACATTCAGCCTTTGAAAAAATTGTCTGAGTCAACAGGAAAGCGTCGCCATGCCGGGGGTTCTGATCATTTATCATAATGAAAGAAAAATGACTGTAAACAGATGGAGACTTTGTCTTTCAGGGGCCCAGTCGCACCCGCGCTCGCACAGTGTTTACATGCTTATTTAAGCGCGTTATGCGCCAAGTGTGGAGTTAGCTTTAGATGGATGGGAGACCTTCTGTGGATTTTTAGTGCGATCTTATGTTTCTAGATAGTATAAGAAGAATATAGGTACAACCAGGGGCGGAAAGACCATTCGAGCACTCGGGCACTGCCCGAGGGCCCTGGGTCAGTAGGGGGCCCCGTGAGATGCCCCTGATACCTTTCATTGGCTTTTTCATAGGCTTTTTTGGTTGTGGGCGAGGACACAGGGGCCTCATGATCCCCTATTACCCGGGGGCCCCATGAGTTGTCCGTCCGCCCCTGGGTACAACCATTGAATAGTCACACGTTGGTAATCATTGGAAATAATCCTTTGTGGGTCTCAATGACATCAATAAGCATGAAAAGAATAAAAGAGCGCAAACACCAACAGCATTTAAAATACTCGTTTTCACAAGTCTGTAGATCCTACTGTATGTGTTTGACTGATATCTGACCAACAGTCACAGAAAGACATCTGGCTCTTTCCTAATGTTGGCGCACTATTTTGCCCGCTGACACCAATGATGTGGCACTATTCCTCCTACTGACACCAACACTGGGACACCATTTCTCCCACTGACACCAATGATGGAACAGTATTCCCCCCACTGACACCAATGATGGGACAGTATTCCTCCCACTGACACCAATGATGGGACAGTATTCCTCCCACTGACACCAATGATGGGACACTATTCCTTCCACTGATACCAATGATGGGGCACTATTCCTCCCACTGATACCAATGATGGGGCACTATTCCTCCCACTGACACCAATGATGGGGCACTATTCCTCCCCACTGACACCAATGATGAGGCACTATTCCTCCACTGACACCAATGATGGGGCACTATTCCTCCCACTGACACCAATGATGGGACACTATTCCTCCCACTGATACCAATGATGGGGCACTATTCCTCCCACTGACACCAATGATGGGGCACTATTCCTCCCACTGACACCAACAATAGGGCACTATTCCTCCTACTGATACCAATAATGGGGCACTATTCCTCCCACTGACACCAACAATAGGGCACTATTCCTCCCACTGACACCAATGATGAGGCACTATTCCTCCCACTGATACCAATGATGGGACAGTATTCCTTCCACTGACACCAACAATAGGGCACTATTCCTTCCACTGACCTGAAGGGAATACCCTCAGGCAGCCGGGTGAAGAGGAGAATTCATCTGGGGGTCTGAGGAGGTACACCAAAGAGCTTTGGATGCTCTTGGAGGAGAGACAATTTTTGTCCACATTTTTGTACATAGTTGTTTTAAGTTGTCCTCAAGTTTGCAGTTTCCTTGGGCATCCCATATACCCCGAGATCCCATCCAAATTGTTAACCCCTTAATAAAACAACAAAACCAAGCTCAAGGACCGTTTACTGACTCCAGTGTACAAAATGTGGATCCACTTCAGGTGAGATCTGGTGGACTCTGGAAAAGTGAAGAACGTCTGCATTTTTCCGTAAGACACTGCAACCCACCTCAAGGTAGCGTTGTAGCGTGAACAGGGCACATACAGACCAATTGTCCTCTATCTGCTTGTAGTGACTGGTGTGACCGGTTTGCAGGCTTTCTAATGAAGTGTTAATAGGCCTACACCAAGGTGTCGCTCATAGCCCACCCACAGCTCAGAGCTTGAGGACAATGCAGGAGCCTGGAAAAGTATAAGTCCTTGCACCCCTAGACTAAATGAGTGACTTTGACAAGGGCCAAATTGTAATGGTTGGATGACTGGGTCAGAACAACTGCAAAACTGCAGCTCTTGCCAGATGTTTCTGCCCTGCAGTGGTCAGGACCAACCAAAAGTGATCCAAGGAAGGAGAACTAGCAAACCAGTCAAGGCTCATTGATAGGGAGCAAAGGCTGGTCTATGTAGTCCGATCCAATAGAGAGATACTGTAGATCAAATTGCTGAAAACGTTAATGCTTGTTCCCATAGAAAGGTGTCAGAATACACAGTGCATCCCCGGTTGTTGTGTATATTGGTAGGTAGCCGATCAGGGTGCCCATGCTGACCCATATCCACAGCCAAAAGTGTCTACAATGGGCATGTGAGCATCAGAAGTGTACCACTGAGCAATGAAAGAAGGTGGCCTGGTCTGATGAATTCACAAATGGTTTGAGGAACACAATCATGAGCTTGAGGTGTTGACTTCGTGTCCAAATTCTCCAGATCTCGATCCAATCGAGCATCTGTGGAATGTACTGGAAAAATAAGTCCGATCCATGGAGGCCCCACCTTGCAACTTACAGAACTTACAGGATCTTCTGGAACCGGTATTGCAATGGAAGCAAGTGACCTGGTCTGATGAATTCACGAATGGTTTGAGGAACAAAATAATGACTTTCAGTTGTTGACTTGGCCTCCAAATTCTCCAGATCTCAATTATCTATGGGATATGCTTGAAAAAAACCAGTTTGATTCATGGAGATCCCACCTTGCTACTTACAGGACTTATAGGATCTTCTGGAATTTCTACTGTAATGGAAGAAAGTGGCCTGGTCTGATGAATTCACGAATGGTTTGAGGAACGCAATAATGAATTTCATTGGTTGACTTGGCCTCCAGATTCTTCAGATCTCAATTATCTATGGGATATGCTTGAAAAAAAACAGTCTGATTCATGGAGAGCCTACTTTGCTACTTACAGGACTTATAGGAACTTCTGGAACTTCTGCTGTAATGGAAGAAAGTGGCCTGGTCTGATGAATTCACGAATGGTTTGAGGAACAAAATAACGAATTTCAGTTGTTGACTTGGCCTCCAAATTCTCCAGATCACAATACAATTAAATATCTATGGGATATGCTTGAAAAAAAACAAGTCCGATTCACAACGACCTCACCTCACAACTTACAGGACTTAAAGGATCTGCTACCGAAGGCTTGGTGCCAGAGACCACAGATACCTTCAGAGGTCTCCTGGAGTCCATGTCTTGACAGGTTATGGTGGACAGTCATAATGTTATGGCTGATCAGTGTATGTCTTCTGTATAGATATTTACAATCTCTTTTAAGCTTTAGGAAGAAAAATCTCAGATTCTGATATCTACGACCTTCTTCTTCGCTCTCTTTTTACAGATAACTCTTTGCAGAAACATCCACACCCTACTTGTGACTTGTGTAGACGAAGAAAGATTTATTCCATACACACCTAGCAGAACGCATTGCATTAGCTCCATCCAGCAGACAACAAAAAAATGATGTCTAAGATGCTTTGGCTGGACACCTGACATGCATTTGTACCGCTTTCCTTTTGTGTTTGATACAACTGATCTGCGGATAATACTTACAAATAAAGTTTTTTGTTTTTTTCTTTTACAAGGTCATTGCAGTGAAAGCACTTCAAACGCATGATAAATACAACAGTGCTTGTGAGTCTACGGGGCAGACAATGCTACGAAAATGTCAATGCGACACAAAGCAATACAAAAGGGATGCTACTAAAACGTCTGATCTACATTGCACCATACACTTCCCATCAACGCTCCACCGCTGACAGATGAACACTTTCTTAAAGGAACGTGACCCTATATTCACAGTGAGATCAGCTCTCGAACCCTTATTATGTCTACCATGAACATGCCTATCTCTATATAATTATTTATATTAATGTTATTATATAGTATTATTTACAGAATTTTATTATATTTCAATATTCCTTTATTTTATTATATATAATAATTATTATTTATATTATTTGTATTATATTTCTCTATCCCTTTCTCTTTATATGCATTATTTTTATTATATTTTTCTATTCCTTTCTATTCCTTTCTTTTATTATATATAATTATTATTATTTATATTATATTTATTATATTTCTCTATCCCTTTTCTCTTTATATGCATTATTTTTCATTGTATTTATCTATCCTTTTCTCTATATATGTATTATTTTTATTATATTTTTCTATTCCTTTATTTTATCATATATAATTGTTATTATTTATATTATTTTTATTATATTTATCTATCCTTTTATCTTTATATGCATTTTTTTATATTTATCTATCACTTTCTCTATATATGTATTACGTTTATTATATTTTTCTATTCCTGTCTTTTATTATATATAATTATTATTATTTATATTATTTGTATTATATTTCTCTATCCCTTTCTCTTTATATGCATTATTTTTATTATATTTATCTATCCCTTTCTCTATATATGTATTATTTTTATTATATTTTTCTATTCCTTTCTTTTATTATATATAATTATTATTATTTATATTATATTTATTATATTTCTCTATCCCTTACTCTATATATTTATTATTTTTATTCTTTTTATCTATTATCTATCTATCTATCTATTATCTATATATTATCTATCTATCTATCTATCTATCTATCTATCTATCTATCTATCTATTATCTATCTATCTATCTATTATCTATCTATCTATCTATCTATCTATCTATCTATTATCTATCTATCTATCTATCTATCTATCTATCTATTATCTATCTATCTATCTATCTATCTATCTATCTATCTATTATCTATTATCTATCTATCTATCTATCTATCTATCTATCTATTATCTATCTATCTATCTATCTATCTATCTATCTATCTATCTATCTATTATCTATCTATCTATCTATCTATCTATCTATTATCTATCTATCTATCTATCTATCTATCTATCTATCTATCTATCTATCTATTATCTATCTATCTATCTATCTATCTATTATCTATCTATCTATCTATTATCTATCTATTATCTATCTATCTATCTATCTATCTATCTATCTATCTATCTATCTATTATCTATTATCTATTATCTATCTATCTATCTATCTATCTATCTATCTATCTATCTATCTATTATCTATCTATTATCTATCTATCTATTATCTATTATCTATCTATTATCTATCTATCTATCTATCTATCTATCTATCTATCTATTATCTATCTATCTATCTATCTATCTATCTATCTATCTATCTATTATCTATCTATCTATCTATCTATCTATCTATCTATCTATCTATCTATCTTCTATCTATCTATCTATCTATCTATCTATTATCTATCTATCTATCTATCTATCTATCTATCTATCTATCTATCTATCTATTATCTATCTATCTATCTATCATCTATCTATCTATCTATCTATCTATCTATCTATCTATCTATCTATTATCTATCTATCTATCTATCTATCTATCTATCTATCTATCTATCTATCTATCTATCTATCTATCTATCTATCTATCTATTATCTATCTATCTATCTATCTATCTATCTATCTATCTATCTATTATCTATCTATCTATCTATCTATCTATCTATCTATCTATCTATCTATCTATCTATCATCTATCTATCTATTATCTATCTATCTATCTATTATCTATCTATCTATCTATCTATCTATCTATCTATCTATCTATCTATCTATCTATCTATCATCTATCTATCTATCTATTATCTATCTATCTATCTATCTATCTATCTATCTATCTATCTATCTATCCTTTTCTCCATATCTTTATTATTTTTTTTATATTTCTCTATTCCCTTCTCTATATATTTAAAATATAATGTTTATATAAGGATTTTTATATATGGAATTTTTTTTTTACATATCCAGTGTTTTATATCATTTTATTTTTATAGTCATATTAATTTAAGAGTGAAGATTATGTCATTTGAGATGAATTTATGATTTTTTTACATTTATGATTGATATGAAACAGTTTGCCTGTATCCATTGATTTTCGTGCCACAATGGCTCATTGATGAGTTTCTTGCTCATCTTGTGTTTTTATATATGATTTATATACTTTTTTATTATTTACAAACCAAACAGTGTCATGCTGTATCCAATATTACAATATATTATAAATAATACAATAAGCCATGCCCCTGATGACGTCATATGTGACGAAATGCGTAGGACAGAGTCGGCCAACCACGCATGGAAATTGATTGCGGCCATCTTGGTTTCTGGCGGATGGACGTATTTACATGTTAGAAAAGCCCTTTTTTTGTTTTTTTTTTGTTACCCATGTAAGTGCAATTGTCCCAACAAATGTTATATTTCATCGTTGGTCTTCACTATGGAGATTATTCTTTTCTTCCCTTTTATTGTACTGTGAAGTATAAATGGTCTTGGGATATACATGTAAGGGCATTGGCTTTTCTGAGGAGTGACACCAGGGTTTTGACCATCATGCTGGTTTTCAGAGAATAGGTGCAGGAACTCCCCCCTTCTGGATTTTTTATTGTCTCTGCCCCCTACCCTCCTCCTAGTACCGTTCCTGATAGAGAATACACAACCAGGTATCATTTTGCGGTGATATATCATTTATATGAAATTTGTTCATGATAACAAGGAAAGCAGTAAATTAGATCCGCTGCAGCCGGCAACAATAGACACCCCCCCAAGCAACAAAATACCACCCCAGCAAAAGCAGACCCCCAGCAGCAGCCAGCATCAATAGACCTTCCTAAGTACGATAGACCACCATGCAAAGACAGATCCCCTCCAGTGACAATAGATCAGCAGCCAGCATCAATAGACTCTCCAGCAGCCAGCATCAATAGACCCCCCCATCAACAGTAGATCCCTTACAGCAACAATAGATCCCCCATTAGAAACAATAGACCTCCCCAGCAACAATAGCCAATGATGCAAAGACAGATCCCCTCCAGTGACAATAGATCAGCAGCCAGCATCGATAGACTCTCCGGCAGCCAGCATCAATAGACCCTCCAGCAGCCAGCATCAATAGACCCTCCAGCAGCCAGCATCAATAGACTCTCCAGCAGCCAGCATCAATAGACCCCTCCCTCAACAGTAGATCCCCTACAGCAACACTAGTCCCCCAGCAGAAACAATAGACCTCCCCAGCAACAATAGCCAACCATGCAAAGACAGATCCCCTCCAGTGACAATAGGTCAGCAGCGAGCATCAATAGACTCTCCAGCAGCCAGCATCAATAGACCCCTCCCTCAACAGTAGATCCCTTACAGCAACAATAAATCCCCCAGCCGCAACAATAGACCTCCCCAGCAACAATAGCCAACCATGCAAAGACAGATCCTCTCCAGTGACAATAGATCAGCAGCCAGCATCAATAGACTCTCCAGCAGCCAGCATCAATAGAACCCTCCCTCAACAGTAGATCCCTTCCATCAACAATAGATTCCCCCACCAGCAACAATAGACCTCCCCAGCAACAATAGCCAAACATGCAAAGACAGATCCCCTCCAGTGATTAACTGATTCTTTGGAACTTGGTTCCCTCTATTCACCTACAGGAACCTCATCAAGCAGGATGGGTCCTGCTATTGTAGGTCTACGCCCCCATTGTGTGCCTCCCGGACGGTCGGGATGAATTTGACAAGATCCAATATTAACTAACATTCGAAGAACAAGTTCCAAGTATTCATTTGTCTTCTTGCATTAAAAGAATCGCATATCCTGGAAGCCCATGTAAGAAAGCCGTGGTAACATTAAAGTATATGTAAAACAACCCATTCAGTTTAAAATATCAATTAAAGGCAAAACATTTGTGTATAGATATAAAAAAAACATTATAAATACCTTTTTTGTCCCTTTTTTTTTTATAAGTAATCACATTCCTTCTAAGCTCCTTATGCGGCTGAGAACAGAGAGATGGGGGAGGAGAAGTACACACAGCCGCACACTGATCTTCCCAGGGAATGGCTGTGCTGGGGAAGGGGGGAGGGGGCAGCAGATATCTGATCATTGGAGGAGGGCAGGCTGAATTCCCAGCACAGCTAGAGAACTGACCCTGTTGTACTCACATGCCTAGTGTGGTCAGTTTTTAATAGGAAAGCAGTGGGACTGGAAGGAACACCAAGGATTTCACACAAAGGAAGCAATACAAAGAGGAGACTTTTTCATACAAGTACACAGTACAGCCGGCACAGATCAGGAATATCAAATGTTGGCTTTACATATTGTTTAACCACTTCCAGTCCGGACACTTCCCCCCCTTCCAGTCCGGACACTTCACCCCCTTCCAGTCCAGACACTTTCACCCCCTTCCGGTCCGGACACTTTCACCCCCCTTCCAGTCCGGACACTTCCCCCCCTTCCAGTCCGGACACTTCACCCCCTTCCAGTCCAGACACTTTCACCCCCTTCCGGTCTGGACACTTTCACCCCCCTTCCAGTCCAGACACTTTCACCCCCTTCCGGTCCGGACACTTTCCCCCCCTTCCAGTCCGGACACTTTCCCCCCCTTCCAGTCCGGACACTTTCCCCCCTTCCAGTCCGGACACTTTCCCCCCCTTCCAGTCCGGACACTTTCCCCCCCTTCCAGTCCGGACACTTTCCCCCCTTCCAGTCCGGACACTTTCCCCCCCTTCCAGTCCGGACACTTTCCCCCCCTTCCAGTCCGGACACTTTCCCCCCCTTCCAGTCCGGACACTTTCACCCCCCTTCCAGTCCGGACACTTTCACCCCCTTCCAGTCCGGACACTTTCACCCCCTTCCAGTCCGGACATTTTGAGCCCCTTCCAGTCCGGACACTTTCAGCCCCTTCCAGTCCGGACACTTTCCCCCCCTTCCAGTCCGGGCACTTTCCCCCCTTCCAGTCCGGACACTTCCCCCCCCCTTCCAGTGGGACACTTTCCCCCCCTTCCAGTCCGGACACTTTCCCCCCCCTCCAGTGGGACACTTTCCCCCCTTCCAGTCCGGACACTTACTTTCCCCCCTTCCAGTCCGGACACTTTCCCCCCCTTCCAGTCCGGACACTTTCCCCCCTTCCAGTCCGGACACTTTCCCCCCTTCCAGTCCGGACACTTTCCCCCCTTCCAGTCCGGACACTTTCACCCCCTTCCAGTCCGGACACTTTCCCCCCCTTCCAGTCCGGACAATTTTACCCCCTTCCAGTCCGGACACTTTCACCCCCTTCCAGTCCGGACACTATCACCCCCTTCCAGTCCGGACACTTTCCCCCCCTTCCAGTCCGGACACTTTCCCCCCTTCCAGTCCGGACACTTTCCCCCCCTTCCAGTCTGGACACTTTCCCCCCCCTCCAGTGGGACACTTTCCCCCCCTTCCAGTCCGGACATTTTCCCCCCTTCCAGTCCGGACACTTTTCCCCCCTTCCAGTCCGGACACTTTCCCCCCCTTCCAGTCCGGACACTTTCACCCCCTTCCAGTCCGGACACTTTCAGCCCTTCCAGTCCGGACACTTTCAGCCCCTTCCAGTCCGGACACTTTCACCCCCCTTCCAGTCTGGAAACTTTCCCCCCCTTCCAGTCCGGACATTTCCCCCCCTTCCAGTCTGGAAACTTTCCCCCCCTTCCAGTCTGGACACTTTCCCCCCCTTCCAGTCCGGACACTTTCACCCCCTTCCTGTCCGGACACTTTCCGCCCCTTCCAGTCTGGACACTTTCCCCCCCTTCCAGTCCGGACACTTTCACCCCCTTCCTGTCCGGACACTTTCCCCCCCTTCCAGTCCGGACACTTTCCCCCCCTTCCTGTCCGGACACTTTCCCCCCCTTCCAGTCCGGACACTTTCCCCCCCTTCCAGTCCGGACACTTTCCCCCCCTTCCTGTCCGGACACTTTCACCCCCTTCCAGTCCGGACACTTTCACCCCCTTCCAGTCTGGACACTTTCCCCCCCTTCCATCTGGACACTTTCACCCCCTTCCTGTCCGGACACTTCCCCCCCCTTCCAGTCTGGACACTTCCCCCCCTTCCTGTCCGGACACTTTCACCCACTTCTGGTCCGGAGACTTTCCCCCCCCTTCTAGTCTGGACACTTTCCCCCCCTTCCAGTCCGGACACTTTCACCCCCTTCTGGTCCGGACACTTTCCCCCCCTTCCAGTCCGGACACTTTCCCCCCCTTCCAGTCTGGACACTTTCCCCCCCTTCCAGTCCGGACACTTTCCCCCCCTTCCAGTCTGGACACTTTCCCCCCCTTCCTGTCTGGACACTTTTACCCCCTTCCTATTCAGGCCAATTTTCAGCTTTCAGCGCTATCACACTTTGAATGACAATTGCGCGGTCATGCAACACTGTACCCATATGAATTTTTTAGCATTCTTTTGAGACAGATAAAGCTTTATTTTGGTGGTATTTATTCACCGCTGGGATTTTTATATTTTTTGCTATATAAATGAAAAAGTCCAAAAATTTTGAAAAAAAGTGTTTTTCTTATAAAATTTTGCAAATAAATAATCTTTCTTCATAAATCTTGGCCAAAATGTATTCCATTATCTTTTTAGTAAAAAATGCCCAAATTATTTTATAACCAAAAATTATAATTTTTTAAAAAAAATTTTTACATTAATATTTATGTTTTTTTTTAATTGCATACTGTCACCCTAGCAGTACAGTGTCGCCATGGTGACACTGTACTACTTGTGGGGGGTAATGAAGATTTCTTTTTTTTTTCACAGATTACTTTTACACCCATAAAGACTGTAAAAGCAATCATTTCTCCTTCTCTCTGTCTGCATTCTTGCAGCCATTGAGAAATACTGTGAGCTGTGATTGGTCACAGCTTGTCACATGGTACAAGGCTGTTGTGAATGGTCCTGTACCATGTGACCTCTGTGATCATTCACAGATTTCACACGTAGTAAGCAATGATGTCAGAAGTGACATCTTGCTTACACCTATTCATGTGATCACTGATTGGTCAATCAGTGATCACATGATTGGGACCTCGCACAGAGGTCCTGTACAGTGATCGGTGTTCCGCTGTGCACCGGTTTGTGGTGCTGCACGCTCCCAGGGAGTACAAAATGGCGGGCTCCGTTTATGAACAGCAACCCGCCCCTGGACTGCTCCCGTCCGGCTGTTTATATACATGGGCCGGACGGGAAGTGGTTAAGTGAACTCGGTGTAGAGCTATTCAGCCTGAGGTCATTACAGAGGACAAGGGGGCGCTCTTTACGTCTGGAGGAAAAGAAATGTAATCTCCAAACACGGAAAGGATTCTTCACAGTAAGAGCTGTGAGAATGTGGAATAGACTCCCTCAAGAGTTGGTTGTGGGCAGCTCAGTGGATTGCTGTAGGAAAGTCCTGGATTCTTTCTTGGATACACAGAATATAACTGGATATATCATTTATAGGGAAAGGTGATCCCGGGAATATCCGATTGCCTCTCGGGGGGATCAGGAAGGAATGGTTTCCCCTGCAGGAGCAAACTGGATCGTGCTTTGCTTGTTTTTTTGCCTTCCTCTGGATCAACTGTGGGTGTAGGATTATAACTATTTTTTTTGGTTGAACTGGATGGACTTTTGTCTTTTTTCAGCCAGACTAACTATGTAACTATGCCCATTGGCTTCATACCACATAGACCGCCAGGCTGGTGCACCATAGGGACAAAAAGAGCGAAACAGATATCACCGCAAATAAAACACCCCAAAACTGAACATTTCAATTTCACCCAATAAGCTGCTTAGGCAATAATTTTCAGGCAAGAAAATTCTTCTTTTTTAAAATTGTTTATTTAGAGACCCTTAAGTCCCACGTAAGCAAGTTCCCATTAAACGTACCAATTTGCTGCATACCCCCATGGGCGTCCCTAGGCAGGTGCGGGGGGTGCGCGCCGCACCGGGTGACACCTTTTGCACGGGGTGACACCGGACCCACTACACAGAAAGGTACGTTTTAATGCAAGCCGACGATCCCCGCAGGATGGACACTTGGTGTCACCCCCTCTGACGATCCCCGCAGGATGGATCGGATCTGCGGATTGAGCATAACGGATCGGAGTCCAATCCATTATCCTCCCCAATCTACAGATCCGATCCATCCTGCGGGGATCATCGGCTTGCAACCAATTCGGGATTAACTGAACTCTGCACGGTCGGCTTGCTTTAAAACTTTCCTTTTCGTGGAGCTCGTGCAGAGATCAGTTAACCCCGTATAGGTTGCAAGCCCATGATCCCCACAGGATGGATCGGATCTGTAGATTGGGGAGGATAATGGATCGGACTCCAATCCATTATGCTCAATCCGCAGATCCGATCCATCCTGCGGGGATCGTCAGAGGGGGTGACACCAAGTGTTCCGGCACCGGGTGACACCAACCCTAGGGACGCCCCTGCATACCCCATACCAGGCTATCGCATTGTTGGGATGAGAAGAGCAATTTTGGCAAAACTGATATTTCCACCAGGTGACATCAAAGCGGAAAATCTCAATTTTCGGTCATTAAACTGCTTAGGTAAAAATTTGCATGCAAAAAATTTTTATTTTTTAAAAAAATATTTATTTAGAAACCCTGAAGGCTCATGTAAGACATGCCCACGGGCTGCATACCACATACTCAGCTCAGTGTGAGGATGGGAAGAGCAATTCCTGCAAAATCGATATTGCCACAAAATGACATCAAAGCTGAAAATCCCAATTTCAGTAATGAAGCTGCTTAGTCATAATTTGCATTAAAAAAAAATCCACTTTTTAAAAATTATTTATTTTGAGTTTTTTTTCTTTTTTTTTTAAAGAAGGGATGGGGGGCGGGGTGTGTGTGTGTGTGTGTGTGTGTGGGGGGGGGGGGGTAGTTGAGTTTGTTTCACTTCACTTGACGTGTTTGCAAGTAATGAATTCATGAAGATGGAACATGTATGTATAATTAATGAAATAAATTGTAACTAATTGTATATTTACGTAATTGTAGATATTCCCATGTGGTCTGATGAAGCCGACCGGGTCTGAGAAACATGTAAATACGTAATCTATAGCCACATCGATGTATTCTGCCAGATAACGGCTGGAGGTGTTAAGGATGGAGAGTCTGTATTGGATTGTAAATGGTGAAAGGCAATTGTATGAGAAAAATATGTGACTGTTCACATGACGATGGGATGTTGGTAGTATCCGCTCTCCCCGGACCCGGCATTCACTATATCCGCTCTCCCCGGACCCGGCATTCACTATATCCGCTCTCCCCGGACCCGGCATTCAGTATATCTGGTCTCCCCAGACCCTTCATTCACTATATCCGCTCTCCCCAGACCCTTCATTCACTATATCCGCTCTCCCCGGACCCCGCATTCACTATATCCGCTCTCCCCGGACCGGCATTCACTATATCCGCTCTCCCCGGACCCGGCATTCAGTATATCCGCTCTCCCCGGACCCCGCATTCACTATATCCGCTCTCCCCGGACCCTGCATTCACTATATCCGCTCTCCCCGGACCCTGCATTCACTATATGCGCTCTCCCCGGACCCTGCATTCACTATATCCGCTCTCCCCGGACCCCGCATTCACTATATCTGGCCTCCCTGGACCCCGCATTCACTATATCTGGCCTCCCCGGACCCTGCATTCACTATATCCGCTCTCCCGGGACCCCACATTCACTATATCCGCTCTCCCCAGACCCTGCATTCATTATATCCGCTTTCCCCAGACCCTGCATTCACTATATCTGCTCTCCCAGGACCCCGCATTCACTATATCCGCTCTCCCCGGACCCCGCATTCACTATATCTGGTCTCCCCGGACCCCGTATTCACTATATCCGCTCTCCCCGGACCCCGCATTCACTATATCTGCTCTCCCCGGACCCTGCATTCACTATATATGCTCTACCCGGACCCCGCATTTACTATATCCGCTCTCCCCGTACCCTGCATTCACTATATCCGCTCTCCCCGGACCCTGCATTCACTATATCCGCTCTCCCCGGACCCCGCATTCACTATATCCGCTCTTCCCGGACCCTGCATTCACTATATCCGCTCTCCCCGGACCCTGCATTCACTATATCCGCTCTCTCCGGGCCCTGCATTCACTATATCCGGTCTCCCCGGACCCCGCATTCACTATATCCGCTCTCCCCGGACCCCGCATTCACTATATCCGCTCTCCCCGGACCCTGCATTCACTATATCCGCTCTCCCCGGACCCTGCATTCACTATATCCGCTCTCTCCGGGCCCTGCATTCACTATATCCGGTCTCCCCGGACCCCGCATTCACTATATCTGCTCTCCCCGGACCCCGCATTCACTATATCCGCTCTCCCCGGACCCCGCATTCACTATATCCGCTCTCCCCAGACCCCGCATTCACTATATACACTCTCCCACATTACACACAAGATTGAAATGCAATTATTTTAGCAAATATAAAAACTGCTGCATACCTTTTCTCATCAGCAGTATATAGCAGTCTTGTGACTTCTATCAGTGTCCAGCCGAGCACTGGTTAAAACTTGTAGGAGGAGTTTTCTTTCTGCTCTGGGAGGATGCAGGACCCCTGGCCTCTGTTTGAACAGTGCTGATTGGCCCTGTGCTGATCACATGCACTCTCCCAAGAAAAAAAACCTCTCCAGCAATACACATCAAACTAAGCATGTGCAGAGTGACTCCACACAATATGTCTTATCGGGAGAGAAGAGGGGGGCACTGGAAGAAGAGGAGGATCAGAAAAGACAGGATCAAACAGCCTTTTTACACAATGCAGAGGATTAACCCCTTAGGTTCCGCAGTGAGTATAACAAGCACGCTTTACTGCATCTACAGACTGATTGTACTGTTGGGGGTTTAGTAACACTCTTTTTTATGTTATTGTACATTAACCATTTTCTGTTTTAGAAATGGTGCCACACTTTACAAATCTCTTTTACTCATAGCTCTGAAATATCTTCCAATACTGGGATGTGGCATCTGGACTGATTTCATTAAGCTTCATTACTTAACCCAAATCCTAACCCTACCTCCCTACCCTAACCCTAACTCTAACCACCTTACCCTATCCTATCCCTAAACCTAACCCTAACCCTAACCTAACCCCAATCACCACCCTAACCCTGACTCCCTATCCTAACTCAAACTCTAACCCCAATCTCCTTATTCTAACCGAACCCAAAACCTAAGCCTACCTCTAAACCTAACCCCAACCACCACCCTAACCTAACCTTAAACCTAACCCTAACTCCCTATCCTAACCCTAATCCTAATCACCTTACCTTAACCTAACCCTATCTCTAACCCTAACCCGCAACCAAAAACCTAAACCTTACTCTAATTTAACCCAAAATTTAAGTCTAACTCCCTACCCTAACCCTATCCACCTTAGCCTATCCTATCCCTAAACCTAACTCTAACTCTAACCATAACCCTCAACCCTAACCTAACCCCAACCACCACCCTAACCCTGACTCTGTATCCTAACCCAAACTCTAACCCTAACCACCTTACCCTATCCTATCCCTAAACCTAACCATAACCCACAATGCTAACCCAACTCTAACCACCTTACCCTAATCTAATCCTAAACCTAGCCCAAACTCTAACCATCTTTATCTAGCCACCTTACCCTAATCCTAACTACTTTACCCTAATCTAATCCTAACCACCTTACCCTAATTTAACCTCCTAAACTTAATCTAACCTTAATTGTAACCCTAACCCCTAACCTAACGCTCTAATCCTGATCTAACCTTATCCCTAAACCTAACCCTAACTCTTGCCGTAACCCTCAACCCTAACCTAACCCCAACCACCACCCTAACCCCCTATCCTGACCCAGAATCTAACCCTAAACACCTTACCTTATCCTATCCGTAAACCTAGCCCTAACTCTAACCATAACCCACAATGCTAACCCAACTCTAACCACTTTATCCTAATCTAATCCTAAACCTAACCACCTTACCCTAACCTTACCTCCTAACCTTAATTGTAACCCTAACCCCTAACCTAACTCTCTAACTCTGATCTAACCCTATCCCTAAACCTAATCCAAACTCTAACCCTAAAAACCACCTCACTTCAAATTTACCCATTGACAAAATGTTGAAATGTTGCCAGAATCTCAAAATTTTCCATGAAATGTCAGCAAAACAAAAATTTTCATCAGAATTATCACCTTCAAACCCTAACCCTAATCTAAACCTAATCCCAACTCTAACCCCAATCTAAACCTAATCCCAACTCTAACCCCAATCTAAACCTAATCCCAACTCTAACCCCAATCTAAACCTAATCCCAACTCTAACCCTAATCTAAACCTAATCCCAACTCTAACCCCAATCTAAACCTAATCCCAACTCTAACCCCAATCTAAACCTAATCCCAACTCTAACCCCAATCTAAACCTAATCCCAACTCTAACCCTACCCATATGGAAAAAAAATATATTTGAAATATATTTTAAAAATATTCTTCCCAAATATATTGATATATATTTGAAATACTACAATTTTGGCCGTATTCAATATATTTCACTATATATATATATATTTATTGTATGTGGAAATGTGTTTTTATTACAAAATATATGAAAAATATTTTTAGAAATGCATTTCAGATTTACTGTATGTCTTTAAAAATGCAATTCTACATTTTTGGAATGCATTTACAAATATATGTAAAAATAGATATTAAAATTTATTTTTTATATGTTAAAAAAAATCTGAAGAATATGTTTAAAAAAATATAAAAAAAAAAAGTTTAATATATTTTGTAATATATAATAAACGCATTTCAACATACAGTATATCTATATATTGGAATATATTGAATACGGCCAAAATTGTAGCATTTCAAATATATGTCAATATATTTGGGAAGAATATTTTTAACATATATTTCAAAAATATTTTTCTTCCATGTGGGTAATCTAAACTTCACCTCCAACTCTAACCATAGCCCTCTAACCCTAACTCTAACCGTAACCCTAAAAACAACCAAAAACTACCTTCCCTATTGACTCCAATGAATTTCATCAAAATTTGGAAATTTCACCAGAATTTTTAAATTTTAATTTTTAATTTTTTTTTAAATTTTAATTTTTCTCCAGATTCTAACCCCAACCCTCTAAGCTATATATAACAGAGAAATACAATATGTAAGCAAGTGACCCACATTGAGAAGTCCCAACAGAGAACCAATCTGTGGCTTGAAAAGAGCCTCGTGGTGGCGCCTGGAGAAGCTCATGTGACTCAGTGGGTGAAAGGCGTTGAATGTCACAACGTCGTGACGCCCGCGCTGCAGGTGCCACCACGTGGCTCTTTCAACCTGCCGCGCCACACTGGGCATACACTTTGACCACACCAGGCATACACTTTGGCCACACCGGGCATACACTTTGGCCACACCGGGCATACACTTTGGCCACACCGGGCATACACTTTGCAGCCACACTGGGCATACACTTTGCAGCCACACAACGTCGTGACGCCCGCGCTCCAGGTGCCACCACGTGGCTCTTTCAAACTGCTGCGCCACACTGGGCATACACTTTGGCCACACCAGGCATACACTTTGGCCACACCGGGCATACACTTTGGCCACACTGGGCATACACTTTGGCCACACCGGGCATACACTTTGGCCACACCGGGCATACACTTAGCAGCCACACAACGTCGTGACACCCACGCTCCAGGTGCCACCACGTGGCTCTTTCAACCTGTCGCGCCACACTGGGCATACACTTTGGCCACACCAGGCATACACTTTGGCCACACCGGGCATACACTTTGGCCACACTGGGCATACACTTTGGCCACACCAGGCATACACTTTGGCCACACTGGGCATACACTTTGGCCACACCGGGCATACACTTTGCAGCCACACACCTCATATGGAAACCAATAGCAGCAGCATCACACAGAGGGTCAGGACCGACTGATGTGAGCGATTGATTCTGGAACGGTGAGCCAAATCACATCAGGCTCAGGTTGTGCCTACATCGGGGGGTTGGTCCCAGGACTATGATTTCTCCGTTTAGCTTTACACACCTGGTATCTTCCCTCTGCCTGTATGAAGTGAATGGCTGTGGCTACCTATACTGCATATCTGCTCCCTTGCCGTCAAACTCCAGCTTGCTGCCTAAGCCTGATCCTATCTGTTTATCTTGCTAACAGTGAAGCTTTCTGCTGCTATCTCTATTGGAGCCATTGCTATACTTATCCTCTGTGCAGCATGATTGGATGGCATGTATGGAAAATTCAATACAAGTTTGCATTTCCAGCATTGATTGAAGATATTTACTCTGATTGATGGACATTATGGACCGCTACTAATATATATGCCCATTGATACCATTTCTGGACATATCTCTGGCCCAAAGTTCTCATAGGGACCAGCACAATCAGATTTCCATTGCAATCCTGTTAGAGATGACATAGTTGACCTATTGGTCCAGCACAATTGGTCATAATTATATTGCCTTTGGCCTCTTTGGGTTCTGTTATGGCATTTAGTGCATGTCCGAGTGTGTGTGTGTGTGTGTTTGTGTGTGGTTGGCAAGTCTGTGAGCCCAGGCGGTGGTTTTATTGTGTATGACAACGTTGTCACTCGGTTTTAATTGTGTAGGGTGCAGGGATATTAGTTATTATTGACATTTTGATATTTTTCAACAAAATATTTTTTCAAGCCGCGGATTGGTTCTCTGTTGGGACTTCTTCTGACGGGAGTCACTTTGGGTGGGGGGCCCATGGAACCCAGCTCACTTTGGAGAGGTGGGCAGACCCCTGTCTCAGCTCCCCATATCCCTCTTATGTGTAAGTCACCCTGTGCCTGTTAGGGGTACAGGGTGATCTGTCCTAATATTGGGGTGGGGGGTTGTTGATTGTTTAATGCCATGTGGTTGCATCCCATTGTTCTATTGTGTGTCTTGCTTGGGAGCAAACTATTATGGGATGTATGTGTTTGTGTATTAACTTGGTGGGGTGTGTTTCCAGCAGCCCTCCCTCCTGATGGGACTGTCTGCTGGTGTGTCTCTTGTTACTAAATGTAGATTGCCCCGCCCTGTGTCATTATGCAGGGAGGGGGGTTGTTCCCTTGAATGTATATATCTTGTATCTGTGTTAAAATAAAGTAGTCTATTTCCTGGTTTACTTCAAGTCTGGTGTCATCTAGTCTTGTATGGTCATCTGTGGTGTCTGTGGTCGGTGTTCAGACGGGGAAGCGGAGTCCTAACGGAAGTACCCAAGCGCAGTCTGGGGACGGTTCCGTTACACTTCTTAATGTGGGTCTCCTGCTCACCTATTGTATTTCTGTGTTCTGTGTCTTTTCGGTCCTGAGGACACCACCCTTATTTTTGTGTGAGCCGGCTGTATATTGGTTATATTTGCTGTGGATCCTGTTTATGTTTTTATGATTTTTAACCTGTACATTACCCTAACTCTATCTGTAACCCAACTATAACCGCAACCCTCTAAACCTCAAAACCATCGAGGACACCTTGACTTCACCTTCTCCTCTGACTCCAAAAGTATTTTGCCAAAATGTTGTTATTTCACCAGTACCTCTAAACTTTCACTAAAATTTCAGGAAAAATTAAAATGCTCAATCTCACCCATTTCTAGTGCATTTTTTAGGTAAAGAGAAGAAAACAACTGACCTTGACAGTAGTGGTATGAGAGCCCTTGTAATAAGAATTGGCTGGTTCCATAAAATGCCATCTTTAAACCTAGCTACTATTTGCCAGGCCACGGTATATGCCAAGGGAAGAGAAAACGTAGTTGGCATACACAGCATCCAACCTGCTACAGGAAAAAGTGTTAACTGGAATTCGGGGTGGACTGACAACTAATGGGGCCCCCGGGCAATAGGGGATCATGGGGCCCCTGTGTCCTTGCCCAAACTCAAAAAAGCCTATGAAAAAGGTACCAGGGGCATCTCATGGGGCCTCCTACTGACCCCGGGCCCTCGGGCAGTGCCTGAGTTTCCAAATGGTCAGTCCGCCCCTGCTGGAATTGCGTTGCTGAGGACAAAACAGACACTTTTCCTTTTTTTTTTAGTTTTATAGCCCCCATTTAAGAGTATAGTGGTCTCTTCCAGCCAAGTACTACATGATGGCTGTTTACGGCTGGCATCTCAGCTGGCTACCGAGTGAAAAGCAAATTGCAATTTAATAGCAGAGCAGGAAAAGCTGGCTGTGTTTACTAGGAAACATTCCAGCAGGCTCTGAAGGCAATCTGCAGCTGGGTGGATGTCCCCTTTAAATGACACTGGAAAAGACAACAACAAGGGTTTTAAGCAGATATACTCACTGCCATCGTCGGAGTCATAGTTGTCCAGGTCGGCGGAGTCGGTCTCTAGCTCTGGCACCTGGGGACGTATGTCCAGTGGGGCGAGGGTGTGTGGGGGCCCCGTGGGAGAGGGGGCCCCTTCCGGCCATGGAGTGTACCTGGGGAAGTAGTCGGAGATTTGCTGGATGGGCCGGATGGGTCCCGGGCACACGTTGATGGCCATGTGCTCCTGGATACTGATGGGCACCTTGTCGCCTCGCCGTACTGTCATCGGCTTTCCTGCGAACAGAAAGAGAGAGAGAGTCAGGAAAGACCAAGAGCAGATTGTGACAAAAATGCCATAATAATTAAAAATGCAACACTGGTGGAGGGAGCATTGCAGTAGTAAAATACAAAAATGACTATAATGAACCATTTGCAGTAGATGCACTTGATAATTATGTAGTATTGGACCCAACGGACGTGTGCAACGAGCACAAAGGGAACCACTGGACAAAATACAATAGGTAGTAAGGGATCTGCTTCTTAGAGTGCAGAGGGCAGCAGAAGATCTGTTGCATAATGTGCAGAAGGTGTAAGGGATCTGGTGCAACAAATGCCGTGATTGCATGGGTCCACTAAACAGAGCTGAGCAGCTATAAAGGGATCCAGTGCTGAGCACCCACAAAGGATCCAATGGCTCCATAAAGGGGTCATCAACTAGTAGGGGACCTTTGGATAAAGTACAGCAGCTATTGGGGGGCAAGTGGGTGGAATGCAGAGAACAGAGAAAATCCCGTGTACAGAGTGCAGTGGGTAGTAGGGATCTAGTTAATAAAGTACATAGGTTTCTAGTAGAGGAACTGTAGCAAGTAGATGGGATCATTGCATTAAATGATAGTAGAATGCAGAAGATGGGATCTACTAAACCAATGCAAGGTGTATACAAGGATTTATCCGATAGAATGAAGCAGGTAGTAGGGATCCAGTGGGTAGGTTGCAGCAGGAAGTAGATATCTTGTTCGTAGGGTGCAGCAGGTGTTAGGGATCTAGTTGATAAAGTGCAGCAAGTACTAAGGATTCAGTTGGTAAAATACTGATGCTATGAGGGGCTCCTTCTTGTAGAGTGCAGCAGGTAGTAGGGATTTAGTTGGTAGAGTGTTGCAGCTAGTAGGGATCCAGTGGGTAGAGTGCAGCAGGTAGTAGGAATCCAGCAGGTATAGTACAACAGGTATTGGCTCCTGTGGGTAGAGTGCAGCATGTAACACTAATCTAGTGGGTATAGTGCAGCAGGGAGTAGGATTCCCATGGGTAGGGTGCTGCAGGTAATAGGGATCCAGCAAGTAGAGTCTGCAGATGGTAAAGATCCATTGGGTTGAGTTCTGCATGTGGTAGGGATCCAGTGAGTATAGTGCAGCAGATAGTAGGGTTCCTAGAAGTCGAGTACAGCAGGTAGAAGGAAATTGATAGGTAGAGTGCAGCAGGTAGTAGGGTTCCTACGAGTTGAGTCCAGCAGGTGGTATCGATATAGAGGATTGAGTGCAGCAGGTGGTAGGGATCTAAAGGGTTGGGTGCAGCAGGTGGTGGGGATCCAGCAGGTAGAGTGCTTCAGGTGGTGGGGATCTAGTGGGTAGAATGCCATGGGTGGTAGGGTTCCTATGAATTGAGTGGAGCAGCTGGTAGGGATCTAGAGGTTTGAGTGCCACAGGTGGTAGGAATCTAGAGGCTTGGGTGCAGCAGGTGGTAGGGATCCAGTGGGTAGAGTGCAGCAGGTGGTAGGGATCCAGCAAGTATAGTGCAGCAGGTAGTAGTGTTTCTACAGGTTGAGTACAGCAGGTAGTAGGAATCCAGCAGGTAGAGTTTACCAGGTGGTAGGTATCCAGTGATTATAGTGCAGCAGGTAGTAGGGTTCTTATGAGTTGAGTGCAGCAGGTGGTAAGGATATAGAGGGTTGAGTGCAGCAGGTGGTATGGATCTAAAGGGTTGGGTGCAACACGTGATAGGGATCCAGTGGATGGAGTACCGCAGGTGGTGGGGATACAGCTGATAGAGTGCAACTCGTGGTAGGGTTACTACAAGTGTAGTGCAGCAGGTGGTAGAGATCTAGAGGGTTGAGTGAAGCAGGTGGTAAAGATCTAGAGGGTTGAGTGCAGCAGGTGGTAGGGATCTAGAGGGTTGGGTGCAGCAAGTGGTAGGGATCTAGAGGGTTGAGTGCCATAGGTGGTAGAAATCTAGAGGCTTGTGTGTACCAGGTGGTAGGGATCCAGCAAGTATAGTGCAGCAGGTAGTAGTGTAACTATGAGTTAAGTGCAGCAGGTGGTAGGGATATAGAGGATTGAGTGCAGCTGGTGGTAGGGATCTTGAAGGTTGGGTGCAGCAAGTGGTGGAGATCAAGTGGGTAGAGAATAGCAGGTGGTAGGGATCAAGCGTGTAGAGTGCAGCAGGTGATAGGGATCCAATGGGTAGAATGCAGCAGGTGGTAGGGTCCCTACAGGTTGAGCAGGTGATAGGCATGTAGAGAGAGAGTTGAGTGCAGCAGTTGATCAAGAGGGTTGGGTGCAGTGGGGATCCAGCGAGTGGAGTGCAGCAGGTGGCTGGGATCCAGTGGGTAGAGTTCCGCTTATAGTGGGGATCCAGTACTGTAGTAGTATGGTAAGGAAGAGAAGGTTTATATAGCTCAACAGTAAACCCCAGGACATGTCTGTTGTGGTGGCCTTAGAACAGTCACATCCTTTTACTATGGCCATTAAAATTGTGATAGCCACCATGTGCCTTCCACTATGGGTGCCCACCACATGCACAACACAGCACCTCACTGCCAACTTCCACCACCATCACCACTGCGCAACCTCACCAACCTGTTATTTCCCACAGAGCATCATTACTGTAACTTGCAAGAAAACCACCGACCCTTAATGTGCCAGCCAACCCTTTGCAACCATGCCACTTTAACCCCTTTATGGCTCAAAAACAGAAACCTGCGGAATATCCCCCCTTTTATAACCTTCTGCTTTTCAGAAAGAGACCGGGAAGGGTTGCGTTGCCTCATTAACCCTTTCCACCAAGCTGGATGGACTTACCTGTCACCGTGGCTCTCTGAAGGTAGCAGCAGGGCTCCTGGGGGACCGAGGCAGAGAGTGGAGCTGAGCGGAGGACGCAGAGGAACGCTAGATCGCCTCTGATGATGCTTCTCTCCCTGACTGCTGTGTTTCACAGCAGGGGAAGGAGGGAGGGAGAGCAGAGGAGAGGTGGAGACAAAGAAAGAGCAAATGAATAGAGGGGAAAAAAGGAAAGAGTGTAGACAGAGGTGAAGGAAAACAATCGCAAGATAACTCAGGCACCACCAACCAATGCTTAACCACTTGATGCTTGGACCTCGTTCAATACAATCCAGACACATCCATCTGCCTGGACACCTATTGTCAGCCAGGCTCTGCTGCATGCAACCCTTTTATCTCCTCTCATTCTTCGTCATTTTATATCTGCAAAAACAAACCAATAAATAAAAGAGAATAAATAAAAACAACAGATTTACAAAAACAGCAAAAACACCCATTTCATTCAAGGGATGCTGTAATAACTCAATGGTGGGTTCATTTATCTAACCTCAGCACAAGATGCATATAAATAGAGGAAGCCAATTTAGAGAAATAAATCGGAGAACGAAACACATGCAATGAATACAATTTAATATTCACAGTGTACAATTTAAAATTTGGAATGTGAAGTGAAGCCCAAATAATCTAAAAAATATGATGTGCATAATTTTTTAAGTAAGAAAAAAACTGAAGAAATTAAGGAAAAACTTGTAAAAATCACACCGACACAAGAGAATATATATATTTGCTTCTCCATCTGTAGATAGATAGATAGATAGATAATAGATAGATAGATAGATAGATAGATAGATAGATAGATAAAAGAAGGAAGCAAGGAAGGAAGGTACATGAAAGGAAAGATGGAGGGAAGGGAAGAAGGAGAAATAAAAGAAAGAAGGATGATGGATGGGAAAAAGGAAGGATGAAAGAAAGGATGGTTGGTTGGAAGAAAGAATAAGGAAGAGATAGAAAGATAGAGAGATAGATAGATAGATAGATAGATAGATAGATAGATAGATAGAGAAATAGAAAGATTTGTTCCAGAACAATGACTAAAGATGTTTTATATGATGAAAAAGAGAGAATGGATAAGAGTGGAAGGAAGGAGGAACAGAAAAAGGAAGAGCGATGAAATGAAGTACGGGGTGAAAGAAGGGAGATGAATGCATGGAAGGTAGATGAAAGAAAGAATAGATGAAAGAAAAGAAGGAAAGAGTGATGTATCGGAGGGAGGAAGGGTAAGTGGAAAGAAGAAAGGAAGAAAGAAAAGGAAGGAAGGAAGGGAGGAAGGAAGGAAGGAAGGAAGGAAGGGAGGATAGGTGGTAAGAAGGAAGCAAGGATGGAAGAAAAGAAGGAAGGGAAGAAGGAAGGACGATGGAAGAGAGGGAAGAAAGTAGGAGGGATGGACTGGAGGGAGGTAGGACAGGTGGAAAGAAGGAAGGGAGGAATGGGATAAAGGAAGGTATGAAGAGAAGAATGAAGTAAAATTAAAGAATGGAAGAAGGAAGAAAGGAAGGAAGGTATATAGAGAAGAAAGAAAGTAGGATGGAAGGCTATGAAGAAGGAAATAAAATAAATGAAAGGTTAGGGGCAAGAAGATTGGAAGGAAGATAGATAAATGATGAAGGGAAGGGAAAAAGTAAGGAAGAATGGATGAGTGGGTGGAAAGAAGGATAGTTGGAAAGAAGGGAATGATGGGAAAAGAGAATGAAAGGAAAAGAGAAGGAAGATGGAAGGAGAGATGGATGGGAAAAAAGAAGGAAGATGAAAAAAAGAAAAGATGGGTGGGTAGATGGAAGAAAAAATAGGATGAAGGAGGAAAGGATGGAAGGAAAGGATGGATAGATAGATATATAGATAGATAGATAGATAGATAGATAATAGATAGATAGATAGATAGATAGATAGGATAGGAATAAAAGGACACAAGTATTGGGAGAAAGGAAGAAAAGAGGGAAAGAAGATGGAAGGAAAAATGGATGAGAAGAAGGAAAGACAATAAAATGAAGGGTCGGATAAAAGAATGTAGATGATTGGAAGGAAAGCAGATGAAAGAAATAATGGAAGGAAGGGAAGAAAGAAGGAAAGAAGGGAGGAGGGATAGGAGAAAAGAAGGATGTGAGGGATGGTAGAAATGAAAGAAGGGAAGAAGGAAGGACAATGGAAGGAAGGATGGATACGATCAAAGAAGTACAATAAAATGAAAGATTGGATGAAAGGCGGAAAATGACTGAAAAGAAGGTAGATGAAAGAAAGAATGAAGGAATGGTAGCTGTGATGGAATGGAAAGAGGAAAGATAGGAGGAAAGAAGGAAGGAAGGGGAAATGTAAGAAAGAAAAGAAGGAAGGAAGAAAGAAAGAATGAAGGAAAATTAAAGGAAGGTGGGGCTGAAGGAAAAATGCGAGGGATGCAAAGAGAGAAGGGAAAAAAAGAAGATGAATGGATGTAAAGAAAGATGCACTGTCATGTGTATGAGGTCTGAGGAGCACTGTCACCTTCATGTGTATGAGGTCTGAGGAGTAGTGTCACCTTCATGTGTATGAGGTTTGAGGAGTAGTGTCACCTTCATGTGTATGAGGTTTGAGGAGTAGTGTCACCTTCATGTGTATGAGGTTTGAGGAGTACTGTCACCTCCATGTGTATGAGGTCTGATGAGTACTGTCACCTTCATGTGTATGAGGTCTAAGGAGTACTGTCACCTTCATGTGTATGAGGTCTGAGGGGCACTGTCACCATCCTGTGTATGAGGTCTAAGGAGCACTGCCACCTTCATGTGTATGAGGTCTGAGGAGCACTGCTACCATCACGTGTATGAGTTCTGAGGAGCACTGTCACCTCCATGTGTATGGGGTCTGAGGAGTACTGTCACCTCCATGTGTATGAGGTCTGAGGAGCACTGTCATCATCATGTGTAGAAGGTCTGAGGAGCACTGCCACCATCATGTGTATGAGTTCTGAGGAGTACTGTCACCTCCATGTGTATGGGGTCTGAGGAGTACTGTCACCTCCATGTGTATGAGGTCTGAGGAGTGCTGTCACAATCATGTGTAGAAGGTCTGAGGAGCACTGTCACTGTCATGTATAGAAGGTCTGAGGAGCACTGTCACCATCATGTGTAGAAGGTCTGAGGAGTGCTGTCACAATCATGTGTAGAAGGTCTGAGGAGCACTGTCACCGTCATGTGTATGAGGTCTGAGGAGCACTGTCACCATCATGTGTAGAAGGTCTGAGGAGCACTGTCACCTCCATGTGTATGGGGTCTGAGGAGTACTGTCACCTCCATGTGTATGAGGTCTGAGGAGTGCTGTCACAATCATGTGTAGAAGGTCTGAGGAGCACTGTCACCATCTTGTGTAGAAGGTCTGAGGAGCATTGTCACTATCATGTGTAGAAGGTCTGAGGAGCACTGTCACCATCTTGTGTAGAAGGTCTGAGGAGCATTGTCACCATCATGTGTAGAAGGTCTGAGGAGCACTGTCACCATCATGTGTAGAAGGTCTGAGGAGCATTGTCACCGTCATGTGTAGAAGGTCTGAGGAGCACTGTCACCGTCATGTGTAGAAGGTCTGAGGAGCATTGTCACCGTCATGTGTAGAAGGTCTGAGGAGCACTGTCGCCGTCATGTGTAGAAGGTCTGAGGAGCACTGTCACCGTCATGTGTAGAAGGTCCGAGGAGCACTGTCGCCGTCATGTGTAGAAGGTCTGAGGAGCACTGTCGCCGTCATGTGTAGAAGGTCTGAGGAGCACTGTCGCCGTCATGTGTAGAAGGTCTGAGGAGCACTGTCGCCGTCATGTGTAGAAGGTCTGAGGAGCACTGTCACCGTCATGTGTAGAAGGTCTGAGGAGCGCTGTCACCACGTGTTCTTGTCATGTAGCCTAACAATGTAAAATAACCGTATTCTTCCCCTATAAATAGCCGGTGACCTCAGAGACCTTTAATTCTATAACTCTCCTCTGTAACAAGACGAAAGACGGCTATTTAACTTTACCTGTGACACCGGATTTCCTGCGCAATTCAATAATCTGCCCCTAATAAAGTTAGCAGACACCAGGCTTCTAAATCTTTAAATCCCTTTCCTTGCTGTAACGCTGGATTGTAATGAAAGAGCGAGAAATCATCCCTCAGCCAGTATGGCGAGGGGGGGGGGGAATCCTGCGTAGGTGAATAAGCCGGGATTTTTCTGAACGAGGTTTGGGAATTTATCTCTGACAATGATCCTCTTCCTTCCTCGGCAATACAATGTTGCAACAAACGTGAGCGTTCAGGAGGCGTTTTATGGATTAGCGGTCTAGAGATACAAAAATGATGCCCAAACCAGCTGAGTCTTCATATTGGCGGCAAATCTGGGGAGCACCACCCGTGTGCTCCCCCACAAAACCACAGGAGGATCAGCACTGCCAGGATATAAAATAAAATCCTTTACCCGAGGTTCACACCTTTAGCATTTTGCAGACACGCACAGCAGTCCATTTAACCACTTCCCGTCCGGCCCATGTATATAAACGGGCGGACGGTGGCAGTGCAGGGGTGGGTTGCCGTTCATAAACAGCGCCCGCCATTTTGGACTGTGCGCACTCCCTGGAAACGTGCGGCACCGCGATCAGGTGCCTGCTGTGTCCGGAGGATACAGAGGAACACCGATCGCTGTACGGGACCTTTGTGTGAGGTCCCGATCATGTGATCACTGATTGGCCAATCAGTGATCACATGAATAGGTGTAAGCAAGATGCCACTTCTGACATCATTGCTTACTACGTGTGAAATCTGTAAATGATCACAGAGATCACATGGTACAGGGCCATTCACAACAGCCTTGTACCATGTGACAAGCTGTGGCCAATCACAGCTCACACAGTATTTCTCAATGGCTGCAGGAATGCAGCCTGAGAGAAGGAGAAATTATTGCTTTTACAGCCTTTATGGGTGTAAAAGCAATCAGTGTAAAAAAAAATAAAAAAATGTTCATCACCCCCCACAAGTAGTACAGTGTCACCATGGTGACATTGTACTGCTAGGGTGATGGCATGTTAAAAAAAAACAAAAACCATAAATAATAATATCAAAAAATAAAATAAAAATGTGAAAAATTATTTTTAAAAATTATAATTTTTGGTTATAAACTAATTAGGGTTATTTTTTTTTACTAAAAAATATAACTGAATAAATTTTGGCCAAGATGTATGAAGAAAGATTATTTATTTGCAAAATTTTAGAAGAAAAACACTTTTTTTCAAAATGTTTGGACATTTTCATTTATATAGCGAAAAAAATAATAATCCCAGTGGTGAATAAATACCACCAAAATAAAGCTTTATCTGTCTCAAAAAAATGCTAAATAATTCATATGGGTACAGTGTTGCATGACTGCGCAATTGTCATTCAAAGTGTGATAGCTCTGAAAGCTGAAAATTGGCCTGGACAGGAAGGGGGTGAGACTGTCTGGACTGGAAGGGGGAAAAAGTGTCCGGACTGGAAGTGGTTAACATGATTTCCTATGGGATACATTCACATGTCCGCGTTTTCACCCGCTGCAGTTTTTTGGAAAGGGTCAGGAACTTTTTTGAATGCAAAAAGTTGCATTTTTGGTTCTATAGACTTCAATGGATACGCTGCAGAAAAGCATGTATTTTGTTTTTGCTGCATTTTTGAAGCGTTTTAAATCTGCCTAGCAACAAGAAAACTTAAAAAAGAAAAAGCAAAACACAAAATGCATCAAAAATGGGTCAAAAAACGCAAAATGCAAAGCGGAAAGGGCTCAGACACAACATAGGTGTGAACCTAGCCTTAGGATGCATTCAAATATTATTAAAATTTCGCCACGCACGTGCGCATTTATGTGCGCTGGTGCACCACGTGCTCCCCTCTTGTATGTATGTCAAACGCGGAAAAGTAGCTCAAGCATCTTTTTTTGCGCTGCACTATTTTTTTTTAACCACGCATTTTGCCACATTTGTCGCACATTTTTTTTTCTGTGGTTGAAGTGCTTGGACTTTTGTCTTTTTTCAGCCAGACTAACTATGTAACCAGGGGCGGACTGACCATTTGGAAACTCGGGCACTGCCCGAGGGCCCGGGGTCAGTAGGGGGCCCCATGAGATGCCCCTGGTACCTTTTTCATAGGCTTTTTTGAGTTTTGGCAAGGACACAGGGTCCCCATGATCCCCTATTGCCCGGGGGCCCCATGAGTTGTCAGTCCGCCCCTGAATCTGACCCGTGGCGTCGGGGAGTCAACAGTCGCCCATTGAGAAAAATGGTAGATAATAAAGCCAAACGTTGGGAAGGCCCAAGCCACCCTGACTTTGCGATTTATAAAGGACCTGTGAAGTATAGCGAGGACGTTTATATCGCCAAATGAGGTTGCTGATCACTCTTTGACAGCGATCTAAGAAGGATTTAGGGACCGTCAATGGAAGCGCCTGGAATAAATAGAGGAGTTTAGGTAAAATGTTCATTTATAACTCCGCCCTAAATTACATCACCAATCTTGTCTCCAAATATCACCCAAACCGTCTTCCCCGCTCCTCCCACCACCTCCTGCTTTCTAGCTCCCTTGTCTCCTCCTCCCATGCTCATATCCAGGACTTCTCCAGAGCTTCCCCCATCCTCTGGAACTCTCTACCCCAATTTATCAGACTATCGCCTTACTCTACTAACTTTTAGGCGATCTCTGAAAACCGATCTCTTCAGGGAAGCCTATCCTGCCTTCAGCTAATAATGGAATCTTCTATTCCTCCTACCAGTTCATCCCCCACAGTTACTACCTTTTGTACCACCAGCCCCTCCCTCTTAGATTGTAAGCTCCCAGGATCAGGGCCCTCCTAACCCTCTTATATTGAACTGTATTGTTGCTGTATTGTCTCCCGTTATATTGTAAAGTGCTGAGCAAACTGTTGGTGCCATAAATCCTGTATAATAATAATAATATAAATCCTGTATAATAATCATTTTTACAGCTGTGCCTCTGCCCATAAATGAGATATTGTACCCATGCCAGATCTTAGCAAAGTGCACAGACGAGACACACATGTTGGGCAATTAGCTGCAAATAGCTCAGAATATTTGGGTGTGAGATAAATGCTCGGGTACAGAATCTGGTCCGTGTTCCACCGAAACGGAAAAGAACCACGGAGGGATTTCTCTAAAGATTCAGTAACTTTAACCCCTTACCTACCGGGCACTTTCCCCCCTTTCCTGCCCAGGCCAATGTTCAGCTTTCAGCGCTGTTGCACTTTGAATGACAATTGCGTGGTCACGCAACACTGTATCCATATGAAATTTTTTTATCAATTTCTCACAAATAGAGCTTTCTTTTGGTGGTATGTACTCACCCGAGTGTTTTATTTTTTGGCACTATAAACAAAAAAAGAGCAAAAAAATTTAATTAAAAAAAAGTTTTTCTTTGTTTCTATTATAAAATTTTGCAAACAGGTAATTTTTCTCCTTCACTGATGTGCGCTGATGAGGCTGCACTGATAGGCAGCACTGATGAGGTGGCACTGATAGGGGGCACTGATGAGGCGGCACTGATAGTGGGCACTGATGAGGCAGCACTGATGAGGTGGCATGGATAGGCGGCACTGATGGGCACTGATAGGCAGTACTGATAGGCGGCACTGATGGGCACTGATAGGCAGTACTGATAGGCGGCACTGATGGGCACTGATAGGCAGTACTGATAGGCGGCACTGATGGGAACTGATAGGCAGTACTGATAGGCGGCACTGATGGGCACTGATAGGCAGTACTGATAGGCGGCACTGATAGGCGGCACTGATGAGCTGGCACTGATGAGGCGGCACTGATAGGGGGCACTGATAGGGGGCATTGATGAGGTGGCACAGATAGGCGGCACTGATAGTGGGCACTGATGAGGTGGCACTGATAGGGGGCACTGATAGGGGGCACTGATGAGGCGGCACTGATGAGGCAGCACTGATGAGGTGGCATGGATAGGCGGCACTGATGGGCACTGATAGGCAGTACTGATAGGTGGCACTGATGGGCACTGATAGGCGGCACTGATAAGCTGGCACTGATGAGGCGGCACAGATGATGGGCACTGATAGTCAGCACTGATGGCACTGACTTGCTGCAATGCTGGGCACTGATGGGTGGCACTGCTGGGCACTGACTGATGGCATTGACTGGCTGCAATGCTGGGCACTGCTGGGTGGCACTGCTGGGTGGCACTGATGGGCACTGACTGATGGCACTGACTGGCTGCAATGCTGGGTGGCACTGATGGGTGGCACTGCTGGTCTGCACTGATGGGCACTGGTGGGCACAGGTGGGTGGCACTGCTGGGCACTTCTGGGCACAGGTGGGCGACACTGCTGGGCATTTGTGGAGATCGCCGGGTGCAGGAGAGCGCGTTCTGGGGGGACGTCATATGACACCCTCCCAGAACTGGCCGGCCGCTGTGAAGCCGTCATTCGGCAAGTGGTTAATAGGCATCAGTACAGATTTAGTAAAATTTACAGAGTCCTGATAAGGATGCAAAATCATTCAACAACGAGCATGAATTAGGCAAGGATACCAATGGGCTGGTAAGAAGGAGCATGACATCATCATACATAACCTAAACTGTGATACTAAGAGCGGGTACCCCGAGATATCAGGGTGTGACCTTATAGCAATGGCCAAGGGTTCAAAAACAAGAGCAAACAGAAGGGGCGAGAGCGGACTACCCTGACGGGTGCCTCTGCCTTGGGTAAAAAAAAGTCCGAATTGCATCCTGGGAGTCTAATTCTCATTTTGAGTTATATGGGGCCTTTACACCGGAAAGAAACTCATCACCAAAACCCAATCTCTGCAACAACGAAAACAGATATGGCCAAAGGACACTATCATAGGCCTTAATGATGTACAGGCTCAATAACAATACCTCCGTAGCATGCAAATTGTCATCCTGGATGACATTCAACGCGAGACGCATATTATCTGTGATAAGCCTGTCAGGAATAAAACCTGATTGATCCAAGGCGGAGATAATAGGGGCCAATCTATCGCCCAATATCCGGCTAAAGATCTTTAAATCATTATCCATCACAGAAATGGGTCTACAGTTTCGTGGTTGAAGGTGATCCTTTAGGGGTTTGGGCAACAGAGACATGTTAGCTGAAAGAATCTCATCAAGAAACCTGCCCCCCCCCCCAGCAGAACCTCACTGAACATAGATACCAAAGAAGGGGCTAAAAGAGGGGCACAGTGCTTGTAATAATTAGCCGTGAACCCGTCCTGGCCCAGTGCTGTGGATGTGCTGACTCACAGCCATCAAGCATGCTTCTTTGGATAGACCTGGTCAGGGGCAGACTGACCATTTGGAAACTCAGGCAGTGCCCGAGGGCCCAGGGTCAGTAGGGGGCCCCATGAGATGCCCCTGGTACCTTTTTTATAGGCTTTTTTGAGTTTGGGCAAGGACACAGGGGCCCCATGATCCCCTATTGCCCGGGGGCCCCATGAGTTGTCACTCCGCCCCTACCTGGTACCTTTTTCATAGGCTTTTTTGCGTTTGGGCAAGGACACAGGGGCCCCATGATCCCCTATTGCCCGGGGGCCCCATGAGTTGTCAGTCCACCCCTACCTGGTACCTTTTTCATAGGCTTTTTTGAGTTTGGGCAAGGACACAGGGACCCCATGATCCCCTATTGCCCGGGGGGCCCCATGAGTTGTCAGTCCGCCCCTGCTCACAGCCATCAAGCATGCTTCTTTGGATAGACCTGGTATATTGCCCATATTGGGCTGTCTTTCACATCTCAATCCTGACTTTTATCAGGCCATTAACACTTTCTCACACAAATTCCTTGTGGTCATCGCTTCGCGCTCATAGTAGCACTGCCCTATCAGTACCAACCAGCAGGTAATCTTGTTGATGGTGCATTTGGGCGGGACCCCTTAAGGAAGCGTTTGGGCGGCATTTTTCATCCACTGGTCTCAGTTTTTTCTTTATTAATTGTTGTTTCATCATTTTTGCCTGAGATATATGAGAAATCCGTGGCTGTGTTCACATAATACCTTGTTCTTAATATTTCCTGGCGGTTTTCACCTCCCATGGAATCATACATCACGCCTTCTTGAGCACTTATGAAGAAGAGATTTTTGTTGATCTCGAAACGCGTCAAGTGCGAACCATGCATGATCCATGATCAGATTTGCAGTACCATCTCTGGTGACGCCGCAATATGTATTGTAGATTTATATTTATTTTTGAAGATTGTAAAAATAAAATTTCATACTGTTTTTAGAAAAAAATCTCTTTCGAATTGTTGAAATTTATCATACAAGTAAATTGTGCTGTTAAAGTCCCACCAAAAAAGGGGACTTTTCCCCCCCTTGGATTTCTTCGTCGTGCTGATTACCCGTGTAACTTCCTCCATGGTACAAGGCAGGGGCGGACTGACAACTCATGGGGCCCCCGGGCAATAGGGGATCATGGGGCCCCTGTGTCCTTGCCCAAACTCAAAAAAGTCTATGAAAAAGGTACCAGGGGCATCTCATGGTGCCCCCTACTGACCCCAGGGGATCATGGGGCTCCTGTGTCCTTGCCCAAACCCACAAAAACCTATGAAAAAGGTACCAGGGGCATCTCATGGGGCCCCCTACTGACCCCGGGCCCTTGGGCAGTGCCCGAGTTTCCAAATGGTCAGTCCGCCCCTGGTACAAGGGACATTACGGGATGAAATCTGAGAGGGCATAAGGGAGGAAGAGGTAAGGAATCAAGCCAAGAGAGTTGCTGGGGAGGGGAAACCGCCTGAGGGGGGAGCCAACAGGGAGGAATAAAATTCCCGAAAAATATCCAACACTTCGTGGGGTAGGGAGGAAACATTACCATGCTTATTACGCAATTTATAAATATGGCGGGGGGCGAATTGAGTGATTAAGTTTCCAGGCAAACATAGTCGATGCCGAGTTGCTGCTCAATAAAGGGGATGATCTTGACCAACGTAGGGCCTTCTCCATTTTATGTGATAGTAGAGTATTTCATTCTAAACGCTTCTGCGAAATCAGGTTCCTGTTCAAAGGGGACGGGCTACCTACGTGTGTTCTATAATGCGTTTCCAATTCTCTAGTAAGCTTCTGAATTTGTTTCCAACGATCCCTATTCCTGGCGGCCGCCATAGAAATAAGGCGGCCATGAAGAACCTCCTTATGGGCCACCCACTGCGTAGCCGGGGAACTGTCAGGGGTATTGTTCGGCTGAAAATATTCTTGGATTGAAGTAGATACTTGTTGGCTGGATTTGTCATCTGTGAGCATAGAGCCATTCAACCTCCAGGAGTAGGGAGTAGTCGCTAGGCCTATAAAGGTAATGGGCGATTCCACAATATTACGATCCGACCAGGAATGAATTCGATTATTTTTATAACATCATGTAGCTTATTAAAATATGTTATTATATGTGAATGGGGGAGCAGAGCTGCTGAAATGAAACTGAAGGTGCTTTATGCTGTAAAATTTAAGGATGAATTGCTCCTCAGTGCTTGCAGCTACTGTGTTTATATTTGTTATTACTTTACTTACATTTAAATGTATTGCAATATAAAATTATATAAATAACAATAATACTAAATACAGTTAGGTCCATATGTATTTGGACACCAGCAAAATTTTAGGTTTTTTCAGGTGTTTACCAAAACATATTCAAGCTATAGGTATATAATGGATATGGGCTGAAAGTGCACACTCTCAGGTTTAATTTGAGGGTATGTACATCCAAATTGGGGGAAGGGTTTAGGAATTACAGCTCTTAAGAGCAGCCATCCCCCCTTCTTAAGGGACCAAAAGTAACTGGACAATTGAATATAATCATAAATAAAATGTTCATTTGTAATATTTTGTTAACAATCCTTTACTGGCAATAGCTGCCTGAAGTCTGGAACCCATGGACATGCCCAAAGACTGGGTTTCCTCCTTTCTGATGCTTTGCCTGAAGTCTGGAACCCATGGACATGCCCAAAGACTGGGTTTCCTCCTTTCTGATGCTTTGCCTGAAGTCTGGAACCCATGGACATGGCCAAAGACTGGGTTTCCTCCTTTCTGATGCTTTGCCTGAAGTCTGGAACCCATGGACATGGCCAAAGACTGGGTTTCCTCCTTTCTGATGCTTTGCCTGAAGTCTGGAACCCATGGACATGACCAAAAACTGGGTTTCCTCCTTTCTGATGCTTTGCCTGAAGTCTGGAACCCATGGACATGGCCAAAGACTGGGTTTCCTCCTTTCTGATGCTTTGCCTGAAGTCTGGAACCCATGGACATGGCCAAAGACTGGGTTTCCTCCTTTCTGATGCTTTGCCTGAAGTCTGGAACCCATGGACATGACCAAAGACTGGGTTTTCTCCTTTCTGATGCTTTGTCTGAAGTCTGGAACCCATGGACATGACCAAAGACTGGGTTTCCTCCTTTCTGATGCTTTGCCTAAAGTCTGGAACCCATGGACATGACCAAAGACTGGGGGGTTTCCTCCTTTCTGATTCTTTGCCAGGCTCTAACTGCAGCTGTCTTCAGTTGTTCTTTGTTTGTGGGTCTTTTTGCCTTTAGTTTTGCCTTCAGCAAGTGAAATGCATGCTCAATTGGGTTGAGATCAGGTGATTGACTCGGCCATTGCAGAAAATTCCACTTCTTTTCCTTCAGAAGCTCCTGAGTTGCTTTTGCAGTGTTTTGGATCATTGTCCATTGTCATTGGGGGAAGGGTTTAGGAATTACAGCTCTTAAGAGCAGCCATCCCCCCTTCTTAAGGGACCAAAAGTAACTGGACAATTGAATATAATCATAAATAAAATGTTCATTTGTAATATTTTGTTAACAATCCTTTACTGGCAATAGCTGCCTGAAGTCTGGAACCCATGGACATGCACAAAAACTGAGTTTCCTCCTTTCTGATGCTTTGCCTGAAGTCTGGAACCCAGGAACATGACCAAAGACTGGGTTTCCTCCTTTCTGATGCTTTGCCTGAAGTCTGGAACCCAGGAACATGACCAAAGACTGGGTTTCCTCCTTTCTGATGCTTTGCCTGAAGTCTGGAACCCATGGACAAGACCAAAGACTGGGGGGTTTCCTCCTTTCTGATGCTTTGCCAGGCTCTAACTGCAGCTGTCTTCAGTTGTTCTTTGTTTGTGGGTCTTTTTGCCTTTAGTTTTGCCTTCAGCAAGTGAAATGCATGCTCAATTGGGTTGAGATCAGGTGATTGACTCGGCCATTGCAGAAAATTCCACTTCTTTTCCTTCAGAAGCTCCTGAGTTGCTTTTGCAGTGTTTTGGATCATTGTCCATCTGTACTGTGAAGCGCCGTCCAATCACCTTTGCTGCATTTGGCTGAATCTGGGCTGACAGTATATCTCTAAACACGGCAGAATTCATCCGGCTGCTTCTGTCACATCATCAATAAACACCAATGACCCCGTGCCACTGGAAGCATGCATGCCCATCCCATCACACCGCCTCCACCCATGCCATCACATTGCCTCCACCCATCCCATCACACTGCCTCCACCCATGCCATCACACTGCCTCCACCCATGCCATCACATTGCCTCCACCCATGCCATCACATTCCCTCCACCCATCCCATCACACCGCCTCCACCCATGCCATCACACTGCCTCCACCCATGCCATCACATTGCCTCCACCCATGCCATCACACTGCCTCCACCATGTTTTACAGATGACGTTGTGTGCTTTGGATCAGGAGCTGCTCCAAACCTTCTCCACACTTTTTTCTTCCCGTCATTCTGGTACAGACTAATCTTAGTTTCATCCATCCAAAGAATGCTTTTCCAGAACTGGTCTGGCTTTTTTAGATGTTTTTTGGCAAAGCCTAACCTGGCTTTTCTATTCTTCAGGCTTATGAATGGTTTGCACCTTGTGGTGGTCCCTCTGTATTTGCTCTCGTGAAGTCTTCTCTTGATTGCAGACTTTGACAATGATACTCCCCCCTCCTGGAGAGTGTCCTTCACTTGTCTGGATGTTGTGAATGGGTTTTTCTTTACCATAGAGAGGATCCTGCGATCATCCACCACTGTTGTCTTCCATGGACCTCCATGCCTTTTTATGTTGCTGAGCTCACCAGTGCATTCTTCTTTCCTCAGAATGCGCCAAACTGTTAATTTGGTCACTCCTAATGTTGCTGCAATCTCTCTGATGGATTTGTTTCACCTTTGAAGCCTTACAATGGCCGGTTTCACTTGCATGGACAGTTCCTCTAAACGCATGATGCAGGTTCACAGCAATAGATTCCAAATGCAAATCCCACACTTAGAATCAACTCCAGACCTTCTACCTGCTTAACTGATGAAGAAATAATGAAGGAGTAGCCCACACCTGGCCATGAAACAGCTTTTGATTAAACTGTCCAATTACTTTTGGTCCCTTGAACAAGGGGGGGTGGCTACTCTTAAGAGCTGTAATCCCGAAACCCTTCCTCCAATTTGGATGTACATACCCTCAAATTACACCTGAGAGTGCTATTAAAAAATAACATTAGTATGTTATTAAAATATGTTATATATGAGTGAGGAAGCTGAGCTACAATGAATCTGAAGGTGCTTTATGCTGTAAAATTTGAGGATGAATTGCTCCACGGTGCTCTTTCAGCTACATAGGTTGGTGATGGCTTGCTGAATACTTATTTAGACCTTGTTTACATAGGCATCCGGGGGGGGGGGGGGCTGTAACAAGCAAAATATACTTTAGCAAACCCCTTCTGCCCAACCAGTGAACATGGCCTCTGCCTCTGGCCATTTCAGTACACACTGCTTTCATTTCAGAAGAAGGATAATGGTGTATATTGCAATGCGCCTAGAAGATTTGTTTTCAGTTGTTTTAAAAACATAACAGCTGTAATATAACCCAAATAAAGGTATGACTGGAATTGGGCTTTAAGTCGTCTTTCCAAAATAAAAATATATATTTATTTTAGCCTTCTGTCTTTCTTATTAATTTAAATTTAACAATTTAACTAATAACATATGTGTATGTTCTGTGTATCTGTATATCCTGTGTATCTGTATATCCTGTGTATCTGTATATCCTGTGTATCTGTGTATCTGTATATCTGTATATCCTGTGTATCTGTATATCTGTATATCCTGTGTATCTGTATGTCTGTATATCCTGTATATCTGTATATATCTGTATATCCTGTATATCTGTATATATCTGTATATCCTGTATATCTGTATATATCTGTATATCTGTATATCCTGTATATCTGTATATCTGTATATATCTGTATATCTGTATATCCTGTATATCTGTATATCTGTATATCTGTATATCCTGTGTATCTGTATATCTGTGTATCTGTATATCTGTATATCTGTATATCTGTGTATCTGTATATCTGTATATCTGTATATCTGTGTATCTGTATATCTGTATATCTGTATATCCTGTGTATATGTATATATCTGTATATCCTGTGTATATATATATATATATTCCAACTAATAAGGGTAAAAATAAAAAGCGGTGGTGGATGTTCTTTCAACAGACCCAACTGTATAGAAGCCCGGCCCATCACACACAATCCCGGCCCGTCACACACAATCCCGGCCCATCACACACAATCCCGGCCCGTCACACACAATCCCGGCCCGTCACACACAATCCCGGCCCGTCACACACAATCCCGGCCCGTCACACACAATCCCGGCCCGTCACACACAATCCCGGCCCGTCACACACAATCCCGGCCATCACACACAATCCCGGCCCGTCGCACACGATCCCATCACACACAATCCCGGCCATCACACACAATCCCATCACACACAATCCTGGCGCGTCACACACAATCCCGGCCATCACACACAATCCCATCACACACAATCCTGGCCCGTCACACACAATCCCGGCCATCACACACAATCCCATCACACACAATCCTGGCCCGTCACACACAATCCCGGCCATCACACACAATCCCATCACACACAATCCCGGCCCATCACACACAATCCCGGCCCGTCACACACAATCCCGGCCCGTCGCACACGATCCCATCACACACAATCCTGGCCCGTCACACACAATCCCGGCCATCACACACAATCCCATCACACACAATCCTGGCCCGTCACACACAATCCCGGCCATCACACACAATCCCGGCCATCACACACAATCCCATCACACACAATCCCGGCCATCACACACAATCCCATCACACACAATCCCGGCCCGTCACACACAATCCCGGCCATCACACACAATCCCGGCCATCACACACAATCCCGGCCATCACACACAATCCCGGCCATCACACACAATCCCGGCCCGTCGCACACGATCCCATCACACACAATCCCGGCCCGTCGCACACGATCCCGGCTCTGTCAATGTTTGCAGATTTTGTCCTTATCTCCCGGTATCTGTCCCCATCGCTCTCCCTCTCTGCCTCCTTCATCTCTTCCTCAGGATCCCCCCCCAACATCCACGGAATATCTGATCGTTAATCTCTCCGTCTGGATATAATCCTCTCCCTTATCCTCAGACAGAGTGGAAATCTGCAGGCTGGTGCTTAACCCTTCCACACCGAAGATGAATTCCATCCCGGAATGTATATGAAGAACAGGTCCCTATATACCGGCAGACGCCATGTCCTCACCTTCATAGGATTCACTGAAAGGATACGTCCTAAAGATAAAAAACTGAACGATTTAATGTATTATTCTTTCAAAATCAGAGTAAAAATAATATCTTAAGATCAACCTAATGAAAAGATCAAAAACAAAGCCGGTCTGGAAAAAAAACATCATTATCAGTGGAAGGGGTTTCTACTGTAAGAGCAGTTAAGCTACAGACAAGAATGGGGATATTTTCTATGCATGGTTAAGCCATGGAATAGATCAGGTTCTTTATTATGAAAGTGGTTAAATATGTTATAGATGGGGATTGCTGTAAAAGTAGTGAAACTCTAGAATGGGAAAGGATTCATTACTGTAAGAGTCATTGGAAGGATAGGAAACATTTTTTAAGCTGTATAAAAGTTTGATATTGTAATAGAGACTTAACTGTTGAATAAAGAGATTTGTGTGCTGCAGAAAGGAAAGAATAAGATGGAGATTTTTTTTTTTTACAGTAAAAGTAGTTAGGCTGCAAAAAGGGAGGGGTTCTCTACTGTAAGCGTGGTTAACATAGGATATAGGATTTGGCTTTTTATTTGTAGGAGATGTTAAGTGTGAAAAAGGAGACTCTTTAATGTAAGCTGGTTAAAGCTGAGTCAGTTACTCTGGGGATCTTTACTAAAATAATTATTAAAGTGTTACTAAACCCCCAACAGTACAATCAGTCTGTAGATGCAGGAAAGCGTGCTTGTTATACTCACTGTGGGACCTAAGGGGTTAATGCTCTGCATTCTGTAAAAAGGCTGTTTGATCCTGTCTTCTCTGTTCCTCCCCTTTTTCAACTTACCACCACTTATCTCCAGACTGAACCTTTGGCATGCACATGCTCAGTTAGGTGTGTATTGCTAGAGAGTTTTTTTTCCTTGGGAGAGGTCAGGGGTTCTGCATCCTCCTAGAGCAGAAAGAAAACTCCTCCTACAAGCTTTAGCTATTGCTAGGCTGGACACAGATAGAAGTCACTAGACTGCTATATACTGCTGATGAGAAAATGTATTTAGCAGTTTATATTTACTAAAATAATTCCATTTCCATGTTCTGTGTACTGTGGGAGACCAGATATAGTGAATGCAGGGTCCGGGGAGAGCAGATATAGTGAATGCGGGGTCCGGGAAGACCGGATATAGTGAATGCGGGGTCCGGGGAGACCGGATATAGTGAATGCGGGGTCCGGGGAGAGCGGATATAGTGAATGCAGGGTCCGGGGAGAGCGGATATAGTGAGTGTGGGGTCCGGGGAGACCAGATATAGTGAATGCAGGGTCCGGGGAGAGCGGATATAGTGAATGCGGGGTCCAGGGAGAGCGGATATAGTGAATGTGGGGTCCGGGGAGAGCGGATATAGTGAATGCAGGGTCCGGGGAGAGAGGATATAGTGAATGCAGGGTCCGGGGAGAGCGGATATAGTGAATGCGGGGTCCAGGGAGAGCGGATATAGTGAATGCGGGGTCCGTGGAGAGCGGATATAGTGAATGCAGGGTCCGGGGAGAGCGGATATAGTGAATGCAGGGTCCGGGGAGAGAGGATATAGTGAATGCAGGGTCCGGGGAGAGCGGATATAGTGAATGCAGGGTCCGGGGAGAGCGGATATAGTGAATGCGGGGTCTGGAGAGAGCGGATATAGTGAATGCGGGGTCCGGGGAGAGCGGATATAGTGAATGCGGGGTCTGGGGAGAGCGGATATAGTGAATGCGGGGTCCGGGGAGAGGGGATATAGTGAATGCGGGGTCCGGGGAGAGGGGATATAGTGAATGCGGGGTCCGGGGAGAGCGGATATAGTGAATGCGGGGTCCGGGGAGAGAGGATATAGTGAATGCAGGGTCTGGGGAGAGCGGATATAGTGAATGCAGGGTCAGGAGAAACCAGATATAGTGAATGCAGGGTCCGTGGAGACCGGATATAGTGAATGCGGGGTCCGGGGAGAGCGGATATAGTGAATGCGGGGTCCGGGGAGAGTGGATATAGTGAATGCGGGGTCCGGGGAGAGAGGATATAGTGAATGCAGGGTCCGGGGAGAGCGGATATAGTGAATGCGGGGTCCGGGGAGAGTGGATATAGTGAATGCAGGGTCCTGGGTTTTGTAACACTTTAAGCTGTTCAATGGGATGGTGATAATTGCTGTAAGAGTGGTTAGACTGAGAAGCAGGCACAGTCCCTAGGCAATGGGAAGGGGTTCTTTACTGTAAGTGTCATTAGAATGAGAAGCAGGCACAGTTCCCAGGCAATGGGAAGGGGTTCTTTACTGTAAGTGTCATTAGACTGAGAAGCAGGCACAGTTCCCAGGCAATGGGAAGGGGTTCTTTACTGTAAGAGTCATTAGAATGAGAAGCAGGCACGGTTCCCAGGCAATGGGAAGGGGTTCTTTACTGTAAGTATCATTAGAATGAGAAGCAGGTACAGTTCCCAGACAATGGGAAGGGGTTTTTTACTGTGTCATTAGAATGAGAAGTAGGCACAGTTCCCAGGCAATGGGAAGGGGTTCTTTACTGTAAGAGTCATTAGAATGAGAAGCAGGCACGGTTCCCAGGCAATGGGAAGGAGTTCTTTACTGTAAGTGTCATTAGAATGAGAAGCAGGTACAGTTCCCAGACAATGGGAAGGGGTTTTTTACTGTAAGTGTCATTAGAATGAGAAGCAGGCACAGTTCCCAGGCAATGAGAAGGTTTTCTTTTCTGTAAGAGTAGTTAGACTTAGAAGCAGACACAATTCTTAACTGCAAGAGAGGTTAAGCTGCGGCATAGTGTGAAATAGGAGAAGGTTCCTTACAGTAAGGCCGTTGAGCTGAAGGACAGGAAGGTGATCTTTACTGTAAGAGCAGTTATGTTATGGAAAGGGATGCAGTTCCAGGCATTAAAAGAAATTAATTCTGTGCAACAGATTATTAACTGTAACAGAAATAAAGTCTAACAGATAATTGGGTAAATGCGTGAATCCCCTGGGAACAAAATAAATCATTACTAACACAAGGATAATGTAATAATAGTAATTAAAGAAGGAGCGAAGCGTGTCGGCTGCTATCGCTGCTCTCACCTTCTGAAATGCCAGGGATACAGATGCAACTCTGCTCTGATTTCACCGTCCACTTGTCTGTGACTCATAGACTACTGAACCTTAGAGACAACCACCCAACTTAGTTTCTTTTCAGTACAGGGTTATAGGGTAAAAAGGATGGATCCTTTACTGAAAAAACACCATGAGCTGTGAGTAAGGGATCTTAACTGTAAAAGTTGTTTAGTTGCAGAACAGTTTAGATATCATAGTTATGTATTCACAGTTATTATTCTTTACTGCAAGAGTAATTGGCTGTGCGTAGGGGATCTTTACTGTAAAGTTTGTCCAGCTGCATATGAAAAAAAAATCATAAGGAGAGGATGTTTAGACATCATAGTTAGTGTATATATTAACAGTTATTCTTTACTGTAAAAGCAGTGAACTGTGAATAGGGGATCTTTACTGTAGAAGTTGTCCACTTGCAGAATATGAAATGATTGTTATGGAAAAAAAATTCAAAATTTTAGGGAGAGAGAGGGGGGGGGAGAGGGAGAGAGAGAGAGGGGGGGGGGAGAGGGAGATAAAGAGAGGGAGAGAGAAGGGGGGGAGAGAACGAAAGAGAGTGAGGGGAGAGGGAGAGGGGGGAGAGGGAGAGAGAAGGGGAGGGAGGGAGAGAAAGAAAGAAAGAAAGAGAGAGGGGGGGGGTGAGAGAGGGGGAGAGGGGTAGAGAGAGAGGGAGAGAGAGAGAGGGGGGAGAGTGAGGGAGATAAAGAGAGGGAGAGAGAAGGGGAGGGAGAGAAAGAAAGAGAGAGGGGGGAGAGAGAGGGGGGAGAGAGGGAGAGAGAGAGGGAGAGAGAAGGGGAGGGAGAGAAAGAAAGAAAGGAAGAGAGAGGGAGGAGAGAGGGGGAGAGAGAAGGAGAAGGAAAGAGAGAGAAAGAGGGGGGAGAGGGAAAGAGAGAAGGGGGGGATAGACATTGAGGGAGAGAACGGGAGGGGGGAGAGAGAGGGGGGGAGAGAGAAGGGGAGGGAGGGAGAGAAAGAGAGAGAGAGAGGGGGGAGGGGACAGGAGGGAGATAGTGAGAGAAAGAGAGGGGAGAGAGAGGGGGGGAGAGAGGGATAGAAATAGCGGGAGAGAACGGGAGGGAGGGAGAGAGGGGGGAAAGAGGGGGAGAGAAAGAGAGGGAGAGAGAGAGAAAGGGAGAGAGAGAAAGAGAGGGGGGAGAAAGAGGGGGGAGAGAGAGGGAGGGGGGAGAGAGGGGAGTAGAGGGAAAGAAGGGGGGGTGGAGAGAAAGAGAGGGAGAGAGAAGAGGAAGGAGGGAGAGAAAGAAAGAGAGAGGGGGAGGGGGAGAGAGGGGGAGTGGTGAGAGAGGGAGATAGAGGGAGAGAGAGAGAGGGGGGAGATAGGAGGGGAGAGGGAGAGAGAAAGGGGGGGAGAGAAAGAGAGAGGGGGGAGAGAGAGAGGGGGAGAGGATGAGAGAGAGAGGGAGAGAGAGAGGGAGGAGAGAGAGAGGGGGGAGAGGATGAGAGAAAGAGAGAGGGGAGAGAGAGAGGGGGGAGAGGGTGAGAGAGAGAGAGGGGGGAGAGAGAGGGGGGAGAGGATGAGAGAGAGGGGGAGAGAGAGAGGGAGGAGAGAGACTTGAATGTGTGATAGGTAATGACCACCAATGGGGATTTAACTCACTGCCATTGACCACAAATGCGGGAGGGGTGGGGGAATTAACTCTCGGCCACTAAACACCAATGTGTGAGACAGAGAGAGACGAGTTACAGAGAGATCATCTCATCAGTCAACTGCTTCTCCTTTCACTGTCTAATCACAGGGGAGCGGCAAGACTTTCAAGTGGTACTGAACTGCAGCATATAAAAGTCAGGTCTTCTTTCCTACAAGACAGGACTCTGCTCTGTGGCAAAGCTGTGTGAATCTCAGGACTGGATGGAAGAATTACAAAGTTCCCTTCTATGTAATTATTTCTGCAGCGCAGCTTTCTATGTATTAAGCTGTAGACTAGGGAGGTTCTCTTTACTGTAATAAAGATGAAAGTGCAGCACACGGTGTCATGGCGTGATCAGGAATTGTAGCGTGTCATCCGTGTAGCGTGTCATCCATGGCTCCATCTCCTCTGCCCACAATGACTATCATTTAGGAATTCTCAAACCATTTGGGCGGTTTCCATTCTTTGGTTTTTATCCCCCTGATGAGCCGTGAAATTTTTTGCGCACATCTTCCAAAACTCCCAAAAGTTGCTCACTTCACTGGGAGTTTCTGGACCACAAGTCTCAATTTTCAGTCCCAGTGCGCTTTCCTGCTGCTGCCAGTGGCCAACTATTATGGGATGGATGCACAGCGGCGGCCCCGGGGCTTGGAAGATATTTGAGAGAAATTCAAAGACGCAGACAGGGAGAAGAGCAATGAAGATGTATAGAGGAGGGAAGAGGGAGAGAGGGGGGCAGGAGGAAGGGGGGGCAGGGGATTGAGGTGATGGGGGGGTCAGGAGCAAGAGAGTTGGGATGGGGGGGCAGGGGAGGAATAGGGAGAGAGGCGAGAGAAATGAGGGGGGGGGGAGATAAAGGAGATTTGGGGGAATGGGGTGTCAAGAAAGGGTGAGAGAAATGGGGACATGGGAGAAATACAAAGCGGTGTGGAGGCATGGGGGGGGGGGGGGGAGAGAGAGAAAAGAGTGAGGAATAGGAAAGAAAGAAGGGAGGAAGAGGGAGCCATAAAGGGGGGATATGGGGGGGGGGCAATAGATAGAGGAGGGAAGGGGGAAAGAAAGGAGGGGGGGAGGGACAAGGGGCAGGATAGGGATATAACAGAAAATGGGGAAGGGGAGAGTCACAAAGAAGACTGGAGTCAGGAAAGGGAAAGGGAGCTGGGTGGGGAGAGGCCAGGAATAGAGGAGCAAAAGAAGAGAGAAGGAGGGGGCCGGGGAGGGGTGCCTTCCTTGCTTCCATTACCTCCTCATTAACATAATACACGGCTCCAAAAAATGAAAGGAACTCTTTGAAAACCCATCAGATCTCATTGGGGGGGAATCTCCTGCTGGATCTCTATACTGACATGGACGGGGGATGGGTGAGGAACGTAAGGATGCCCCATTGTTTGATGGAAATGATCGACCTACAGAGGACTGAATTCAAAGACACCCCAAAAATCAAAGTGATAAAATGATGCAGCAGGCGAGTCCATGTTGGTGAAATGTCATTGCAGCAACTCAGAATGGCCCTCAGTAGTCTGTGTGGCCCCCACGTGCTTGTATGCATGCCTGACCACGTCGGGGGAGGCTCCTAATGAGACCACGGATGGTGTCCTGGGGGATTTCCTCCCAGATCTGGACCAGGACATCGCTGAGCTCCTGGACAGTCTGAGGTGCAACCTGGAGGTGTCGGATGGACCGAAACATGACATCCTAGAGGGGTTCTATTGGACTTAGGTCAGGTGAGCGTGGGGGCCATTCAATGGTATCAATTCCTTCATCCTCCAGGAACTGCCTGCATACTCTCCCCCACATGAGGCCGGGCATTATCGTGCACCGGGAGGAACCCAGGACCCACTGCACCAGGAGGAACCCAGGGCCCACCGCACCAGGAGGAACCCAGGACCCACCGCACCAGGAGGAACCCAGGGCCCACCGCACCAGGAGGAACTCAGGACCCACTGCACCAAGAGGAACCCAGGACCCACTGCACCAGGAGGAACCCAGGACCCCCTGCACCAGGAGGAACCCAGGACCCCCTGTACCAGTGTAGGGTCTGACAATGGGTCCAAGGATTTCATCCCCATACCTAATGGCAGTCAGGGTGCCATTGTCTAGCCTGTAGAGGTCTGTGCGTCCCTCCATGGATATGCCTCCCCAGACCATCACTGACCCACCACCAAAACGGTCATGCTGAACCATGTTACAGGCAGCAGAATGTTCTCCACGGCTTCTCCAGACCCTTTCACGTCTGTCACATGTGCTCAGGGGGAACCTGCTCTCATCTGTGAAAAGAACAGGGCACCAGTGGTGGACCTGCCAATTCTGGGGTTCAATGGAGAATGCCAATCGAGCTCTATGGTATCAGGCAGTGAGCACAGGGCCCACTAGAGGATGTCGGGCCCTCAGGCCACCCTCATGAAGTCTGTTTCTGATTGTGTGGTCAGAGACATTCACACCAGTGGCCTTCTGGAGGTCATTTTGTAGGGCTCTGGCAGGGCTCCTCCTGTTCCTCCTTGCACAAAGGAGCAGATACCGGTCCTGCTGATGGGTTAGGGACCTTCTACGGCCCTGTCCAGCCCTCCTAGAGGAACTGCCTGTCTCCTGGAATCTCCTCCATGCTCTTGAGACTGTGCTGGGAGACACAGCAAACCTTCTGGCAATGGCAAGTATTGATGTGCCATCCTGGAGGAGTTGGGCTGTCTGTGCAACCTCTGTAGGGTCCAGGTATGGCCTCATCCTATCAGTAGTGACACTGATTCCAGCCAAATGCAAAACTAGTGAGAAACTAAAAGATGAGTAGGGAAAAAAATGTCAGTGGCCTCCACCTGTAAAACCATTCCTGTTTTGGGGGTTGTCTCTTTGTTGCCCATCTAGTGCACCTGTTGTTAAAATTCATAACCACCAAAGCAGCTGAAACTGATGAACAACCCCCTCTGCTACTTACCTGACCAGATCAATATCCCAGGAGTTTCATTGATTGATGCTAGACTCTGATTAAAAAGTCTGCCTTTAATTGTTTTGAGCCGTGTAGTTACATCTTAAATAAAATCTTTCTATTTTTATTATATACCTTATTTTACACTCGGTGACATCATCACTGGGTCCCTGTGCTTCACTATGCAATGCAAGCAGACCACAGCTGGTTGGAGGTGCCAGCAGGGTGTTGTACATAACTTCCTGAAAATATCACAGCACCCTGACTCCTCTCAGGAGACCTCAGTCCTCATGCAAGCACTGGGCTGGCTCTTGGGAGAAGTTGCGCAAATATCAAAATGTATTAATGGGTGGGTGTCACTCTGGTGTCAGTCTGGAGCAGCGGGCATTCCTCGGCAGGCTGTCTGGATTCACACTTTTGTTTTTACTTCAATACGTCATGAACAGGGGCGGACTGACCATTTGGAAACTCGGGCACTAACCGAGGGCCCGGGGTCAGTAGGAGGTCCCTTGAGTTTCCCCTGGTACCTTTTTCATAGGCTTTTTTGAGTTTGGGCAAGGACACAGGGGCCCCATGATCCCCTATTGCCCGGGGGCCCCATGAGTTGTCAGTCCGCCCCTGGTCATGAAACATGTAACTGCCATTCAATACAAAGTGTTTTGTAACGCACATTGAATGCATATGACAATGACATGCGTTTTGAAGCATTTCCATTGATTTCTAAAGAAAACGCATCAGAGGGAAAAACCGCAAAGATGCGACTCTAGTGGGCGTGTTTCCTGTCTGTCACATGACAGTAGTTGGATTACTGATACCACAAGCAGAGTGATGAGGCCACATGATCCGCGACAATCAGCGGGAACGGCGTTCCAACCCCCCCACCAGCAGAGCGTTACGTTGTTTCATCGCTCATGGAATGGTCATAAAATGTTTCTGATTTTTTCCTGATGGGGCGATCCGAAGATTATTGTTGTTTTTATTAATAAATAGGATTTATATAGAGCCAGCAGCTCTGCACCCGTCTGATGGTTAGCCTGTCTATACATGGAGAGAGCAGGACACAGGAGGAACGGGGTTTATGAGTGGTAATCATCTGCGATTTCCTTGGCTTTGTCTGCGCCTTGCAATGTAATTCAGCACAACGATCTGTCTTCCCAGCTGCCTGTCCTGACTCTCCTACTCCTTGCTGCTTGCCCTGATCGGCTATTCCTTCATGGATGCGGCTCTTCATCTCCCTTTCTTCATTTCTTTCCTGACAACTTTACTGCTATTAATTCCATACAGCCTGACCTTCTCTGCTCTTCCTTCCGGGCTGCCTGATCTGCTTTTCACCTCTTCTTGGTTGTCTGTCCTTCCTCTCATCTCCCCCTGCCTGTCCTGCCTCTCACCTCCTCCTGCCTGTCCTGCCTCTCATCTCCCCCTGCCTCTCATCTCCTCCTGCCTGTCTTGTCTCTCATCTCCTCCTGCCTGTCTTGCCTCTCATCTCCTCCTGCCTGTCCTTCCTCTCATCTCCCCCTGCCTGTCCTGCCTCTCACCTCCTGCCTGTCCTGCCTCTCACCTCCTCCTGCCTGTCCTGCCTCTCACCTCCTCCTGCCTGTCCTGCCTCTCACCTCCTCCTGCCTGTCCTACCTCTCATCTCCTCCTGCCTGTCCTGCCTCTTACCTCCTCCTGCTTGTCCTGCCTCTCATCTTCTCCTGCCTGTAATGCCTCTCACCTCCTCCTGCCTGTCCTGCCTCTCATCTCCTCCTGCCTGTCCTGCCTCTCATCTCATCCTGCCTGTCCTGCCTCTCATCTCCCATGCCTGTCCTACCTCTCTTCCCCCTCTACTTGTCCTACCTCTCGTCTCCTCCTGCCTGTCCTACCTTTCATCTACTCCTGCTTGTCCTACCTCTCGTCTGCTCCTGCCTGTCCTACCTCTCGTCTCCTCCTGCTTGTCCTACTTCTTGTCTCCTCCTGCTTGTCCTGCCTCTCATTTCTTCCTGCTTGTTCTACCTCTCATCTCCTCCTGCTTGTCCTACCTCTCGTCTTCCCCTGCCTGTCCTACCTCTCGTCTCCTCCTGCTTGTCCTACCTGTCATCTCCTCCCACCTGTCCTGTCTCTCATCTGCTCCCGCCTGCCCTACCTCTCATCTCCTCCCGCCTGTCCTGCCTCTCTTCTTCTCCCGCCTGTCCTGCCTCTCTTCTTCTCCCGCCTGCCCTACCTCTCATCTCCTCCCGCCTGTCCTGCCTCTCATCTCCTCCTGCCTGTCCTGCCTCTCATCTTCTCCAGCCTTCCCTACCTCTCATCTACTCCTGCTTGTCCTACCTCTCATCTCCTCCCGCCTATCCTGCCTCTCATCTCCCCTGCCTGTCCTGCCTTTCATCTCCCTCTGCCTTTCCTGCCTCTCACCTCCTCCTGCCTGTCCTGCCTCTCATCTCCCCCTGCCTGTCCTGCCTCTCATCTCCTCCTGCCTGTCCTGCCTCTCATCTCCTCCTGCCTGTCCTACCTCTCATTTCCTCTTGCCTGTCCTACCTTTCATCTCCTCCTGCCTGTCCTACCTCTCATCTCCTCCTGCCTGTCCTACCTTTCATCTCCTCCTGCCTGTCCTACCTCTCATCTCCTGCCTGTTCTATCTGTCATCGCCTCCTGCCTGTCCTACCTTTCATCTCCTCCTGCTTTTCCTACCTCTCATCTCCTGCCTGTCCTACCTCTCATCTCCTCCTGCCTGTCCTGCCTCTCATCCCCTCTTGCCTGTCCTTCCTCTCATCTCCTGCTGCCTATCCTACCTCTCATCTCCTCCTACTTGTCCTACCTCTCTGGCAGATCTGACCCCATCCTACCTCTCGTCTCCTCCTGTTTGCCCTACCTCTCATCTCCTCCTGCCTGTCCTATCTCTTGTCTCCTACTGTTTGTCCTGCCTCTCCTTTTCTCCTGCCTGTCCTACCGCTCATCTCCTCCTGCCTGTCCTGCCTATCATCTCCTCCTGCCTGTCCTGCCTCTCATCTCCCCCTGCCTGTCCTGCCTCTCATCTCCCCCTGCCTGTCCTGCCTCTCATCTCCTCCTAGCTGTCCTACCTCTCATCTCCTACCTGTCCTGCCTCTCATCACCTCCCACCTGTCCTGCCTCTCATCTCGTCCCGCCTGCCTTACCTCTCATCTCCTCCCGCCTGTCCTACCTCTCATCTCCTCCCGCCTGTCCTACCTCTCATCTCCTCCTGCCTGTCCTACCTCTCATCTCCTCCCGCCTATCCTACCTCTCATCTCCTCCTGCCTGTCCTACCTCTCTTCTCCTCCTGCCTGTCCTACCTCTCATCTCCTCCCGCCTATCCTACCTCTCATCTCCTCCTGCCTCTCCTACCTCTCATCTCCTCCCGCCTGTCCTACCTCTCATCTCCTCCCGCCTGTCCTACCTCTCATCTCCTCCCGCCTGTCCTACCTCTCATCTCCTCCCGCCTGTCCTACCTCTCATCTCCTCCCGCCTATCCTACCTCTCATCTCCTCCCGCCTGTCCTACCTCTCATCTCCTCCCGCCTGTCCTACCTCTCATCTCCTCCCGCCTATCCTACCTCTCATCTCCTCCCGCCTCTCCTACCTCTCATCTCCTCCCGCCTGTCCTACCTCTCATCTCCTCCCGCCTGTCCTACCTCTCATCTCCTCCCGCCTGTCCTACCTCTCATCTCCTCCCGCCTGTCCTACCTCTCATCTCCTCCCGCCTATCCTACCTCTCATCTCCTCCCGCCTGTCCTGCCTCTCATCTCCTCCCGCCTATCCTACCTCTCATCTCCTCCTGCCTATCCTACCTCTCATCTCCTCCCGCCTATCCTACCTCTCATCTCCTCCTGCCTGTCCTACCTCTCATCTCCTCCTGCCTATCCTACCTCTCATCTCCTCCCGCCTATCCTACCTCTCATCTCCTCCCGCCTGTCCTACCTCTCATCTCCTCCCGCCTATCCTACCTCTCTGGCAGATCTGACCCCATCTGGCCACCACGGTGTAATTGTGTGCTGTGTCTATTGTTTCCCAGGCTCTGTATCTGGAGGGTAGTGTGAGCTCTGGGGAATATGGGGATACCGGGGAGGGCGGTGGGGGAATTGTGGGGAATTAGGCACACACAGAGCCTGGATCATGACACAAATGTATGGACGAACCAATTTACTGCATCACATCATTGAACCGAGGAGCAGCAGAGCCTATGAAGGAGGGGGAATGGGGGGGCAAGCTGGCTGATTAATACGATTGATCGGATGTCATTGATCCGCAGGTACTGCAGAGGCTCCCGGCTGGGCTGGGTATGTGCGAGTTATTCAGCGCCATCCTTGTATGTGCAGATAACTCCTTCATTGCTAAATTCAAACAGGAGGGTAATGTGAGCGCCAACAGTATTTTATTTCTCTGAAATTTCATCGAGTATCGGACGATTTCTGCAGATTTCACCATTTGCGGCAATGTGCTCTAGAGCCAATGGGTGAATACCTTTTTGGGGGGTTAGATGGGATTTAAATGTCTCCTGAGGGTTACAGAAGTTCCTTCGACTTGTTCTTGTGCCAAAAAGAAACGACCTCTCATCAGCCTCATTATTTAATGTTTTTTAATTGAAAAAAAAGACAGTAAAAAGAACAAATGTAACCATCTAATATACAAAAATAAATCCATTAATTAACTGCTTACCCATCGCCCCATAGTAGAAATACTGCTACAGGGCGGCAGGGCTGCGCAAAATCACGTATATATACACAATTTGCATTTCCGGGTAGGGAGCGCACACGTGCTGCCCTACTCACGACACCATTGGCAGCTACAGATGTCAATCACCAGGTCCCGGCCAGAGATTCCCCGCCGGCGCCCGGCAATCGCTGAGTAACACTGACAGGGAAGAGACCTGTGTATAAATAACACATGTCTCTCTCCTGCCAGCAAGGACATGCTGCTGTGTATTTCTCTGCACAGCATGTCTCCCTAGTAAAACACACACAGCACATTATGTAAAACAGCACACAGTTCACCCTTTGATCACCCCAGATGTTAACCCCTTCCGGCCCAGTGCCATTAGTAAAGTGTCAGTGCTTTTTATTAGCACTGATCACTGTATTGGTGTCATTGGGATGTCAGTGGCAGTTAGTCAGAATGCCCGCCGCAGTCCCGCTATAAGTCGCCGATCGCCGCCATTACTAGTATAAAATCAATCAATAAATAAAAATTCCAGTATCTATCCCGCCATTTGACACTATCACTTTCACGTAAACCAATTAATTTACACGGATTGGGATTTTTTTACCAAAGACACGGAGCAGAATACGTTTTGGCCTAAATTTATAAAGAAATTAGATTTTTTAAAAAGTTTTTTACTGGACATGTTTTCTAGTAAAAAATATTGGTTTTTTTTTTCAAAATTGTCAGTCTCTTTTGTTTATTACATTACATTACATTATTACATTACATTGAGTTTATATAGCGCCAAAGGGTTTGCTCAGCGCTGTACAATAGAGGGGGGGACAATACATGAAACATTACAGCAGCTACGAACAGCACACGAGGGGTAAGAGGGCCCTACTCTTTCGAGCTTACAATCTGGGAGGGAGGGGGTAGTGGTACAGGAGGAAGTGGCTGTGGGGGATGGAGTGGTAGGAGGAATGAAGGAGAGCAGCAGTTAGGTGAGGGTGGGGTAGGCTTCCCTGAAGAGGTGGGTTTTCAGGGAGCGCCTGAAGGTGAGGAGGGAAGGTGACAGTCTGATGGATTGGGGTAGTGAGTTCCAGAGGATGGGGGAGGACCTGGAGAAGTCTTGCAGACGTGCGTGTGAGGAGGAGACCAGGGAGCAAGATAGAAGGAGGTCCTGTGAAGAGCGAAGGGTACGGGTAGGGTGGTACTTGGGAATCAGGTTGGTGAGGTAGTTAGGGGCAGTGTTGTGGACGGCTTTGTAGGTCAGAGTGAGTAGTTTGAATTTGATGCGTTGGGCGATAGGGAGCCAGTGGAGGGAGAGGCAGAGGGGGGTGGCAGAGGTGGAGCGGCTGGTGAGGTGGATGAGTCTGGCAGCTGAGTTCAGGATGGTCTGAAGCGGGGAGAGTTTGCACTGGGGTAGGCCGGTGAGGAGGGAGTTGCAGTAGTCAAGGCGTGAGATAATCAGGGAGTGTACGAGTAGTTTAGTGGTGTCTGGGGTGAGGAAGGAGCGTATTTTGGCGATATTGCGGAGGTGGAGCCTGCATGTGTTTGTCAGTGATTTGACATGAGGTTGGAAGGAGAGGTTAGAGTCCAGAATGACCCCAAGGACTTTGGCTTGCGGGGCGGGATTGATGGTGGTGATGTTAGTAGTGATGGATAGGATGGGGGGGGGGGCGCGGGCAGGAGGGAAGACGAGAAGCTCGGTTTTGGAGAGGTTGAGTTTGAGGAAATGGAGCGACATCCAGTCAGAGATGTCGTTTAGGAGGTGAGTGATGCGGGCGGAGAAAGTGGAGGTGAGGTGAGGGGTGGAGAGGTAAATTTGAGTGTCATCAGCATAGAGGTGGTACTTGAAGCCGTGGGAGTGTATGAGTTTGCCAAGGGAGGAGGTGTAGATGGAGAAGAGAAGGGGTCCAAGGACAGAGCCCTGGGGGACCCCAACAGAGAGGGGTTTATAGCGCAGAAAATAAAAACCGCACAGGCGATCCAATACCACTGAAAGAAAGTTAGATTTGTGGGAAAAAAAGGACGTAAATTTCATTTGGGTGCAGCGTTGCACGACTGTATCACAAAAAATGGCCTGGTCGGGGGAAGGGGGGGGGGGGAATCCTCTGGAGGGCGAGGGGTTAATAAATAAAAAGAACACAACATAAAATAAAACTATTATACAGATACAGTATGTGACCTGTCAAAAGATTGTCAATCCTGTCTGGCCGCCCTTGTGATTGGCACACTTCTACCAGACAGCACAGCCAGGAAGGTAACTTTCTCTTCTACGGTTAAAGCAGATGCAAACCCAGTGATCAAAACCTCCCATACACTTTACCATGTTTATGTCATTTCAGAAGTCATTTTCAATCTTTTTTTAAACCTGCAACTTTCATTAAAATAGTCCCTGGTGATCCTGCCGTGAAGGATTTGTTCAACTCTTCCTGTTACAGGGTGACAACTGTCTCCCAAATGTGCCCTTGCATTGTTACCTGTTTCCTGGTGGAGGCTACAAGGCAGCGGTGCTGATGCACATTGCACACACATGGCCCATCATTTTCACTGTCTGAAAGCCAAGCCATATACTGCCGATCAGGGGAGGACTGACAGCTCATGGGGCCCCCGGGCAATAGGGGATCATGGGGCCCCTGTGTCCTTGACCACACTCAAAGCACACCCAAAAAAGCCTATAAAAAGGTACCAGGGGCATTTCATGGGGCCCCCTACTGACCCTGGGCCCTCGGGCAGTGCCCAAGTGCTCTAATGGTCAGTCCATCCCTGCTGTTGATTTATAATAACTGTATAGACTCAATTCAAAATCTTATGGCTGGTTCACTCCGCACTGCACAGCACCGCACAGAACATGTTCTGCTTAAAATGCAGCCTCTATGCATTGACATGCCTCCTTAGAGTCAATCTGTCCAGAAGTTATAGTCATTTGCTAACTTGGCATAATCCACAGGCAGCTTAACTCTTCAATTCGACACAGAAGTTGAATCCAGTGCAGGGGCCGACTGACCATTCGAGCACTCGGGCACTGCCCGAGGGCCCGGGGTCAGTAGGGGGCCCCATGAAATGCCTCTGGTACCTTTTTAATAGGCTTTTTGAGTGTGGGCAAGGACACAGGGGCCCCATGATCCCCTATTGCCTGGGGGCTCCATGAGTTGTCAGTCCGCCCTGATCCAGTGCAAAGTGGAGCTCCACCCAAAAGGGGACGTTCCATTTTAAAGACTGGTCACCCGCTAGCCATTAAGGATTGGCATCTTTGGGGAGCAGGGGGGGGGAGCAGGTACCCAAATTTGACAGGTACCCTTTCCCACTTCCACTGCGATCGCCTAGGTCAGGGGTAGGCAACCTGCGGCTCTCTAGCTGTTGTGGAACTACATTTCCCATGAGGCATTGCAACATTACAAAAGTGACAGTTACAGCTATGACTTGCAGAGGCATGATGGAACTTGTAGTCCTGCAACAGCTGGAGAGCCGCAGGTTGACTACCCCTGGCCTAGGCGATCGGAAGCAGAAGTTGTCCTCCCCCCTTCCCACACATGACAGGTCCCAGAAGACTACGGGACCATTCAGGAAGCGCAGTGCTACTTGTGCATGCGCAGTGGGCACCCAAGCTGTCACAGCCGGGTGTCCACACTGAAGAACCAGACGGCTGGTGAAACGGGCTGCGGTGAGGACACAGCGGGATCGTGGAACAGGTAAGTGGCTGTTTTCTAAAAGTCAACAGCTACAATTTTTGGAGCTGCTGACTTTTATTTTTTGACATTGTGAGTGGAACTCCGCTTTAAGCTAATTGCAGTACAGAGGATGTTTTGCAGTCTTTTGAATTATAAAAACCCTTATGCCCTGTCTCTGCGCTAAAACTGACTGGGGGGAACATGGAAGATACTGTCGAGGGTGTAGCTAGGACCTAACTAACTAGCACTAAGCAAGAGGGGAGGACAGGAGGAGAAACAAAGTTCAAGAGCAAATAAGTTGTAGTGGCCCAAAATTTCCACTAGATGTCAGCACAGTACTGAACCATTAAACCTGATGCAGTTGATGCAACACAGAAAAAGTGACATGCAAGTAGGAAAGAACAGCACACAAAGCACATGTTCGGCCATGCAATGCAGGGCTCAGGGGTTTTTTTTTTTGCCTTTTTTAACATCCAGTAAATTATATTTGCAGTTACTGTCCTGGCTGGCACATGAAACAGGGACTGCAGTGCTGCAAGGCAGATGTACTAACCACTAAGCCAATGTGCTTAGAGGTTTATTCATTAACAATGATCTTCCCTTCTCTTAATTGGAGGATCATCAATTTTTTTTTCTGGTGACTCCCTAAGAAAGCTTAACCTCTTCGCGCCGGCGCCTCCTGGCCCTTTAAGAGTTTCAGAACCCGGGGGGCGGGGCGGGGGTTTTAGGGTCATGTAATAAAAAAAATACAGTGCAAATAATACAAATAATTAAAATTGTGAAAAATTATATGTGAAAGTCCAAAGAAAAAGTCCCAAATTAAAGTCCAACGTCCCAAAAAAAGTGAAAAAAAATTATTATTTACTCAAACTTTATTCATTTTCCAGCTTGCTCACTTTATAATTTATAAAGTTTGAGTAAATAATAATTTTTTCACTTTTTTGGGGACATTGGACTTTAATTTGGGACTTTTGCTTTGGATTTTCACATATAATTATAAATTATATAAATTATATGTGAAAGTCCAAAGAAAAGTCCCAAATTAAAGTCCAATGTCCCAAAAAAATGGGAAAAAATTATTATTTACTCAAACTTTATACATTTTCCAACTTGCTCACTTTATAATTTATAAAGTTTGAGTAAATAAATAATTTTTTTTCACTTTTTTTGGGACATTGGACTTTAATTTGGGACTTTTCTTTGGACTTTCACATATAATTTATATAATTTATAATTATATGTGAAAATCCAAAGCAAAAGTCCCAAATTAAAGTCTAATGTCCCAACTAATGTGAAAAAATTATTATTTACTCAAACTTTATACATTTTCCAGCTTGCTCACTTTATAATTTATAAAGTTTGAGTAAATAATAATTTTTTTTCACATTTTTTTGGGACGTTGGACTTTAATTTGGGACTTTTTCTTTGGACTTTCACATATAATTTTTCACAGTTTTGATTATTTGTATTATTTGCGCTTTATTATTTTTATTATTTTTTGATGTTTAGTCAATCCTTGAACAGCAGCATTTCATTTTTCACTTATTTCCTTGGCACAAGTTTGATACATATTTTTATTGTCATGTGACCGCCGTGATTCGCCGTCACGGCGGTCACATGATCGGACACCGCGCGGCTGCATATTTGCGTGCAATTAGAAAATACATATGTGCTGAGTGCGCACACCCTGCGCACAACCGGCACATATATGTCCGCGACTCACAGAAAGGTCCCAATTTCACCTTTCGATCGGGACCTTTCCGTGAGTCATGGACATATATGTGCTGCGTGCAGGGCGTGCGCTCTCAGCACATATGTATTTTCTAATTGCACGCAAATATGCGGCCGCGTGGCGTCAAGGGGTTAAAGTGTATCTAAACTCTAACACTACACGTGCAGGACTATTTTAAATCATTATTAATTAAATGTGGTCGATCGGTATTTGAATTATTATAATTTTCTAGATCCTGCCATAGATCCAGTGAGCTCCTAACTTCAGCCCTGTCTGAGTTCACTCTTCAAACTACAGAACATCTCCTCTTTATGTTACAGAGCTGTGGAGAGGGGGAGGAGTTTTGGTTTAACCGGCTTCCTGCCCTATAGGGTGACAACGCTGCTTCTCTGTAGATACAGTACAGTTAGAGTTGTCACCTTAGGACAGGAAGTGTGGAACTGGGAGGATCACGTTAAAAAAAAGAAAACTAATGCAGCCACCACAAGGACTGGTAAACTGTTAGGTGCGAAGTTTTGTTTTTGGGTTTCGATACATTTTATTAGTATATCCATATAGTTTGTACATGTAATGAAACGCACAATTCAACAAAATGGAATAAAAAAAAAACAAAAAAACTAAAACCTCAAATATTCAAATATTTAAATATCTTGTCTTTAATTGCTCCTAATTCTCCTCCATTATAGTCAGCGTGTGATCTCATATGATAATGTAATTCTGTGTTCTATGATCCGTGGCTCCTGGAAGCGGTATGGGGGGGGGGGATTCTCACTGCCGGGGGGACCCTGGTGGGGGCGGCGGGGGGGATAAGAGCCTGGATGGCGATTCAGTCCCTGTACATCTACTTGTGGCTGAGAAATTCAGAATGTGGTGGACTGTCCCTTTAAATCAGCCTGCTAATCTCAGCGTGGGCCCTGTAGCAGCGCCGTGTGCCGTGGTGGAGGGCACCGTGGATCTGGTATCATTCCAAATCTGAAGCAATAAATATTTCACCAGTTCATGCTGCTACATGTGCAGGAAGATTTACAAAGCAGAATCACTCGGAGAGAAGACTCGTCCAAACTAAATATAAATCCGGCAGACGGCTGCTGCAAGCTGAGAGTTTTCCCCACTTGCAGGGTGACCCCATTTCACTCTGCGCCAGTAGCGCCGTTATGAAACTGCAGTCTAGAAACAATATACAGAGAAATCCCCCCCCCCCCCCACCCCCACCCCACCGCTCCTTCCAACATTCCCTCCAGCTCTGCATCCCTCTCCCTGTGCCGTACCGTCATCTCATCCCTCACTATATACAGTTGTGGCCAAAATTATTCAACCCCCAATGCTGTAAAGGGGTTTAGGGACTATAGTGTACATTTGGAATTGTATTCAGAATCAAATCCTACAAGGACGTTGTAACTACCCAAATGCAACTAAAATGACATCAATTGTTTATGTAATACAGTAGTAAATGGTTCTTATGTGGTTTCTTCATTGCCACAATTATTCAACCCCTTAAAGACTACCACTCTGAAGAACAGAGGTTCATACAGGTGCTTTCCATCAGGTATTGAAAACACCTGTGGATGTCACCGAGCAGCAATCAAGCATAATAAGCACCAATTAGGCAGCTTTAAAATGACTGTGATACTCAGCTCCTTCTAGACATTTACTGGTGTGGTTACAAACATGGTGAAGGCAAGAGAATGGTCCAGGAAGACAAGAGAAGAGGTGATTTCTCTTCACAGGAAGGGCAATGGCTATAAGAAGATTGCAAAGATGTTAAACATACCAAGAGACACCTTAGGAAGCATCATTCGCAAATTCAAGGCAAAGGGCACTGTTGAAACGCTACCTGGTCGTGGCAGAAAGAAGATGCTGACTTCGACTGCTGTGCGCTACCTGAAGCGTAGAGTGGAGAGAAGTCCCCGTGTGACTGCTGAGGAACTGAGAAAAGATTTGTCAGATGTGGGTACAGAAGTTTCAGCCCAGACAATAAGACGCACACTGCGTAATGAAGGCCTCCGTGCCAGAACTCCCAGGCGTACCCCCTTGCTGTCTCCAAAGAATAAGAAGAGTCGACTGCAGTATGCCAAAAGCCATGTGGACAAACCACAAAAGTTGTGGGATAGTGTTCTGTGGACTGATGAAACAAAATTAGAACTGTTTGGGCCCATGGATCAACGCTATGTTTGGAGGAGGAAGAACAAGGCCTATGATGAAAAGAACACCTTGCCTACTGTGAAGCATGGTGGAGGGTCAATCATGCTTTGGGGCTGTTTTGCTTCTGCAGGTACAGGGAAGCTTCAGCGTGTGCAAGGTACCATGAATTCTCTTCAGTACCAGGAGATATTGGATGGAAACGTGATGCAGTCCGTCACACACCTGAGGCTTGGGAGACGTTGGACCTTTCAACAGGACAATGATCCCAAGCATACCTCCAAGTCCACTAGAGCATGGTTGCAGAGGAAAGGCTGGAACATTTTGGAGTGGCCATCGCAGTCACCAGACTTAAATCCGATTGAGAACCTCTGGTGGGACTTAAAGAAAGCAGTTGCAGTGCGCAAGCCTAAGAATGTGACTGAACTGGAGGCCTTTGCCCATGAAGAATGGGCGAAGATACCCGTAGATCGCTGCAAGACACTTGTGTCAAGCTATGCTTCACGTTTAAAAGCTGTTATAACTGTAAAAGGATGCTGTACTAAGTACTAAGATTGAATGTCACTTGGGGGTTGAATAAAACTGATAATGCTGTGAGCACAGAAAAGACATTTGTGGTTATTTCATTATAACTGTTATGTTATATTTGTCTGACCTACAAGTGCCTCTTTAATGTAAATGTAAGCAAGATGACTGAATGATCAAAAGCAATGTCAAACTGGCCAAAACACTCAATTTCAGTGGGGGTTGAATAATTTTGGCCACAACTGTATACCGTATACCTCCCTCTCCTCTCCATCACACCGTCATCTCATCCCTCACTATATATACCGTATACCTCCCTCTCCTCTCCATCACACCGTCATCTCATCCCTCACTATATATACCGTATACCTCCCTCTCCTCTCCATCACACCGTCATCTCATCCCTCACTATATATACCGTATACCTCCCTCTCCTCTCCATCACTCCGTCATCTCATCCCTCACTATATATATATATCGTATACCTCCCTCTCCTCTCCATCACACCGTCATCTCATCCCTCACTATATATACCGTATACCTCCCTCTCCTCTCCATCACACCGTCATCTCATCCCTCACTATATATACCGTATACCTCCCTCTCCTCTCCATCACACCGTCATCTCATCCCTCACTATATATATATATATATACCATATACCTCCCTCTCCTCTCCATCACACCGTCATCTCATCCCTCACTATATATATATATATACCGTATACCTCCCTCTCCTCTCCATCATACCATCATCTCATCCCTCACTATATATATCGTATACCTCCCTCTCCTCTCCATCATACCGTCATCTCATCCCTCACTATATATATATATATACCGTATACTTCCCTCTCTTCTCCATCACACCGTCATCTCATCCCTCACTATATATATATACCGTATACCTCCCTCTCCTCTCCATCACACCGTCATCTCATCCCTCACTATATATATATACCGTATACCTCCCTCTCCTCTCCATCACACCGTCATCTCATCCCTCACTATATATATATACCGTATACCTCCCTCTCCTCTCCATCACACCGTCATCTAATCCCTCACTATATATACCGTATACCTCCCTCTCCTCTCCATCATACCATCATCTCATCCCTCACTATATATATCGTATACTTCCCTCTCCTCTCCATCATACCGTCATCTCATCCCTCACTATATATATATATATATATATATATATATATACCGTATACTTCCCTCTCTTCTCCATCACACCGTCATCTCATCCCTCACTAGATATATATACCGTATACCTCCCTCTCCTCTCCATCATCTCATCCCTCACTAGATATATATATATATATATATATATATATATACCGTATACCTCCCTCTCCTCTCCATCATACCGTCATCTCATCCTTCACTAGATGTATATATACCATATACCTCCCTCTCCTCTCCATCATACCATCATCTCATCCCTCACTATATATATGTACCTAGTATTTTCCCCTCCTCCCCATCCCTTTTCCTGCACCATACTGACATCTCATCCCTCACTTTATATATATGTACCTAGTACCTTCCTCTCCTCTCCATTCCTCCCTCAGCACCATACTGACATCTCATCCCTAATATATGTAGCATTTTCAATAACAGTATCAGTGAACTGGTGTCCTGGGCAGTAAGTTAGAGGGGACAGCATGAAGCCCCAAAATGTACAGAAGCGTGATAGATGTTGTCACCCTCTTCTGTCCATCCCTGGACATATCTGGCTAAATTCAACAAGAGAACTGAAGGGGTACAGAGGATTGTGAGCTGAAATATATTTTGGATTCTGTTGTAGATTGGTCTGTACAATGGTAAAGTAGCCCTGGATATTGGGGTTGAGGTTCAGGTTTACCACAAACATAGGTTTGTGATACACCCCTAGGATCCAAAAGGTTCTCTAATTGGCAACTTCTGAACAAAAACTTTGTGGACCCACCAATACCAACTATTTCAAATATATTAATATTTATAACAAGGTTTACAATCCAACAAACAACATACAAGTAAACAAAATAAAACTACAATTTGTTAGACACCAAATATGAAATGTAAATTAAGAATGTCTTCCATCTGGCCCTTGTAAAATAGGTGTGTTTGGTGTCTAATTGATTGACATTTTCCCGTATAGTAACCACTTTTGAAGGTAACTCCATCACAGCAGGAATTATGGAAAGTGGATAGGGTTTGGCTGTAGTAATTCAGACTCAGGAGGTATATTACTCAAACCATCCCATACTTAGTTTAAAGGATAAGTTCACCTCTCGTAACATGTTACATGTTACATCCATGTTCAGGGGTAACATGTTACGAACGGACCGGCCCCTAGATTGTAAGCTCGAAAGAGCAGTGCCCTCGAACCCCTCGTGTATTGTATTGTTACTGTCTTGTCTCATGTTCTGTCCCCCCTGCTACTGTACAGCGCTAAGCATACCCTTTGGCGCTATATAAATACTGTATAATAATAATACTCGTTCTAATACAGATAAATATTTGGGAAGACAAGTAGCCAGCTCTTCAAATATTTATACTCAAGTTTTGACTCTGTTGGGAGGACACAAGAGCCAGAGCAGCAACAACCTTCCACTGAGGGGAATTTACCTGTGCATCACATCTTTCTTCTCAATGCTCAGGTTACAGGGAAGATTAGTGTTAGGTTTACAAGGAAGATTAGTGTTAGGTTTACAAGGAAGCCTAGAGTTAGGGTTACAGCAGGGGTCTCCAAACTTTCTAAACAAAGGGCCAATTTACTGTCCTTCAGCCTTTAGGAAGGCCAGATTGTGGGCAGTAGGAGTAGAAAATATCCAAGGCCCAGCATCAGTAAAAATAAGCATGGCCTCGGGATTGGTGGTCAGTAGGAGTAAGAGTAATGCCCCATCATTGGTATTATTGGGAGGAATAGTACCCCATCTTTGGTATCAGGGGAAGAAATAGTGCCCCATTGTTAGCATCAGTAGAAGGAATAGTGCCTCATGTCGTTGAGAGAAATAGTGCCCCGTGGGCCTGATAAAGGCTAGCAAAGGGCCACATCTGGCCTGGGGCCACAGTTTGGAGACACCTGGGTTACAGGAAGTGTTAGTATTAGGGTTACAAGGATGGTTAGTGTTAGGATTACAAGGAAACCTAGAGTTAGGAATTACCAGGAAGGTTAGTGTTGGGGTTAGAAAGAAGATTAGTGTTGGGGTTACCAGGAAGGTTAGTGTTGAGGTTACCAGGAAGGTTAGTGTTGGGGTTAGAAGGAAGCTTAGTGTTGGGGTTAGAAGGAAGCTTAGTGTTGGTGTTACCAGGAAGGCTAGTGTTAGGGTTTGAAGGAAGATTAGTGTTGAGGTTATCAGTAAGGTTAGTGTTAGGGTTACCAGGAAGGTTAGTGTTGGGATTAGAAGGAAGCTTAGTGTTGGGATTACCAGGCAGGTTAGTGTTGGGGTTAGAAGGAAGGTTAGTATTAGGGTTACAAGGATGGTTAGTGTTAGGATTACAAGGAAGCCTAGAGTTAGGGTTACCAGAAAGGTTAGTATTGAGGTTACCAGGAAGGTTAGTGTTGGGGTTAGAAGGAAGGTTAGTGTTGCGGTTACCAGGAAGGTTAGTGTTGGGGTTAGAAGGAAGGTTAGTGTTGGGGTTAGAAGGAAGGTTAGTGTTGGGGTTACCAGGAAGGTTAGTGTTGGGGTTAGAAGGAAGGTTAGTGTTGGGGTTAGAAGGAAGGTTAGTGTTGGGGTTAGAAGGAAGGTTAGTGTTGGGGTTACCAGGAAGGTTAGTGTTGGAGTTAGAAGGAAGGTTAGTGTTGGGGTTAGAAGGAAGATTAGTGTTGGGGTTACCAGGAAGGTTAGTGTTGGGGTTACCAGGAAGGTTAATGTTGAGGTTTACAGGAAGGTTAGTGTTGGGGTTACCAGGAAGGTTAGTGTTGGGGTTAGAAGGAAGGTTAGTGTTGGAGTTACCAGGAAGGTTAGTGTTGGGGTTACCAGGAAGGTTAATGTTGAGGTTTACAGGAAGGTTAGTGTTGGGGTTACCAGGAAGGTTAGTGTTGGGGTTAGAAGGAAGGTTAGTGTTGGGGTTAGAAGGAAGGTTAGTGTTGGGATTATGGTGAAGGTTAGTGTTGGGGTCACCAGAAAGGTTAGTGTTGGGGTTAGAAGGAAGGTTAGTGTTGGGGTTATGGGGAGGGTTAGTGTTACAGTTATGGAAGGGTCTCTCTCCTTTCCTGTCTATCTCTCCATTCTTCTTCAGTCTGTTTGTCTCCTTTCCTGTCTCTCTCTCTTCTATTTTCCTCTACTAACTCTCTTTTCAGCCCCGTCTATGTTTTCCTGCTTAATGTTGAGGTTACCAGGAAGGTTAGTGTTGGGGTTAGAAGGAAGGTTAGTGTTGAGGTTAGAAGGAAGGTTAGTGTTGGGGTTACAAGGAAGGTTAGTGTTGGGGTTACCAGGAAGGTTAGTGTTGGGGTTACAAGGAAGGTTAGTGTTGGGGTTACAAGGAAGGTTAGTGTTGGGGTTACCAGGAAGGTTAGTGTTGGGGTTACCAGGAAGGTTAGTGTTGGGGCTATAGGGAGGGTTAGTGATGGGGTTACCAGGAAGGGTAGTGTTGGGGTTAGAAGGAAGCTTAGTGTTGGGGTTAGAAGGAAGCATAGTGTTGGAGTTACCAGGAAGGTTAGTGTTGGAGTTATAGGGAGGGTTAGTGTTGGGGTTAGAAGGAAGGTCAGTGTTGGGGTTAGAAGGAAGGTTAGTGTTGGGGTTACCAGGAAGGTTAGAGTTGGGGTTAGAACGAAGGTTAGTGTTGGGGTTACCAGGAAGGTTAGTGTTGGGGTTAGAAGGAAGGTTAGTGTTGGGGTTAGAAGGAAAGTTAGTGTTGAGGTTACCAGGAAGGTTAGTGTTGGGGTTACCAGGAAGGTTAGTGTTGAGGTTAGAAGGAAGCTTAGTGTTGGAGTTACCAGGAAGGTTAGTGTTGGGGTTATAGGGAGGGTTAGTGTTGGGGTTACCAGGAAGGTTAGTGTTGTGGTTACCAGGAAGGTTAGTGTTGGGGTTATAGGGAGGGTTAGTGTTGGGGTTACCAGGAAGGTTAGTGTTGGAGTTACCAGGAAGCTTAGTGTTGGGGTTACCAGGAAGGTTAGTGTTGGGGTTACCAGGAAGATTAGTGTTGGAGTTACCAGGAAGGTTAGTGTTGGGGTTACCAGGAAGGTTAGTGTTGGGGTTATAGGGAGGGTTAGTGTTGGGGTTACCAGGAAAGTTAGTGTTGGGGTTACCAGGAAGGTTAGTGTTGGTGTTATAGGGAGGGTTAGTGTTGGGGTTACCAGGAAGGTTAGTGTTGGGGTTAGAAGGAAGGTTAGTGTTGGGGTTACCAGGAAGGTTATGTGTTGGGGTTACCAGGAAGGTTAGTGTTGGGGTTAAAAGGAAGGTTAGTGTTGGGGTTACCAGGAAGGTTAGTGTTGGGGTTAGAAGGAAGATTAGTGTTGGAGTTACCAGGAAGGTTAGTGTTGGGGTTATAGGGAGGGTTAGTGTTGGGGTTACCAGGAAGGTTAGTGTTGGGCTTATAGGGAGGGTTAGTGTTGGGGTTACCAGGAGAAGTTAGTGTTGGGGTTAGAAGGAAGGTTAGTGTTGGGGTTACCAGGAAGGTTAGTGTTGGGGTTAGAAGGAAGGTTAGTGTTGGGTTTAGAAGGAAGGTTAGTATTGGGGTTACCATGAAGGTTAGTGTTGGGGTTAGAAGGAAGGTTAGTGTTGGGTTTAGAAGGAAGGTTAGTGTTGGGGTTACCATGAAGGTTAGTGTTGGGGTTAAAAGGAAGGTTAGTGTTGGGGTTACCAGGAAGGTTAGTGTTGGGGTTAGAAGGAAGATTAGTGTTGGAGTTACCAGGAAGGTTAGTATTGGGGTTAGAAGGAAGGTTAGTGTTGGGGTTATAGGGAGGGTTAGTGTTGGGGTTAGAAGGAAGGTTAGTGTTGGGGTTAGAAGGAAGGTTAGTGTTGGGGTTAGAAGGAAGGTTAGTGTTGGGGTTATGGGGAGGGTTAGTGTTACAGTTATGGAAGGGTCTGTCTCCTTTCCTGTCTCTCTCTCCATTCTCCTTCCGTCTGTTTGTCTCCTTTCCTGTCTCTCTCTCTTCCATTTTCCTCTACTAATTCTCTTTTCCTCTCACCCCCGTCTATGTTTTCCTGCTTATTGTTTATTTCTCACTCATTGGCATCTCTTTGAATCCTCTCCCCTGGTTTCCTCTCAGTACAAACAGCCCCGTGGAGCGCGCTGATATAAAACACACCGGCGCTCCCTTTGTCTCCGCCACCGCAGCTAGGAAGTTTATGGCGAGTTTTTTGTCAAGACACGACTCGTCCATCAAATTTAAAGGGAATCCGTCCTCCAGGATCTCTCTATTACATTTCGGCTTGTGTCGCGATGACAGTCATCTGTGATGAAGCATATTCTGCTCATGCATCCGTCTTCCATATCATCTCTGAAATCTGAGTCTCAGATACAGCTATTGAGAGTAAATTGTGCGCTCAGTGGGAAACCCCCCCCAAGTCTTCTTTGATAATGTGAAGTAAATGGAGTCATGCCTGCAAGGGAAAATAGCGGATAATCTGCCAGTTAAAGGAGAACCCTGCCCTCATCCTGAATTCTTATAGCAAGATTTTAGCTATTAGTAAAGATCATGCCATGTTTTCTCATATGGGGTTGTCACTGCCCCATGCTGCCTGCCTACAAATGTTGAAACTCCATGCTGCCAATACTTCAGCAACTGTCAAGCCTGCTCACGTCAATGCCAGTTAAGGCAAACTGCGGTGGTCAAAAAAATAAAAAAGAGGGATGGGGATAGTCACAGCATGATTTACCTGCCCCTAGAGTCATCATCTGCTGGGAAACCTGTTTGGAATTAACAATTAACTAAAGAAATAATTTCAGTTGACGAGGAGCAATTTTAACACCCAGATTTGTGGGCAAGCAGAACTCAAATGAGCATGTGCAACTGCCTGCAAGGAATGGGGGGGACTCATCATAGTGCGATGTAGACTTGACTCTTTTTGCATGGAGCTCTCCTTTGGCGGTTAATGGCGGTGCGGGAATCCATTGCTGTTGCTGGGTAAATGCTGCCTCGGATTTTATGATAACCTTTAAGGCAAATTGCGGCAGCGACATATGTGTAACTGCCTGCCGTCTGCAGAACTGCCGCCTGCGGAATGGAGTGTATATGGCCTTTTGTTCACTCAGTATGCCTTTATCTCCTGTTTTATCTGTTGCATTATTCTGACAATATAAACAGACTGATAATAAAACAATATCTTCCTCCCACATATCTCCATCAAACTCCCATTATAGTTTTACCATCCATAATCTCGGTCTCTGTTCCTGTCTGCCAGGATGTCTGTCCTCCCAGGGTCTCATTCCACTTCTTCCTCACTGTCTCTATATCTCTGTCTTCTCAGTGTATCATCCCTCTCCTTCCTCACTGTCTCTATATCTCTGTCCTCTCAATGTCCCATCCCTGTCCTTCCTAACTGTCTCTATATCTTTGTCCTCTTAGTTTCCCATCCCTCTCCTTTCTCATTGTCTCTATATCTCTGTCTTCTCAGAGTCTCATCCCTCTTCTCCCTCACTGTCTCTACAGCTCTGTCCTCTAAGTGTCTCATTCTTTTTCTTCCTCATTGTCTTTAAATCTCTGACCTCTCAGTGTTTCATCCCTCTCCATCCTCATTGTCTCCACATCTCTGTCCTCTCAGTGTCTCATCCCTCTCCTTCCTCACTGTCTCTATATCTCTGTCCTCGGTGTCGCATCCCTCTCCCTCCTAACTGTCTTTATATCTTTGTCCTCTCAGTTTCCCATCCCTCTCCTTCCTTACTGTCTCTATATCTCTGTCCTCTCAATGTCCCATCCCTCTCCTTCCTCACTGTCTCTACATTTCTGTCCTTTCAGTGTTTCATCCCTCTTTTCCCTCACTGTCTCTACAGCTCTGTCCTCTCAGTGTCTCATCCTTCTCCTTTCTCACTTTCTCCACATCTCTGTCCTTTAGTTTCTCATCCCTCTCCTTGCTCTCTGTCTTCACATCTCTGCCCTCTCAGTGTCTCATCCCTCTTCTTTCTTTCTGTCTCCACATCTCTGTCCTTTCAGTATCTCATCCCTCTCCTTCCTCACTGTCTCTAATCTCTGTCCTCTCAGTGTCCCATCCCTCTCCTTCCTCACTGTTTTCACATCTTTTTCCTCTCAGTGTCCCATCCCTCTCCTTCCTCACTGTCTACACATCTCTTGTCCTTTCAGTATCTCATCCCTCTCCTTCCTCACTGTCTCTACATCTCTGTCCCCTCAGTGTCCCATCCCTCTCCTTCCTCACTGTTTTCACATCTTTTTCCTCTCAGTGTCCCATCTCTCTCCTTCCTCACTGTCTCTACATCTTTGTCCTTTCAGTATCTCATCCCTCTCCTTCCTCACTGTCTCTACATCTCTGTCCCCTCAGTGTCTCATCCCTCTCCTTCCTCACTGTTTTCACATCTTTTTCCTCTCAGTGTCCCATCTCTCTCCTTCCTCACTGTCTCTACATCTTTGTCCTTTCAGTATCTCATCCCTCTCCTTCCTCACTGTCTCTACATCTCTGTCCCCTCAGTGTCCCATCCCTCTCCTTCCTCATTGTTTTTACATCTTTTCCTTTCAGTGTCCCATCTCTCTCCTTCCTCACTGTTTTCACATCTCTGTCCCCTCAGTGTCCCATCCCTCTCCTTCCTCACTGTCTCTACATCTCTGTCCCCTCAGTGTCTCATCCCTCTCCTTCCTCACTGTCTCTACATCTCTGTCCCCTCAGTGTCTCATCTCTCTCCTTCCTCACTGTTTTCACATCTCTGTCCCCTCAGTGTCCCATCCCTCTCCTTCCTCACTGTCTCTACATCTCTGTCCCCTCAGTGTCTCATCCCTCTCCTTCCTCACTGTTTTCACATCTTTTTCCTCTCAGTGTCCCATCTCTCTCCTTCCTCACTGTCTCTACATCTTTGTCCTTTCAGTATCTCATCCCTCTCCTTCCTCACTGTCTCTACATCTCTGTCCCCTCAGTGTCCCATCCCTCTCCTTCCTCATTGTTTTTACATCTTTTCCTTTCAGTGTCCCATCTCTCTCCTTCCTCACTGTTTTCACATCTCTGTCCCCTCAGTGTCCCATCCCTCTCCTTCCTCACTGTCTCTACATCTCTGTCCCCTCAGTGTCTCATCCCTCTCCTTCCTCACTGTCTCTACATCTCTGTCCCCTCAGTGTCTCGTCCCTCTCCTTCCTCACTGTCTCCACATCTCTTTCCTCTCAGTGTCCCATCCCTCTCCTTCCTCACTGTCTCTACATCTCTGTCCCCTCAGTGTCTCATCCCTCTCCTTCCTCACTGTCTCTACATCTCTGTCCCCTCAGTGTCTCATCCCTCTCCTTCCTCACTGTCTCTACATCTCTGTCCCCTCAGTGTCCCATCCCTCTCCTTCCTCACTGTCTCTACATCTCTTTCCCCTCAGTGTCTCATCCCTCTCTTTCTGCACTGTCTCTACTTTCCTTTCTCTCTCTCTCTCTTTCTGTTTCTGCGTGTTGCCATCTTTGAATTTGTTCCTTCCTTCTACTGTCTCTGTATTCTTTATCTCTCTTTATCGTTACCTTTTCCACTCTTATTTATCTATTTCTCTTCTTTCCCCATCTCTCTCTCTTTCTTACTCTCCCTCTTCTCCTTCTCCTGTCCTCCTTCTTGTTCTCTCTATCTCCCCCTCCCTCCTATCTCTTTCCATTCCTCTGTCTGGCCATCTCCTTCCCCTCTCTCTCTGTGCAGTCTCTGTGCGCTCTCTGTGCAGTCTCTGTGCGGTCTCTGTGCGGTCTCTCTGGCAGTGTCTCGGTGGTCCCCCCCTTGTTTGCTGTGTGCTATGAGGTCCCCTCCTCTCCAGTGTCTTCTTGCTCTGTGTGTTGGGGAATTAATCCACACAGCTTGTCATTTATTCATAGTGCTTTTACTTGCATCATCTCGCACATTACAGCCGCTCTGCGGCCAGCAGAGAGAGCGCTGGAGGGGGACGCGCTCTAATGAGGGGGGTCTCCTGTCACACCGCCTCAGCACCACACGGGGATTCCCTATAGTACGGGGTCATGTCCCTTCTGCGGAGGTGGGGTAGAATAGTGGGGGGGGGGCAGCGAGCCCCTCTCTGCTTTATCCTCCTGTAACCAGACTGCAACTTCTGAAACATTCACCCTTCTATCTCATCCCTCCATATCTATTATCTAGGGCTGCTGCTAGAAATCACGGGACCCCATACATTCTACCTAACAGCCCCCCAAATATCAAAATGATATGTTTGCGAAAAATACATAAAATTCGTTATTGGCGGACACAAACACAACATAACTTACACAATTCCTGCTAAATGTAAAAGATAATATTGTAAGTGGTAATAAATCAAACTCTGTGAATGATTGAGGTCTTGGGGCTCATTCACATCAGTGTTGTGGCCTGTACAGCATGAATCACTGTTTTTTTTTTTTACGTGGCTGGACACAGCCACAGGTCCTAATTTGACAGGTGTGTGGATTCAGGTATACAGCCCTGAACACAGACCACGTGCATTTGGTGCCACTGACCCACGCCTGCACACCTGTCAGATTAGGCCCTATGGCTGTGTTCATATAGCCTCTGCGTCCCCACAGAGTAACAACGGTTCTGGATGAAAAAAAAAAGCTCATTGACATTGTATGGGTCAGATAACTCGTGTGAATGAGCCCTTAAGTTTTAAATTAATTTTTACTTTTTTTATTTACAGTTTTGTGTAATTTTTTTCAAACTATTTTTAATTTTTTCACAACATTGTTGGGGGTCTTTGGTGAAATATCAGGGATCTAATCAGACCCCTGATTTCTCACTTTTGAGACAGAGAAAATGAACTTAGGACATAAATTCCTCCCCTTTCTCTGCAGCCTCAGCTGCACTAGACAATGAATGAACAGAAAGCGCTCTGCATAGAGGTTCCTGCTCATTCACAAACTGAAGCATAGCACCCATAGTTTACTATGCATCAGGTATGAATGAACACTCATTATGTTCATTCGGGAAAGGAAATGGCCAGTACATATGACATATTCCCTTCTCTACATCTTGAAACATCCACCTGTGTGCAGAGGGATAGGAGAAGGAGGGAGCAAGCAGTGCTGTGGGTGGGATACACAGTGAGGCCCAGGCAGCAGGGGGAGAGGATGGTGCACAGGGAGGGTGATTGTGCTGTGGGGGCAATTACTGGAACCCATTCCCTGTACGAATCTCTGCAAAAGCTGAAAGCCAGCTGGAAGAAGAGGAGAAGCTGGCTTTCAGCTGCTGCAGAGAGAGACGTATAGGGGATGGGTTCCAGTAATTGCAACTCCCCCCACCAAACACCCTCCCTGCTCACATGCAATTCCTCCTGCTGGCCAGGGCCCCATACAAGGGGAAAGGTGGTACCCCCTTATTGGTGGCCCTGTATCCATATCTATCTATCTATCTATCTATCTATCTATCTATCTATTATCTATCTATCTAATCTTTTGTATCTACAATGTATCTATCTATTATCTATACTGTATGTGTCTCATGGACAAGGGTAGAACTCTATCTATCTATTATCTATCTATTAATCTATCTATCTATCTATTATCTATCTATCTATCTATCTATCTATCTATCTATCTATCTATTATCTATCTATCTATCTATCTATCTATCTATCTATCTATCTATCTATCTATCTATCTTATTATCTAATATAAATGGCTAAATCTCTTTTCTCATCAGCAGGATATAGCAATCTTGTGACTTCTATCAGTGTCCAGCAGAGCTGGAATCTTGTAGGAGGAGTTTTCATTCTACTCTGACTGTCCGATGAGGCTGCATAACTGCTGACCCTCTGGACTGATTGGCCCTGTGCTGATCACATGCAGCCCCCCAAAGAGAAAAAAAACCCTCTCTAGCCATACACTCTAAACCGAGCATGTGCAGAGTGACTCCTAGCACTCTGTATTATCAGCAGATGGATTGAGGACAGTAAAAGAAGGGGAGGATCAGAGAAGACAGGATCAAACAGCCCTTTTACACAATGCAGAGGATTAGCCCCTTAGGTTCCACAGTGAGTATAACAAGCATGCTTTACTGCATCTACAGACTGATTGTACTGTTGTGGGTTTAGTAACACTTTAATCTATCTATCTATCTATCTATCTATCTATCTATCTATTATCTATCTATCTATCTATCTATTATCTATCTATCTATTATCTATCTATCTATTATCTGTCTATCTATCTATCTATCTATCTATCTATTATCTATCTATCTATCTATCTATCTATTATCTATCTATCTATCTATCTATTATCTATCTATCTATCTATCTATCTATCTATCTATTATCTATCTATTATCTATCTATCTATTATCTGTCTATCTATCTATCTATCTATCTATCTATCTATCTATCTATTATCTATCTATCTATCTATCTATCTATCTATTATCTATCTATCTATCTATCTATCTATCTATTATCTATCTATCTATCTATCTATTATCTATCTATCTATCTATCTATCTATCTATTATCTATCTATCTATCTATCTATCTATCTATCTATCTATCTATCATCTATCTATCTATTATCTATCTATCTATCTATCTATCTATCTATCTATTATCTATCTATCTATCTATCTATCTATCTATCTATCTATCTATCTATCTATCTATTATCTATCTATCTATTATCTATCTATCTATCTATCTATCTATCTATCTATCTATTATCTATCTATCTATCTATCTATCTATCTATCTATCTATTATCTATCTATCTATCTATCTATTATCTATCTATCTATCTATCTATCTATTATCTATCTATCTATCTATCTATTATCTATCTATCTATCTATCTATCTATCTATCTATCTATCTATCTATCATCTATCTATCTATCTATCTATCTATCTATCTATTATCTATCTATCTATCTATCTATCTATCTATTATCTATCTATCTATCTATCTATCTATCTATCTATCTATCTATCTATTATCTATCTATCTATCTATCTATCTATCTATCTATCTATCATCTATCTATTATCTATCTATCTATCTATCTATCTATCTATCTATCTATCTATCTATTATCTATTATCTATCTATCTATCTATCTATCTATCTATCTATTATCTATCTATCTATCTATCTATCTATCTATTATCTATCTATCTATCTATCTATCTATCTATCTATCTATCTATCTATTTATCTATCTATCTATTATCTATCTATCTATTATCTATCTATCTATCTATCTATCTATCTATCTATCTATCATCTATCTATCTATCTATCTATCTATCTATCTATCTATCTATCTATCTATCTATTATCTATCTATCTATTATCTATCTATCTATCTATCTATCTATCTATCTATTATCTATCTATCTATTATCTATCTATCTATCTATCTATCTATCTATCTATCTATCTATTATCTATCTATCTATCTATCTATCTATCTATCTATCTATTATCTATCTATCTATCTATCTATCTATCTATCTATTATCTATCTATCTATCTATCTATCTATCTATTATCTATCTATCTATCTATCTATCTATCTATCTATCTATCTATCTATCTATCTATCTATTATCTATCTATCTATCTATCTATCTATTATCTATCTATCTATCTATCTATCTACTCTCTCTCTCTCTCTCATCTATCTATCTATCTATCTGTCTTTTTTTTATCTACTCTTCTATTTTATATTCAATTATCTCCGTTTTCTAATTTGTATTTCCTATGTAAGCCCGCACAGTTCTAATAATGGAAGGCTGGAGATTCAGATTCTTCCACAAGTCCAGTCACAACAGGTTCTTTTGAATGGTCCCGGGGTATAGACCGCTCTAGCATGCCTTCATACACAATGGTGAGGCCCTGAAGCAGCGAGCCCTTCCATCACGACTGTTCGCCCCCGTGGAAGCCTTTCAGCAGACGTTCTGATCGGCTGGAATTCCCAGGCCCCAGAGACACGAGGTTGTGAGTTCCCTCATTAATCTCATTTAATTAATTCTCAGTGTAGGAGGTGAGTGCGCAGGCAGTCAGGGTTTCTTTACAGCGGAAGAAATTTGTCTTTTTCTGCCTCGCTGTCCTTGGGGGACACATGATAGAGGAGATAGCTGTGACCCCATCAATTAGGAGGGTGACCCCCCTTGGCAGTGACCTTGGGTAAGAAGCCCAAAAGATGCAGAATGGACCCGGTATAGATTTGATTGATTGACTGGCTGCACCATGATGGACGTTCGGGTCCAGTGCTGGTAATTAGCCATAATGACACCTTTTGGAAGGTAGGGAGGGGGTGTCACTCTCTATTTGTTTGAAGGAACCTGTAGAAGTAAAGGCTGTGTATTCTGTAACTGGGGAGCCCTGCTTTATATTGTGAACTCCAAACCCCAAGCAACACCCCAAATGGTATCCCTTAGGTTTCAAATATCTGGATAAGTACCGGGCAACACAGTGGCTCAATGGTTAGCACTTCCACCTGGCAGTACTTGGGTCGCTGGTTCAAATCCCAACCATGACACCACCTGCCTGGATTTTACATGTTCTCCTTGTGCCTGCGTGGGTTTCCTCCGGGACTCCGGTTTCCTCCCACACGCCAAAGACATGCTGGTAGGTTAATTGGATCCTGTCTAAATTGGCCCTAGTATGTGTGTGTATGAATGTGAGTTTAGGGACCTTAGATTGCACGCTCCTCGGGGGCGGGGACTGATCTGAATGTACAATATATATGTAAAGCGCTGCGTAAATTCCTGGCACTATATAAATACCTGAAATAAATACAAATAAGAGCCAAAACTTTATATTTTTTAGTTTTGGATAGAATGAGAAAGAATTTTTATAGCCCCAATTCCCGCTCATCGACCCCCCCCCCTTTTTACACATTTTTAGGGGGCCCCATGAGATGCCCCTAGTACCTTTTTCATAGCCGTTTTTGAGCTTGGGCAAGGACACAGGGGCCCCATGATCCCCTATTGCCCGGGGGCCCCATGAGTTGTCAGTCCACCCCTGTGGCCAGCTTTAGGATATCACCTCACACAGCTGACCAGAGGTGGTCATGTGACAGCAGGTACAAATTGGAACATGGTGGTCTTTATGGTCTAGGATTGGTTGGACAGAGGTGGTGGGGTGGAGCCTGGAATCCTGGTGAGAAGATGGGAAGTGAAAATGCAGCCAGCATGTTCCCTGGTTCCAGCTCCACCCCTTTCAGCCTTGCCCACCAACATGGGAGACATGTGACAGGAGACTGCAGGCCCACATAGCATCAAACTTGTCATCACACATGTTTTGTGTCCCAGCTGCTTTAAAAAAGCCTTGGGGAGTGGGGGGTTAATGGTGGACACTGTAGTCGGTTTTCACTCTTTGTGGGGCCATTTAATGAGATGTCTGGCGGGCAATCCCTGGGCATATTCAGCAGATAAGAGGACGGAGAGGCTGCTGACAGGGATGTTGGGAAAAGACTTCGCGGACGTCACGGTTGCAGTCAGCTGATGAGACTTGAGTGGTGCATGAAATGACACCTGGGACCCTGCCGCCTCGGGGAAAATCCTTAAGCTCTCGCTTGACTGTGACAGGTCTCACAGTCCCCTACCAGGCTGCAAACGTGCAATGACTGCGCGGACTGCTGCCGAGACACAACATTCCGCTTCAAATTCCAATTCAGGCTCGGTTCACACTAGTGCGGCCCTCGTTTGCCCGAACACGGCAGCCCGGTTATTTGCATGGCCTGCTGTGCCGTGTGAACTGCCGAAAAAAAGGGCACACACCTTTTTAAAAACGCAGCCGCAGGGAAACCGCATCGTCTTTTTGACCATGCATTTTCCCCGTGGTTCCCACACCCGAGATCACGCTGCAGGCTGAGATTGTGGGGGTGCCGTCCAGAATGAATGGGAGTTCCGCACGTCTCTCAACAGCAGTGCGAGTGGTTGAAGGAGCAGGAATCGGTGATGTTTTCCCCCAAAACATTGATGATCAGTGATGTTTCTCCATATAACACGAGTAATCAGTGGTGTCCTCCACCATAACATTGATGGTCAGTGGTGTCCTCCACCATAACATTGAGGGTCAGTGGTGTCCTCCACCATAACACTGATGGTCAGTGGTGTTCCCCCCCATAACACTGATGGTCAGTGGTGTCCTCCACCATAACATTGATGGTCAGTGGTGTCCTCCACCATAACATTGATGGTCAGTGGTGTCCTCCACCATAACATTGATGATCAGGGATGTTTCTCCATACAACACGAGTAATCAGTGGTGTCCTCCACCATAACACTGATGGTCAGTGGTGTCCTCCACCATAACATTGATGGTCAGTGGTGTCCTCCACCATAACATTGAGGGTCAGTGGTGTTCCCCCCCATAACACTGAGGGTCAGTGGTGTTCCCCCCCATAACACTGATGGTCAGTGGTGTCCTCCACCATAACATTGATGGTCAGTGGTGTCCTCCACCATAACATTGATGGTCAGTGGTGTCCTCCACCATAACATTGATGATCAGTGATGTTTCTCCATATAACACGAGTAATCAGTGGTGTCCTCCACCATAACATTGATGGTCAGTGGTGTTCCCCCCCTCCCCATAACATTGATGGTCAGTGGTGTCCTCCACCATAACATTGATGGTCAGTGGTGTTCCCCCCCATAACATTGATGGTCAGTGGTGTTCCCCCCCCCATAACATTGATGGTCAGTGGTGTCCTCCAGCATAACATTGATGGTCAGTGGTGTTCCCCCCCCATAACATTGATGGTCAGTGGTGTTCCCCCCCTCCCCATAACATTGATAGTCAGTGGTGTCCTCCACCATAACATTGATGGTCAGTAGTGTCCTCCACCATAACACTGATGGTCAGTGGTGTTCCCCCCATAACATTGATGGTCAGTGGTGTCCTCCACCATAACATTGATGGTCAGTGGTGTCCTCCACCATAACATTGATGGTCAGTGGTGTTCCCCCCCTCCCCATAACATTGATGGTCAGTGGTGTCCTCCACCATAACATTGATGGTCAGTGGTGTTCCCCCCCTCCCCATAACATTGATGGTCAGTGGTGTTCTCCCCCTCATAACATTAATGGTCAGTGGTGTCCTCCACCGTAACATTGATGGTCAGTGGTGTTCCCCCCCCCCCATAACATTGATGGTCAGTGGTGTTTTCCCCCCATAACATTGATGGTCAGTGGTGTTCCCCCCCTCCCCATGACATTGATGGTCAGTGGTGTCCTCCACCATAACATTGATGGTCAGTGGTGTCCTCCACCATAACACTGATGGTCAGTGGTGTTCCCCCCCTCCCCATAACATTGATGGTCAGTGGTGTTCTCCCCCTCATAACATTAATGGTCAGTGGTGTCCTCCACCATAACATTGATGGTCAGTGGTGTTCCCCCCCCATAACATTGGTGGTCAGTGGTGTCCTCCACCATAACATTGATGGTCAGTGATGTTCCCCCCCTCCCCATAACATTGATGGTCAGTGGTGTCCTCCACCGTAACATTGATGGTCAGTGGTGTTCCCCCCCCATAACATTGATGGTCAGTGGTGTTTTCCCCCCATAACATTGATGGTCAGTGGTGTTTTCCCCCCATAACATTGATGGTCAGTGGTGTTCTCCATCATAACATTGATGGTCAGTGGTGTCCTCCACCATAACATTGATGGTCAGTGATGTTCCCCCCTCCCCATAACATTGATGGTTAGTGATGTCCCCCCCCCTCCACATAACATTGATGGTCAGTGATGTCCCCCCCCCTCCACATAACATTGATGGTCAGTGAAGTCCCACCCCCCTCCACATAACATTGATGGCCAGTGGTGTTGTCCACCATAACATTGGTGGCTAATGGTGTTTTCCCTCATAAAATTGATGGTCAGTGATGTTGCCCACCATAACATTGGTATTCAGTGGTGTTGTCCATCATAATATTGGTGGCCAGTGGTTTTCCCTCATCACTGATGGTCAGTGGTGTTTCCCCACAAAATTGATGATCAGTGGTGTTGGCCCCCCGTAACATTGATGGTCAGTGGTGTTTTGCCTCATAATATTGATGAGCAGTGGTGTTTTCCACCATAACATTGGTGGCATGTGGTGTTTTTCCTCAGATCATTGGTGGTCAGTAGTGTTCCCCCATAACTTTGATGGCCAGAGGTGTTGTCCACATAACATTAATAGTCATTGGTGTTTTCCCCCATAACATTGATGATCAGTGGTGTTTCCCCATAACATTGGTTGCCAGTGGTGTTGTTCTTCATAACATTAATGGCCAGTGGTGTTGTCCACTCTAACATTGGTGGCCAGTGGTGTTTTCCCTCAGATCATTGGTGGTCAGTGGTGCTCCCCCCATAACTTTTCCCCCCATAACATCGATGGCCAGAGGTGTTGTCCACCATAAGGTTGGTGGTCAGTGGTGTTTTCCTTCTTAACATTGGTGGTCAGTGGTGTTGTTCCTCATAACATTGGTGGTCAGTGGTGTTGTTCCTCATAACATTGGTGGTCAGTGGTGTTGTTCCTCATAACATTGATGGCCAGTGGTGTTGTCCACCATAACACTGGTCATCAGTGGTGCTATCCACCATAATATTATTAGTCAATGGTGTTGTCCCCCATAACATTGGTGATCAGTGGTGTTTCCCCCATAACATTGGTGGTCAGTGGTGTTGTCCACTCTAACATTGGTGGTCAGTGGTGTTGTCCACTCTAACATTGGTGGCCAGTGGTGTTTTCCCTCAGATCAATGGTGGTCAACGGTGTTCCTCCCACAACTTTCCCCTCCATAACATTGATGGCCAGAGGTGTTGTCCACCATAAGGTTGGTGGTCAGTGGTGTTTTGCCTCATAACATTGGTGGTCAGTGGTGTTGTTCCTCATGACATCAGTAGTCAGTGGTGTTGTTCCTCATGACATCAGTAGTCAGTGGTGTTGTCCAACATAACTTTTCCCCCCATAAAATTGATGGCCAGAGGTGTTGTCCACCATATGGTTGGCGGTCAGTGGTGTTTTCCCTCATAACATTGGTACTCAGTGGTGTTTTCCCTCATATCATTGATGGTCAGTGATGTTTTCCGCACAACATCGGTGGCCATTCTTCCCATTAAAAGTCAGTATGCTCCAAGTTTACCGCCCTGCTGGTCAGTGGTGGTCAGTAAGAGCAGTTTTATCAGCAAGAGGTAGGAAGATGATTGGGCTGATCGCTGGCAGAGGTGAAAGGGGCGGCTCTCCAATGTAAATTCAAGCAATGGCCATCACAGGGAACACAATCCGAGCCAATCCGAGCGGCTCTGTACCTTTTTTGTCTGTAATGTGAGTTGTGTCATCACAGCGGTTCAGACATTTATTGGATGTACTGTACACCTGTGCATTATTACTCCCTTTTCTAAACGTCTCTCCAGAAATAAACACCCACCTCCCCACCATTTTGTTTTTTTTACAAAACAGCGGTAGGGAGGTGGTTAAGAAAACTGTATAATTGAAGCATCATGCCAAACACAGAGAAAGGTAGACTACAGTAGGTAGCTACGAATATTCTCTGAGGGTCACTAATGAATACAAACCAGTATCAGAGGACTCAGAAGTCACGGACAGCTGGACCATCATTGGAGGTAATCAAGAATTCCAACCTCATCTACAAGGTTGGTGAAATGGTTGGAGCTCGTTAATTATGGGCAAAAAAAAGTCAATTTTAATAAACTGCGGAGTATTGGTAATCAATAGTCTTCTGCACGCGCTGTTCACGTTTATGAGGAAGGTTCAAAGTGAAGCTGAACTCGGACAGATAATAAAAAACACCGACCAGCGCGGTTATAGCTTCAGTAAATATTCATCAAGTCTACTTGTTTCTCTGAATTGGTCTCAATGCCAGCGACACCCAAAATGATAAGGGGAAGAACAGCCCAGATGGGGTTCTGCTGCACGCTCACAGGAGGGGAGTGCAGAGTGAAGACTTGATCAGCGTGCTGATCCCTCTTTAGCCAATCAGCGGTCTTGGCCTGGCTGTGTTGATGCTGCAGTAGAGGCCGGGGATCTGCCTGTACTGTCTGGCCGAGATGATGTCATCAGACTGCTGCAGGCAGGAGGAAGCATTTCCTTAGTCCCTTCTCCCCCAGTGATCAAACACTGTGGTTTTGTAGCAAGCGAGAGGGTGCATCGGAGGCTGAGAAAATATTTAATTAGTCCCCTCTTTCCTTGAACTCCATTCCAGTGACTTTGCTTAGGCTATGATAATGTCAATCTTTTGCTGCAGGCAGGAGGAAGCATTTCCTCCCTCTCCAGTCCCATCCTTGAGCTGCAGTCAGTGATTTTACCTAGGCTGAGATAACATCATCAGTCTGTCAGTTTTAAGTATACTTTCTTATCCTTGAGCTCTGATCCAGTGACTTCACCTAGACTGAGATTATGGCATTCACCTGCTGCAGGCAGGGAGAAGCATTTCCTTGCTCTCCTCTCCCTTCCTTGAGCGCCAGTCATTGACTTTGCTTAGGCTGAGATGATGTCATCGGACGAGGAAGCATTTTATTGATTTACTTTCTCATCCTTGAGCTCTAGTCCAATGACTTTTGCCTAGGCTGGGATGATGTCATTAGTCTGCTGCAGGCAGGAAGAAGCATTTCCTAAGTCTCCTTTTCTCCACTGACCAGACTGTAACATTTTAACTTTGTAGCAAGTCACCTTCTAGAAACCACAGCAAGTTGGTGTTAAACTGATGGCGATCACATGTGTATCTAATAAATCATAATACGGTTTAAGTAGTTCACACCTAAAGGTAGATTAGAAGCCCTCTCTGTATTGGCCGATATGTACAGAGCAGGTGATTGGCTCAGGTTTTATTTCAAGGGAAAGGAGTGATTTGTAACTAAGGCAGAGCGCGCGGCTATAGAGAACATTGTTACTAATGAGGTCTCCTGTCGATTGACCCGAGTCACCAGGGATGGAAGTCAGACCTTCTCTGAATCAGCGCCATGAAGGAGCCATGCACTGCCAGCCACGGCAAGAGTCCCTGTTAGTGAGATGTTTAATGGCAGGAAGGAGTGCGCGAGGATAAACAGCGGCCCACGGCGGTCTGCTAAGATGTGGGCACAAAGGCGCTGACAGCGAACACAAACAATCGACATCCAGACGGAACATTAACCATTTGGTGAGGAAGGCGGACGCACACTCCATTGCATGCTGGGAATTTCAGCTTTGGATGGTTTGTTATACAGAGGCCAGCACAATGGACAATTCATAGTAAATTCATTTTTCTAGAATACAGGCGTACCTCGGTTTACGGATTTAATTTGTTCCGCGGGACTTTGTGTATTGTGAACAATTTGTAAACCAAAACGCGGTTTCCCATAGGAATGCACTGAAAACCAATAAATCCGTTCGGAGGTCTGAAAAAAGTGAAAATAAAAAGTCTTTTATCTGTTCAAAACTCTTTATAAAGTGCACTTTAAAGGCATAAATACTGTACAGGGAACATGATTAAAAATGAATTTGTAAATGCATTGAAAACCAATTAAGCAGTTCCGGAGGTCAGAAAAAAGTTTTAAAAAGTCTTTTCTCTGTTCAAAACTCTTTATAAAGTGCACTTTAAGGGCATAAATACTGTACAGGGATATGATTAAAAATTAATTTGTAAATGCATTGAAAACCAATTATTTTTTTGACCTCCAGGAATGGATTAATTGGTTTTCAATGCATTTACAATTTTTTTTTGTAATCATGTCCCTTTATGCCTTTAAAGTGCACTTAATAAAGAGTTTTGAACAGATAAAACTTTTTTTTACTTTATTCTGACCTCCGGAATGGATTAATTGGTTATTATAGAAATCCTGTATAATATATAATTAGTGCCCATCCTTTCTTCAGATTGGTGACCATCCCTTCTGAGAACAGGTGGCCATCCTTGCTTAGAATTGGTGACTGTCTTTCCTGAGGATTGGTGAGAATCCTTTCTGAGAACTGCTGATCCTCCTTCTATTGGATTGGTGAGGATTCTTCCTGAGAATTGGTGAACATCCTTCCCGAACATTGGTGATCATCCTTCCTGGGAATTGGTGGTCATTGTTCCTGAGGACTGGTGAGCATAGTTCCTGAGAATTGGTGATCCTTCTTGATGAAGATTGTTAACCATCCTTCCTAAGAATTGATGACCATCCTTTCTTAGGATTGGCTACCATACTCACTGAAAAATGGTGACTATCTTTCCTGAGGATTGATGGGAATCCTTCCTGAGAATTGGTGACCATCCTGCCTGAGGATTAGTGCCCATCCTTCCTGAGGATTGGTGACCATCCCTTCTGAGAACAGGTGGCCATCCTTGCTTAGAATTGGTGACTTTCTTTCCTGAGGATTGGTGAGAATCCTTTCTGAGAACTGCTGATCCTCCTTCTACTGGATTGGTGAGGATTCTTCCTGAGAATTGGTGAACATCCTTGATGAAGATTGATAACCATCCTGCCTGAGAATTGATGACCATCCTTTCTGAGAACAGGTGGCCATCCTTGCTTAGAATTGGTGACTGTTGTTCCTGAGGATTGATGAGAATTCTTTCTGAGAACTGCTGATCCTCTTTCTATTGGATTGGTGAGGATTTTTCCTGAGAATTGGGGAACATCCTTCCCGAACATTGGTGATCATCATTCCGTGGAATTGGTGGTCATTGTTCCTGAGGACTGGTGAGCATAATTCCTGAGAATTAGTGATTCTTCTTGATGAAGATTGGTAACCATCCTTCCTGAGAACTGATGACCATCCTTTCTTAGGATTGGCTACCATTCTCACTGAAAAATGGTGACTATCTTTCCTGAGGATTGGTGGGAGTCCTTCCTGAGAATTGGTGACCATCCTTCCTGAGAATTGGTGACCATCCTTCCTGAGAATTGGTGACCATCCTTCCTGAGAATTTGTAACCATCCTTCCTGTGGATTAATAGTCATCCTTTCTAAGGACCAGTGACCACCCTTCCTGAGAACTGGTGACCATCCTACTTGAAGATTGGTGACCATGCTTGCTGAGAATTGGTGACCATCTTTTCGGAAGATTGGTGAACATCCCTACTGAAAATTGGTGACCATCCTGCCTGAGTATTGGTGACCATCCTTTCCGACAACTGGTGACCATCCCTCCTGAGGATTGGTGTCCACCCTTCCTGGGAATTGGTGATCATGAAGATTGGTGACCATCATTGAGAATGGATGACCATCTTTTCTGAAGATTGGTTACCCTCCCTACTGAGAGTTAGTGAGAATCCATCCTGAGAATTGGTGACCATCATTCCCGAGGATTGGTGAACATCCCTTCTAAAAATTGGTAATCATCCTGTCTGAGGATTGGTGACCACCCTTCCTGAGAACTGGTGGCCATCCTTCCTGAGGATTGGTGAGTATCTTTCTTGAGAGCTAACGACCTTCCTTCCTGAGGATTAGTGAACATCTTTCTGGACATTCTTCAGTCAGTATTTTATGACATTTATTTTCAAAGAAGATGCATGTTATGTGTAATGAGGCAGATGGGTTATTTTTGTTTGATAATAATTGCGATGCATAAATCGGGATTGTGTTTGGAATTTCTCTGTAATGTATTATGTGGATGCTGATGGTTGAATCTTGATTGTCTTGGTTCACACTTGAGCTTCTTCAAACATTAGGCCCATTTGTACAGACCCTTTTCAAGTGTTTTAAGGCTCGAGCGTTTTTCTTTTAGCCAATGGAAACTAGTTACTAAGAGAAGGAGAGGCAAGACCTTTTACAAAAAAAGTGGCAATTTTAAGGAGCCCCTTAATGAAGTCGACCAAAATGCATGACTGCCCCAAGTAACCTGGGAACCCTCATGGTGAGCTTTGAAGCACTTCTAGAAGATTGCTCAGGTGTGAACCAGGCTTTTCAATTTGATGAGCGAATCTTGTTTTTTATTGGAATATCTCTGTTATCCACTTAACACCAAATCACGTATGTGTACGTCATTTGACTTTACGTGATTATACCAGGCAGGGGCGGACTGACAACTCATGGGGCCCCCGGGCAATAGGGGATCATGGGGCCCCTGTGTACTTGCCCAAACTCAAAAAAGCCTATGAAAAAGGTACCAGGGGCATCTCATGGGGCCCCCTACTGACCCCGGGCCCTCGGGCAGTGCCCGAGTTTCCAAATGGTCAGTCCGCCCCTGATACCAGGACAATGCCAGCAGCTACAGGCATATAGTTTTTTTCAGCCGGTAGCTGACTTTTATGTAAAAGCTGCTCTAGCAGCTAATTAGCCGCTGGATGGCTTTTACATTTGGCTGGAAGGATCATCCCCCCCCACTGCCCACCAGTACCTCTCTGGGCTATACTCTCCCACAGTTGGTCCCACTGGGTTATCACCGAGCTTGTCAAGGACCAGAAGGTCCCCACTAAGCTCTATGGTAAAGGAAACCGGAAGCAACAAGCATTTTCGCAACATCCTATTTCCCGGATGTAAACAGCGCCATTTTTTACTTTGGAAATATCTGATCACACTGATCTTGCTGTGATCACATGCTTGTAGGGGTAGAGGAGACATCCATAGTATAAAACTTTAGATCTCTCCATAAAGAGACCACTTATTGCTGTCACAGGGCATGTTCACATTCATTGTGACAGCAATAAAAGTGATAAAAAAAATTAAAGAAACAATGTAAATTAATAAATAAATAAATGCACAAAAGCAAACTCACGCTCTGGTCCTGCTCTCATATGTAAACATCGCACCACACATGGGAGGTACTGCCGTGAACGACAGAATGAGAGCAATAAATCTAGCACCAGACCTCCTCTGTCGTCATTCCACGAGCGTGCACAATTTTAAAGCGGACATGTTAGGTATCAATTTACTTGGCGTAACACCATTTTTTATATTTTACAAAAAAATCAGATATTATATTGTGTTTGTGTGCATTAAAGTTCATTAAAGTGTTTTTATTTTTTTTAAAAACTTACGTGCTAAAAACTGCTGCGCAAGTTCCATATGACAAAAAAAATTTCAAAACCCAACATTTTACTCTCTAGGGCCTCTGCTAATATATATATATTGTTTGGGGGTCCTAAGTAATTTTCTACCAAAATATACTACTTTTTTACTTGCAAACAAAATGTGTCAGAAAAAGACCTGTTCTTCAAGCGGTTACGTTGCATGTGGATGCTGATGGGTGAGACTTGTTTGACTTTGACCGTTACCAGTGAATCCTGTTTGTTATTGGAATCTCTCTGTTACATTTTATGTAGCTGCTAATGGGTGAATCTTGAGAGATTCCAATAACAAACAAGGTTTGCCCATCACATTAAGGACAAACAATGAAAGCCATACAATACAGATGCACGAATGTCCAGCAAACTGTCGCAATGCCAGGACCGCCATTAGAACCTCAGGTCCACATACAGCCTGCCTGGCCTAAGAGTCATGGGTTGTGGGATTGCTGTGCATGCATCCGAAGGTATTTAAACAGCCCCCTCTCTGCCTCGGGCCGCCTGCTCAACCGATGGGGCCTGGGCTCAGTACACGAAGGCCGGCTCTACAACCCTATCAATGGCCTTGCGCAGAGCGAATAGATCCCTTACTGTGCCGACCCCAGTCCTGGTATTGGACAGTGGTCACTCTCGGGTGAAGATCACCATCACCAGCCAACCATTTTGGAGGTATTTTGGGGTGCAATTACGAGCATAACTAACATCACCAGAGCTTCATATCACACGCAGCTTGTTGTAAAACCCCCATTATTATTATTATACAGGATTTATGGCGCCAACAGTTTGCTCAGCACTTTACAATATAACGGGAGACAATACAGCAACAATACAGTTCGATACAAGAGGGATTGGAGGGCCCTGATCCTGGGAGCTTACAATCTCCATGCCAAGAGTGTGAGCCGACTTGTTAGAAGGAAGAAAGGAAAGTGCTGGCTGTAAGTGCACTGCACATACCAGTATCATTTTACATTAAAAGTGGATTAGAACCTTCTAACAATTCAAGAAAAAAATGATACTGAGTGCACAGAAATAACATACAATACATTTCTTAGCAATAGAACAAGCAGTGCCACCTTATGGATGAATATCAACACTGCAGGATAATGCAGAGCCCCTTTGTTACATTCATCTTATGCTATAAGATGAATCCTCAGGATGGATGATCACCAAATGTCAAGAAGGTTTCTCACCATTCCTCAGGAGAGATGGTCACCAATTCTCAGGAATGATGGTCACCAATTCTGAGGAAGGATGGTCACCAATCCTCAGAAAGATGGTCACCATTTTTCAGGAAGAATGGTCACCAATCCTCAGAGACATGGTCACCAATTCTCAGGGAGGATGGTCACGAATTCTCAGGAAAGTTTCTCACCAGTCCTCCAGAAGAATGGTAACCAATTCTCAGAAAGGATGGGCACTAATCTTCAGGAAGGATGATCACCAATTATCAGCAAGGATGGCCACCAGTTCTCCGGAAAGTTGGTCACCAATTCTCAAGAAGCATGGTCACCAATCCTCAGGAAAGATCGTCATCAATTCTTGAGAAGAATCGTCACCAATCCTAGGGAAAGATAGTTATCAATTTTCAGTAGGGATGGTCACCAATCTTCAGGAAGGATAGTCACCAACTCTTGGGAAGAAAGGACACCAATTCTCAGGAAGAATGGTCACCAATCCTCAGAAAAATGGTCACCAGTTCTCAGGAAGGATGGTCACAAATCCTCAGAAAGATGGTCACCATTTTTCAGGAAGGATGGTCACCAATCCTCACAAAGATAGTCACCAACTCTCAGGGAGGATGGTCACCGATTCTCAGGAAAGTTTTGCACCAGTCCTCAAGAAGAATGGTCACCAATTCTCAGAAAGGATGGGCACTAATCCTCAGGAAGGATGATCACTAATTCTCAGCAAGGATGGTCACCAGTTCTGCGGAAAGTTGGTCACCAATTCTCAGAAAGGATGGTCACCAATCTTCAGGAAGGATGGTTGGTCACTAGTTCTCAGGAAGCATGGTCACCAATCCTCGGGAAAGATAGTTATCAATTTTCAGTAGGGATGGTCACCAATCTTCAGGAAGGATGGTCACCAATTCTTGGGAAGAAAGGACACCAATTCTCAGGAAGGATGGTCACCAACTCTCAGGAAGGATTGTCACCAACTCACAAGAAGAATAGACACCAATCCTCAGGAAGGATGTTCTTAAACTAGAATGAGTTCAGAGAAGGCCAGCTAAATAATGAGAAGCAGGAGGACCTCAGTTATGAGGAGCAACTTCCAAAAATTTCACTCATTCTCCCTGGAGAAGAGGCAAGTAAGAGTGGATATGGTCATATTCTACAAATCATTCACATTCTACAAATCTATCTACTGTAGTACCAGGAAGAAACTGTTTCATCTACTGGACATTCTCTGAAGTTGGACGATAAGTGGTTTAATCTTAAACTAACATGTAAGGGGTTATAACCCTCCCTTACTATATCCAAAATGAAAAAAAACATTTTTTGGTGTTTTGCCTTCAGTTCTACTTTAAAGCATATTCTGTATAACCTCAAAACTAAGAAATAGAATATATATCAGCTTCCCAGCCCCAACACACCTGATTATAGGTCACTCATACATGTGTAACTGAAATGTTAATCTTCTACCACTCTATGACAGCACACAGAAAATAGACCACAAGCAACTTGAGGATTATTAAGGTGAATGTATTATTGAAGAGTAAGCAAAAGAACACATAAACAGGACAATAGAATTCATTAGGTTAACTGACGGAAATATTAACTGTACCTATGGCCACTGACCTGCATCGCAATAAGAATAAGCCCCACTCCACTGGCCCACACAGTAACAATAGGAATAGCATCAACCATTTAAGCATGAATGGCATAAAATAAACCTCACTGCAATTCTTAGCAATAACTACTCAAATAATATTTCTGGGTGCACTCTAGGAATTCAGCTCCAGCACCAGGTGGGTGTATGCATTCCTGGCAAAGGGATACCCCTGGTGGTGTCTAAAGTGCCTTGGACCTAAGTGTCACAGTTGGCTGGCTTTTGCTGGGGCCCTTCTGTAGGTGGTGCATGAGTATTTGTCTCTTAAATTCTGTTTGCAAAAGATGGCTAATGGTCTTTTACTTAAGGCTCTGTCTCAGTTGGCATTGACTGTGGGCAGCGAGGTGATAAACTTGTCAGTTTCGCTCACCAATCCTGGTATGCAAAAAATCAAATCCAGTATGCTTGACGATTGGTCACTCACGATCAGATCCACACAATCTGGTCCTCTCTAAGGCAAGCACACACAGTAACAAGTCTCATCAGCTTGGGTTCAAAGGCACAGCAACTCTCTCTGTGGCTCAGTCTCTCACTTGGGTCCTCACAGCTTTGTCTTTAGTGTAGGCAAACACAGCACAGGTCAGCTTAGACTGGTATCCCCACAATATGTGCCTGATGTCCTGTGCAGACACCAGCATTGAGTCTGCCCTGTCTTGTACCCTCTGCTGGTCTGCCCTAGCTCAGAAAATCAGGAAAACGCTGTATCTCTTCTCCTCTATATACAAGGAATCATTTGCTTGTAGTTCTGCAGCCACTAGCCTCCATTCAGTTGTATTGAGCATTTCCCCTTTAAAGACTACAAATCCCATGATCCACTGCTGCACAGCAAGTCCTCTCTCTGATGTTCCAATTGGCTCAAGCTCTCTGATTGGCCCAAGTTCACTGCTGGGAGGGCAGCAACAAGCGGGGGATTTCACACAAAGCCCGCTCAGCTCACACAGCAAGGAAGCTGTAACACCCTGCAGAAATACTATTTGCAGGATGTTAAATGGACACAAGATGGCAGTGTCCTGCAGCCCAGTTTCACAGACTCTTTGTGAAACTTTGTGGGATTTGTAGGCTCAATTGCAGGATTTCACTGTTTGACAGGGAGCTATTAAACTACATTTCCTAGAAGAGCTAGCTAATGGGTGGGGGCAGATAAATACAGGAGCCTGGGAACCAGAGGACAGGAAGTGGACGGGGAGAATGCTGGAGATCAAGTGTGACGAGGGGATCGTCTGGGATGCCGGAGGCCCCACCTGGGCCGACTGCAGAGAGTGGAGGAGAGAAGTAGTGTTGCTGACTGCTGACACCGCTTCAATTTGGGCAAACAGCCTTGGGAGGACTGGAGTGCTGCTGTCCTGAGTGATCTCTGAAGGAGGAACCACGAGGAAACGGTGGCCCTCATCTACAGAGAGACTTTCACCACCTGACCGAGACCACAGATTTGGTGAGAGAATTCCATATTCAAGCCATCTAAGTTCTACATGTCATTACCAAGTAATCTCTACTTAGCTTGATTACTATCATTCCTCAAGTTACATGTGTTAAGGCCTAAGGCTTCATGTACACCAGCAACTGCTAAACTCCAGTTTAGGAGCTTTTGACTTTTTTTCCCCAAAACTCCTAGACTCAACTCCATAAAAGCCTACGTTTCCATGTACACACGGGCTTTTAGCAGAATTTAAGAGCTGCCGTGTTTAGGTGAGGATAAACCTCTCTCTCCTGAGCATGAAAGAATCGTGTTCAGAATAGGAATGTTTTGACCAACGACCAGGGGAAAACTCAAAACGCTGTAAAAACACGGCAAAACGCTGCAACCACGGTACCGCGTTCTTGCCTTGATTTTCGGTTCCCAGCGGCCGGCGGTCAGAATAGGCTCGTGTATATGAAGCCTAAGTTGTTCAGCCTACTAGTTATATCAGTTCCAGCATATCCAGTCACAGAGGCCTACTGCACTATTTGCCATCTGCAGGCCCAGCTGTATTATTTCTCCCATTACAGTCCGCCCATTTGCCAAGGAGCTCCTGCATTGCTGAAGTTTGCCGCTGTGGCCTAAGGAAGAACCCAACTCCACAGGAATATGTTTTGTCCATTTCTGCTTACTGCCAGATTTGATACCTTATCCTATGTGTGTTAAAGAAGACACCATCCAAAGTTAACACCATTTAATGGAGTGCTGCCCAAGCTGAATATCACCTAAAGGGGCAGTGCTTTTATGTGGCATTCAACCTTTATTAAGGAACTTCCACCTTTGCTCCCAAAGTGATTTGAATCCTTAAACGGGACCAACTTGGGCCCCATCAAGCGCGCAGAAGACCGTATATTGCAGTTTAAAGGGACATTACCTATTCATTTAAAGAGCTCTTTCTTTGCCTCAGAACTGAGCCCTGACATCAGGCTCTGAGAGCCCAAAGTGAGTTAGCTGCACAGTTTGGTAGTTTCTCTGCTCACTGAGGGAAGAAACATTTCAGAACTGAGGCTACTGGTTAAATTCTGAATTGCGGGATATCTAGAACTGATTGAGATTATGCTATGTTGTGATCTTTACTTGAAGTTACAGCTGTTGTCTTATGCACAGGGGCGGACTGACCATTTGGAAACTCGGGCACTGCCCGAGGGCCCGGGGTCAGTAGGGGGCCCCATGATATGCTGCTGGTACCTTTTTCATAGGCTTTTTTGAGTTTGGGCAAGGACACAGGGGCCCCATGATCCCCTATTGCCCGGGGGCCCCATGAGTCCGCCCCTGCTTATGCACATAGTTTCCTGTTGCTTTACTGTGACTACAGTTGATCCCAATACACCCAAAATATTAGTTCACTCTAATTCTATTTTTATGGCGGCAGCCAGAGAATTCTTCTGGCCAGAGTTTTAAGGTGGTGTCAGCAGGGGTTGAGCTTCCAAATTGAGCTTCAAAATTACTCAGCGGCCCCTGAGGGGTTAGCTCAACTAAGGTAAGGGAGAGAGGCGGCTGCTGCAGCACATTGACAATGGGGAGAGGGAAGCAAAGGTAGAGAGGGACATGCAGCTGGTAGTATACCCGACTGCACTCAAATATGGTGGATGCTGTGATCCTGGGACATTGCCTGGGGCACAGCATTGGTGGGATAGAGGCCCAAGACAGGGGACTTTCATGGCAAATCTGGAACAGTTGGCATGTATGCGACCTTTGTATGGGAACATCTTTTTGAACCCCCTCCTCTCAAGCATTTACTGATGTCAACAATAAGGACATCATGAAGAATACTTCATCTACTTGTGCAGATAGACCCAAATTGTGCAGATAGATCCATAATTCTCAGAGGGCCCTTGTGCAGTTTGCACAGTCTGTATAAATGGCACGTCCACCTCGATGCAACCTCTGCTTTACTGCACCGTTTCCCGGCATCGAAACCACTGCCAGAGCCACAAAAGGAACCAAGGTTTTAGGGAACACATCACTAGCCCCAACAATGAATGGCCATTCATCAGGCCTGATTGCTGGCACATGGGTGCTCACAGTGGTGTGTTTAGGTTTTGTGGTGCCCTAGGCAACAGAAAAATTGGCTCCCCCCCACCCCCATCCCCCCATGGAGAGACCCTGACACCAGCCAATACCCACCTCTCCCACAAAGAGAGCCTGACATTGACCAACAACGCCCAGCCCCTGCCCCCACCCGAGACCACCTTCCACTACCACTGCTCCCCATACACTGGCAAACCCCCCTCCCCCCGCCCCAGCAAGAGATAAGACACTCACCTTAACAGACATGGTACAGGAGACGGTTAAAGACTGCAGACATAGTACAGGAGATGGTCAGAGACTGCAGACATACTACAGGAGATGAGCAGAGACTGCGGACATAGTACAGGAGATGGTCAGAGACTGCAGACATACTACAGGAGATGAGCAGAGACTGCGGACATAGTACAGGAGATGACCAGAGACTGCGGACATGCTACAGGAGATGGTCAGTGACTGCAGACATAGTACAGGAGATGAGCAGAGACTGCGGACATAGTACAAGAGATGGTCAGAGACTGAGGACATGCTACAGGAGATGGTCAGTGACTGCAGACATAGTACAGGAGATGGTCAGAGACTGAGGACATGCTACAGGAGATGGTCAGAGACTGCAGACATAGTACAGAAGATGGTCAGAGACTGCAGACATAGTACAGGAGATGGTCAGAGACTGAGGACATGCTACAGGAGATGGTCAGAGACTGCAGACATGGTACAGGAGACGGTTAAAGACTGCAGACATAGTACAGGAGATGGTCAGAGACTGCAGACATAGTACAGGAGATGGTCAGAGACTGCAGACATACTACAGGAGATGGTCAGAGACTGCAGACATACTACAGGAGATGGTCAGAGACTGCAGACATTGTACAGGAGACAGTTTCTGGGGGGGACTAGAGAACTGTTTCAGGAGACACTTAGACTGGAGACACATCACAGGAGATTATTAGAGATCACTTCTATTACAGCTCCATTCACTCCCCTCCATTAATAATGATTGTATCACATTTGATATTTCTCTAAGGAAGATCCATTATAAAAGATCAGAGGAAAAATATAATAGAAAATAATGGACAGCACAGAAGAAAATAAGGAATAATCCAAATCATTTCACCGCTAGAAGTCAGTGTAAAGAATATTTTACATCACCGGCCTTGTGAGAACAATGGGAGGAGGACACAGACTACTGTCTGCACATGTCCCAAGGGCCACAGTTTGGGCACCGGGGGGCTTATATGGTCTGAGAAGTCCTCTGTAAATCCTAATATCGCACTATTCACAGCAGGATGCCCTGTCCCTGTATGTCCTCCTATATATTATAATATCCCTGTCCCTGTATGTCCTCCTATATATTATAATATCCCTGTCCCTGTAAGTCCTCCTATATATTATAATATCCCTGTCCCTGTATGTCCTCCTATATATTATAATATCCCTGTCCCTGTATGTCCTCCTATATATTATAATATCCCTGTCCCTGTATGTCCTCCTATATATTATAATAGCCCTGTCCCTGTATGTCCTCCTATATATTATAATATCCCTGTCCCTGTATGTCCTCCTATATATTATAATAGCCCTGTCCCTGTATGTCCTCCTATATATTATAATATCCCTGTCCCTGTATATCCTCCTATATATTATAATATCCCTGTCCCTGTATGTCCTCCTATATATTATAATATCCCTGTCCCTGTATGTCCTCCTATATATTATAATATCCCTGTCCCTGTATGTCCTCCTATATATTATAGTAGCCCTGTCCCTGTATGTCCTCCTATATGTTATAATAGCCCTGTCCCTGTATGTCCTCCTATATGTTATAATATCCCTGTCCCTGTATATCCTCCTATATATTATAATATCCCTGTCCCTGTATGTCCTCCTATATATTATAATATCCCTGTCCCTGTATATCCTCCTATATATTATAATATCCCTGTCCCTGTATATCCTCCTATATATTATAATATCCCTGTCCCTGTATGTCCTCCTATATATTATAATATCCCTGTCCCTGTATGTCCTCCTATATATTATAATATCCCTGTCCCTGTATGTCCTCCTATATATTATAATATCCCTGTCCTTGTATATCCTCCTATATATTATAATATCCCTGTCCCTGTATGTCCTCCTATATATTATAATATCCCTGTCCCTGTATATCCTCCTATATATTATAATATCCCTGTCCTTGTATATCCTCCTATATATTATAATATCCCTGTCCTTGTATATCCTCCTATATATTATAATATCCCTGTCCTTGTATATCCTCCTATATATTATAATATCCCTGTCCCTGTATGTCCTCCTATATATTATAATATCCCTGTCCTTGTATATCCTCCTATATATTATAATATCCCTGTCCCTGTATATCCTCCTATATATTATAATATCCCTGTCCCTGTATATCCTCCTATATATTATATGGTATATTATGGTGCTCCCCCCCAAAATCCATAATAGACCCTTATTTGAGCATGAAGCCCGACAGGTCAGGAAGGGGGGGGGTATGAGCAAGAGCCCCCTGCCTCCTGAACCATACCAGGCCAAATGCCCTCAACATGGGGTGGTGCTTTGGGGGGATCTCACCCCCACAGCACCCTGTCCCCATGTTGATGGGAACAAGGGCCTCTTCCCCACAACCATGGACTGTGGTTGTAGGGGTCTGAGGACGGGGGGCATATTGAAATCTGGAAGCCCCCTTTAACAAGGGGGCCCCCAGATCCTGTCTACCCCTCTATGTGAATGAGTATGCAGTACACAGTACATGGTGCGCCCCCCCAAAATCCAAACAAGACCCTTATCCGAGAATGGAGCCCGGAAGGTCAGGAAGGGGGGGGATGAGCAAGAGCCCCCCCCCCCTCCTGAACCATACCAGGCCAAATGCCCTCAACATGGGGGGGTGCTTTGGGGGGCTCCCCACAACAAGGGCCTCCTCCCCACAACCATGGCCTGTGTTTGTAGGGTCTGCAGAAGGGGGGCCTATTGGAATCTGGAAGCCCCCTTTAACAAGGGGGCCCCCAGATCCTGACTACCCCCCTATGTGAATGAGTATGTGGTACATGTTACCGCTACCCATTCACAAAAAAAAGGTGTAGTGTAAAAAAGACAGGAGATGGTCCTTGAAAAGTCCTTTATTAAAAATAAAAATTAAAAAAATGTCCCCCGAATTAGATCCAAGGTCAATCACGATGCTTGTCGCTGCCGCTACCCGAAAAAAGAAAAAAAAAACCCACTACGCTCTCCATACCGGCCCCCACCGTCTGACAGCTGCACCCACGATGACAGTTCTTATATACTGTCATGACGTCACAAGGGGGCAGGGGGTTGCTTTGACCAATCACAATGCACTATGAGGGCTCAATGCATTGTGGGGCACAGTGCTGAACAGCCTGCCGAACGCCTGTACCATTCCTGTGTTCACCGAACACACGAACGGCCCATGTTTGAGTCGAACTTATGTTCGCCTTGAACATGCAGCTCATCCCTACTGGTTAATGTGGTATTAACCCCCCTGGCGGTATTCCCGAGTGTAGCTCGGGGTAAAGTTTCTGTACCAAAAGCGGTAACCCCCCCCCCCCCGAGCTACACTCGGGCTTACCATGCGGCGCTGCATAGGGAGTCCCTCCAGCACTTACCTTGTCCTTCGCTCCCGCGATGTGTCCCCTGCAGCGTCCCGGCCATCTCCTCCGGCTGATGCCGGCATCTGGCTTCTGTGTTCCGGTCCCTGTAACGTAGGGACGTACGGGCCCCGCCGCCGCCGGCGGGAAATTTGAACATTTTTAAAAAATGTCATTTTTTCAAAACGAATTTTACATAGTAAAACATTGCTGTTTCAAACCATTTCACATACATTTTGTCCCGAGTGCTTTGTCCGGCGCCCTGCCTGCATTTTGTTCTTTCTGCCTGGAAACTTAGAAAAGTCCATGGCGTCCAAAAAGCGTCCCTTTAGGTCAAAAGCGGTTTTAGACCGGCTAGAGAACAGCGATAGTAAATCAGAACCACTTGCAGAATTGAGTGATAATGATTCGTGGGTGAAATTCCTCATCAGACACTGAAAACGATTCTGCGACTGAGCTCAGCGATGTGCGAACTTGGCGCTCTATTTCACATTTCAGTGTTTTTGGTTTGTTTATATTATTGAATTAAATTTATTATTATTATATTATTATTTTTTATGATTATTTATTAAATTATAATTTATGATTTTGTGTTTCAAATTTTATCATCCCCGGGATGTTTACTAGACTCTTGTGCGGACAGATTTCAGTGAGTTATTCCTAAAAATTACAGCCTACAATAAAAAAAACGACATATTTCCATGCAAAATAATGTACCGCTTTCAGCACCAAAAATCTGAAATAATCAGACCGCCAGGGAGGTTAAAGTCCCTTTCCTAATTTGTACCTACAGTGAAGTTTACAATCAGCTCTGAATTGAGGACACATAGTAAGCCGTTGAATGCAGAGCGCCGAGCCACGGCTGGGGCTCCCCCACATGAGTGATGTCATTGCAGCCCCGGCCATTCAAAGGGCTGGAGTCCACAAACCTCAATGGAAGACCAGATGAAGATGGAGCACCGGGGGAGCCGTTACAGTGCTGCGCTGATGCACTCCATGTGCAGGTACGTGTGTCATATATGTTAGTATGCGGTGCACATTATGGGATGAACTGGCGGGGGACACTTTTTTTTTTATTGCTTTAATTTCTCATGAAGGTAATCTCCTCTCCCTTTCCAGGGTGGAGGCACTGTGGAGGGCCATTTCTCATAACTTCCCCAAAAGAGGGTTACATTATCTTAGGTGATAGCTCCGGTTTAGAATCCGCTTCACATTAACCCCTCTGCCAGGTGGCATTTTTGCCAGAACTATGTGGTTACCTTCAGGTAAGAGTTTAGTCCACTACTGCTCAAGGAACCCCAACCAACCCATGGAGGAACCTTAGAGTGTGAAGAAGACCTGTTTGAGAAGGGTTGCTCTAAGCCACGTTCTTTCCACTGACCACCAAAGTATGGAGAATTCTCCCCACTGTCACTCAGTGTAGTAGGGCACTATGCTGACCACTGGGGATGAGCTTGGGCTTAGCCAAAACCCAGAAGTTGGTTGTCATTGCTGGGCCAGGGGTGGAGATGCTTGTGACATCATTGACCTACAGCTCATTGGCCTAGCACTGACACCCAAGAGAATCACTTCTGACCACCAGTGTAATGGGCATTCTTCCTAATAACCGCCAATGTTACAGGGCATACTTTCCACTGACTACCAGAATAGGGAGAACCAGGGGTGGACTGACAACTCATGGGGCCCCCGGGCAATAGGGGATCATGGGGCCCCTGTGTCCTTGCCCAAACTCAAAAAAGCCTATGAAAAAGGTGCTAGGGGCATCTCATGGGGCCCCCTACTGACCCCTGGCCCTCGGGCAGTGCCCAAGTTTCCAAATGGTCAGTCCACCCCTGGGGAGAACATCTCTGTTTGACCGCCAATGATCATGTTAGGTGTACATAAAGGGGGGGGGGGGATTATTTCCAATTTTTCTTTATTAAAAGTCTTGCAGTCAATAAACAAACAAAAATATACAAGAATAAATATAGCTAAATCTTCTGTCAGACAAAAGCAAAACTCTCAGAAATGAACATGTCATTACGGGGGGAAATAAATCTTACATCACTACACCAGACATCAAACCTGTGAGGTCAAGAAATAACCCCGCCCCCATTATGCATGCAGCCCTTCTTCAAAAAGAACAAAAACTAATGCAGGCCATAGATGGGTCGAAAATCGGCCGATTTGTCGGCCGAAAATAAAATCGGCCGATTTTCGGATCGTTAGTGGGCGATTTGGTCGGCCGTTTTTCGGGATTTTGGCCGTTTTTGTTTTTTTTGGTGAAGTTGGAAAATTTTCGCGGCATTAATGGGCTAATCGGCTGATTTTTTACCGATAAAAAATCTGCGCATGAGCAGTGACCTGCAAGAGGAAGACAAAAAGAAGAAAAAGAAGAAGAGGATGAAGAAGAGGATGAAGAAGAGGAAGAAGAAGATGAGGATGAAGAAGAGGATGAGGAAGAAGAAGAAGAGGATGAGGAAGAAGAAGATGAGGATGAAGAAGAAGAAGAAGAGGATGAGGATGAAGAAGAAGAAGAAGAGGATGAAGAAGAAGAAGAAGAGGATGAGGATGAGGAAGAAGAAGAAGAGGATGAGGAAGAAGAAGAAGAGGATGAGGAAGAAGAAGAGGATGAGGATGAAGAAGAGGATGAGGATGAAGAAGAAGAAGAAGAAGAAGAGGATGAGGAAGAAGAAGAAGATGAGGATGAGGATGAAGAAGAGGATGAGGATGAAGAAGAGGATGAGGAAGAAGAAGAGGATGAGGATGAGGAAGAAGAAGAAGAGGATGAGGAAGAAGAAGAGGATGAGGATGAAGAAGAGGATGAGGATGATGAAGAAGAAGAGGATGAGGATGAAGAAGAAGAAGAAGAAGAGGATGAGGAAGAAGAAGAAGAAGATGAGGATGAGGATGAAGAAGAGGATGAGGAAGAAGAAGAGGATGAGGAAGAAGATGAAGAAGAAGAGGATGAGGATGAGGAAGAAGAAGAAGATGCAGAAGATGAAGAAGAAGATGATGAAGAAGAAGAAGAAGAAGAAGAAGAGGATGAGGATGATGAAGAAGAAGAAGATGAAGAAGAAGAAGAAGAGGATGAGGATGAAGAAGAAGAAGAAGAAGAGGATGAAGAAGAAGAAGAGGATGAGGATGATGAAGAAGAAGAGGATGAGGATGAAGAAGAAGAAGAGGATGAGGATGAAGAAGAAGAAGAGGATGAGGAAGAAGAAGAAGAAGAAGAAGAAGAGGATGAGGATGAAGAAGAGGATGAGGATGAAGAAGAAGAGGATGAGGATGAAGAAGAAGAAGAAGAGGATGAGGAAGAAGAAGAAGAAGAAGAAGAAGAAGAAGAAGTAGGATGAAAATAAGAAGAATTCCAGTCCAGCAAAAAGTGTCCCTGCAGAGAGCTCCGCTATTTCTGACAGTTCTCTGACAGTTCCTTCACATTTACAGCGGTTGAAACATTGTATCTATTTGTTTCTGAATAAAAACATCTGTATCCTAAATGGAAACAAATAGATACAATGTTTCAACCGCTGTAAATATGAAGGAACTGTCAGAGAACTGTCAGAAATAGCGGAGCTCTCTGCAGGGACACTTTTTGCCGGCTGTAGACGGGATGAAAATCGGCCGATTTTTTTTACCATTGGTGGTAACGTCGGCCACTTGAACGACCGATTGTTCGTTTTTTTAAAAGAAAAATCGGCCGATTTTCGACCCATCTATGGCCTGCATAAGGGAGTGAAAAGAACAGCATAAGAAAAGAGCCCCTCCCCCAGAGATGGACAGTTCACCAAAGGCAGGTCTGATATTCCTCCACGCCCTCATCCAGACCGCCTGAGGCTCCCTGCCCCTCTCAAGACCTTGAATCTTCCCAACCTCACCCAGAATATCGTGCACCACCACCTCAACAAGGGGGACTTTCTTCCACAGGGTAATCTGACACCGAGCTTTCCATGTGAACTACAGAACATCTATACTAATTAGAAAAGCGTGTCCAAATCAAAATCCCAGTGAGCTGGGAATGCCCCGTACACCCACTCTACATACAGTACATAACTGGTCTAACTGGCGCACTTTTTGGACATTTCCCATTTGGTAATAGTTCTACAGACATAACGGAACACAGGAAAATATTTCAAAGCTTTATTATCTCAGCGTAAGGAAACATTGGAAAGGTAGAATGTAGAAAAAATCCAAGTGGACAAAGAAGGAGTCTGGCCTTCTGGTTGGCTCTGGTGGGCTCTCCTTGGTTCTTAAGCTCACTTAGAACCATCTTTACAGTAGTAGCAGCTGGGTTGGACACCCCAGTGGAAGCCAATGCTGGTTAGGACAGCGGTGGTATATCGGCCGCTAATGTAGCGCAGTACGGTGCCCTCGAACAATGGAAAATCGTTGAAGCTTGTGCCTGATGGTTGCCCAAATTTGAAGATTCTTCCACGGCTTGTCACGAAGACTAACTCATTCACATAAGAGGCAAATTTCCCCGACACCTGAGTGATGTTTTCACCGCGGTGCAACAAGACCTCGAAAAGGGTACCGGAGGTGCTTCCGTAATAAGGCCCCCAGATGCCACCATACTGGAGCTGGATCCTGGAGAAAATGATCAGAAGAGATGAGAAAAAAAGAAACCTGGGAGTGTTGTAATGTTTCCAAGGGCTGTGATGGAATGCTGAAACCAGAGCCCACCATGTTAAAGTGGAGTTCCGCCTGAAAAAAAAAAAGTCACCTGTCCCTCGGTCCAGCGGTGTCCTCACCACCACTGGTTTCACCGGCCATCTTCTCTCCCCGGCGCCGGCATCTTCAGTGTGGTCACCCGGCTGTGACAGCTTGTGGATTCACAGCGGGGTGCCAACTGAGCATGTGCGAGAAGCGCTGCGCTTTGTGAATGGCCCCGTAGTCTTCTGGGACCTGTCACGTGTCCCAGAAGACTATGGGGAGGGAGGGGAGGGACAACTTCTGCTTCTGATTGCCTAGGCAATCACAGCAGAAGTGGGAGTGGGTACCTGTCAAATTCGGGTACCTGCTCCCCAAAGGTGCCAATCCTTAATGGGGAGAGGGGGAGAAGGGCTTAAAGCAAAACTTCCCCTTTTGGGTGGAGCTCCGCTTTAAGTGCACCCCTGCCTGTCACAGAGATCACAATACTCCCTCAACAATGCCTTCATCTGCTTTTCTCTCCAGAAGGTTGGCACCATCTTTGTTCAGGCATTATCCAGGGTCACTATCTACTTCCTGGAGATGCTGGCTCAGAAATGACACAATCATGGAAATCCTGGTGCCTGCGCAGTTCTTGGCTGTGTTCACAAATGTCTGACACAGATCAGCCCCTGCTGTAGTTTCTCACCCTCTCACTTGCTACAAAGTTCCAATGTTGCAGTCTGACCACTGGGGGAGAGGAGACTGAGGAAATGCTTCCTCCTGCCTGCAGCACAGTGATGACCTCAGCTCAGCCTAGACAAGGTCACATGACAGGAATTTACATTACAGATTTGTACTTTATGTGTATACCTGAAATGTGCTGGAGATGCTGGCGTGGTAGAAAAGAGATAGTATGAAGGTTCTTACCCAAGCACATGGCTGGGATTCTCTCTGATGCGAATGCCTGTTATTTGCCCGTTCAGTTGATCCGAAGAGTAGGAGAAGATAGAACCTCCACCAGCTCCGAACTCCCCAGTGTAGGAAGAGAGCCGCGACTGAACTACAAGGGTGCAAGAGAGGAGAGCGGTCAGACAGGCAGGAGCCTCCTGCAGGAAATGTGTATATTGTATGTGTATGTACCAGGAGCGAACTGACCAATCAAGCACTCGGGCACCGCCTGAGGGCCCGGGGTCAGTAGGGGGCCCCATGAAATGCCCCTGATACCTTTTATAAGCTTTTTTTGGGTGTGGGCAAGGACACAGCGGCCCCATGATCCCCTATTGCCCGGGGGCCCCATAAGTTGTCAGTCCGCCCCTGGTATGTACCATAGTTCAGAGGGATTGCAGTGAAAGCAACTTAAAATAGGCGCGGCTTAGCAACGTGAGTGCGGTTTTGATCAAATATGTTGAGAATTGGGATGAGAACTTTCGGGGATACCTGAACAATTAGAACCATGCATCACCATCATGGAACGAGGCGTAAGGAAGGGTGACCTGCTGGGGTCATCCACCCAAAAAAGTTATTTTAGTATTTGGTGGATGCTGGAGAGTAAAACCCTCGATAGTTTCTTCTGGGACTTAGTTGGTGAGACCCCTGCACTGAGTTCCCGGGTCTGTACCCTTACAGTGCTCATTATGAGGGGTTCCCACCATCCCTTATCTGAGTTCCAGCCATGCCTGCTGTGCTGACTATTCCTGCAGTGCCCATTATGAGGTGTGCCCACTATGTCTGTGGTGAATAATCAGGCCTGTACACCTGCTATGCCCATTATGAGGGGTTCCCACCATCCCTGTGCTGAGTTCCCGGGTCTGTACACCCGCTGTGCCCATTATGAGGAGTTCCCGGGTCTGTACACCTGCTGTGCCTATTATGAGGGGTTCCCACCATCTCTGTGCTGAGTTCCCGAGTCTGTACACTTGCTGTGCCCATTGTGAGGGGTTCTCACAATCCCTGTGCTGAGTTCCCGGGTCTGTACACCCGCTGTTTCCATTATGAGGGGTTCCCACCATCCCTGTGCTGAGTTCCCGGGTCTGTACACCTGCTGTGCCCATTATGAGGGTTCAAACCATCCCTGTGCTGAGTTCCCGGGTCTGTACACCTGCTGTGCCCATTATGATGGGTTCCCACCAACCCTGTGCTGAGTTCCTGGGTCTGTACACCTGCTGTGCCCATATGCGGGGTTCCCACCATCCCTGTGCTGATTTCCTATGGAGAATTTGGCATTCAAAGTGAGTATAAGCCTGAGAGAGGGAGCTACCTTACCAAGGGTACATTGTAAAACTAATAGAGTGGATGGTGACTCTGTTTCCTGGATGACATTAGCAGTCCTCTGTCCATTTGTTGCTTGGATGACCTAATTTTTTGCTTTCAATTCAATAATGTATGAATTATTACTTTCCTCTATTCCTGGGTTCTGTGGAAGGGGCACTTGTCTGATATGGTTTACAATTCTTCCAGGTAAACCATCTGCATGTAGTTTGTACATTTGTTTATTTGGAATTAGTTCCTTTAGAAATAATTTTGCTTCCTCCTGTGACGATCGCGGCGTCAGACTCCAGCCCTTCTCACCAAACTCGTGACCAAAGGACTAGCCAATCTAAAACCACGATGTCACGTGCGTAACAATGCCACGCCCAGCTGCACCCTGCACAAAGATTTTCCAGCTCACTGGACCACAATCGATGTACCGGCAGCCTGAGAGCGATTGTTATTGGGTCAGGTTAATTACGCAATTAACCCTTCACACTGCCACCACCTCCTTTTTGTACAGAGAAAGAGGAAACTCAGCAATATCAGCAATAACACTATGATGGTTGAGATAATCGTCTGTATAGCACTGTCACCGCAGACAGGCTTTACAGAGGGTTAAACACACATGGTAGCGCTCTTCAGCAGTATGAATTCGTAAGTTTCATTAAGAAGCTTTAGAAAAAGTTCAACACTTTCAGAAAGAAAGATTTATTACTAAAAGGTCAAAAGGGTGCAATAAAAATATTTACAGAAAAAAGATGTAACCAATATATATATAAATATACAGAGCAATAACACAGCAAAAAGGTAACAGAAAGAAGTTTAGAGAGGTAGAGTACTTGCCAAAAGTCCTGGGTTAAGCAGATCAAGTTTCAGAGCAAAAGGGCACCGTCTCCCAAGTTGGTTCTGATGTTAAAGAGAATTCTTCAACTTCTCTCTTAGGCCTGACAGCCTATTTTGTAGTCCCCCAGCAGGGGGTGTCTCTGAAGCCAAGGACCAATGTCTCATTTGGGGAGGGGGTGTCTAGGCGGAGACCCAAGCTAGAACCAAAATCTCTCCTAGCTTATATTTTGGCTCATAACTTTTCCTAGGCACAATTAACATTCCAACCGTGAGTAGATAAATATGCAGATGCATCTGCGGAACAGTTAGATATGAAATATGAGATACATACTTGAATGGTTCAAGAGCTGTAATTTTCTGCTTTCCTATATATTCCAGCCAAGGATTGTGACATATCAAACGGTTTTTCTTCTCGTGACCAATCTGTAGATATGCCTGGTTTTTAGGTAAGTCTCTCATATTCTAAGATATGAGACATAGGGGGAAAATGGATTTTAAAAGTAGTATCTAGTTTATTACTTGTCTGGAATGTTTTTGAACTCATCGGAAGGCTTGGGTTATCCTTTTACGAGGTGCCAGATTGCACAGTTTCTTAGACAGTCTGGCACCCAGCTCAGAGAGGTTTTATAACTCGGAGCTTCCTGCTGTGCTCTGGTCTGCCTGTGACACTTCCAACACACACCCAATCACATGTCAGTGTGGATCTCAGAGAAGGAGGGGGATGAGAAAAGATATATTTGTACAAGATGGATGATCCTTTGCCAAGATGGAGGTTGGAGCAAAATGGTTGAACCGCGTCCATCTCTGTGGGTACGATTGCTACACCTCCCACAATCCAAACACCCACTAGTAGAATAATTGTCAGCTGACCAAATGGGCTGAATGGTTCTGTATACCTAGCGAAGTGATGCCTAAAGTTTTGGCACTAGATAAATAGTTGAAATAAATTATCATCAATCATCATCATGAACCAATCACCATGCGCTGGTAAAATAGATGCACAGGGCACTGTAATAACTCATACTCACCACTTGATGCCGCTGTGGAGCCCAGCAGGCACACACACAGGAGGGTCAGCATTCTGGGTTTTTTTTAGGTGTCACCTAGAAGTTGTGTGTTATATTAATATAATTTACTGTAAACCAAAACCATAATTCATACAATACAGATCACCACTGGGAGAACAAAGTATTATAGACCAGTCATTCTCAACTAGGGTTCCTTCAGAGGTTGCTGAGGGTTCGCTGAGATGTGGCTGATTTACCTCTCTAATGGTCCCTGCAAGGTACCGGGGCCACCACTTGGCGGAGCTAAAAGAATGAGACCAATGACCTTTCTGAGCTGTCTATGACAGTCTGGACACCACCGCAAGGGGGGAGGGGCGTTCTTCCCACTGACCACCAATGTAAGGGACATTCTTCCCACTGACCACCAATGTAAGGGACATTCTTCCCACGGACCACCAATGTAAGGGACATTCTTCCCACGGACCACCAATGTAAGGGACATTCTTTCCACTGATCACCAATGTAAGGGGCATTCTTCCCACTGACCCCCAATGTAAGGGACATTCTTCCCACTGACCACCAATGTAAGGGACATTCTTCTCACTGATCACCAATGTAAGGGACATTCTTCCCACTGACCCCCAATGTAAGGGACATTCTTCCCACTGACCACCAATGTAAGGGACATTCTTCTCACTGACCCCCAATGTATGGGACATTCTTCCCACTGACCCCCAATGTATGGGACATTCTTCCCACTGATCACCAATGTAAGGGACATTCTTCCCACTGACCACCAATGTAAGGGGCATTCTTCCCACTGATCACCAATGTAAGGCACATTCTTCCCTCTGACCACTAATGTAAGGCACATTCTTCCCTCTGACCACTAATGTAAGGGACATTCTTCCCACTGACCACCAATGTAAGGAGCATTCTTCCCTCTGACCACTAATGTAAGGGTCATTCTTCCCACTGATCCCCAATGTAAGGGACATTCTTCCCACTGATCACCAATGTAAGGGACATTCTTCCCACTGACCCCCAATGTAAGGGACATTCTTCCCACTGATCACCAATGTAAGGGACATTCTTCCCACTGACCACCAATGTAAGGGACATTCTTCCCACTGATCACCAATGTAAGGGACATTCTTCCCACTGACCCCCAATGTAAGGGACATTCTTCCCACTGACCATCAATGTAAGGGACATTCTTCCCACTGACCCCCAATGTAAGGGACATTCTTCCCACTGATCACCAATGTAAGGGACATTCTTCCCACTGATCACCAATGTAAGGGACATTCTTCCCACTGACCACCAATGTAAGGGACATTCTTCCCACTGATCACCAATGTAATGTGGGGTAGGGGTCTGAGGACAGTAATGTAAGGGGGCTGAGGATAGTAATGTAAGGGGGGCTGAGGAATGTAATGTGGGGGGCGAGGACAGTAATGTACTGAGGACAGTGATATAAAGGGGGGGCTGAGGACAGTAATTTAAGGGGGGCTGAGGACTGTAATGTGGGGTGGGGGGCTGAGGACAGTAATGTAAGGGGGACTGAGGACTGTAATGTGGGGTGGGGGGCTGAGGACACTGATGTGGGGGGCTGAGGACAGTGATGGGGGGAGGGCAGAGGACTGTAATGTGGGGTGGGGGCTGAGGACAGTGATGGGGGGAGGGCAGAGGACTGTAATGTGGGGTGGGGGGCTGAGGACAGTGATGTGGGGGGCTGAGGACAGTGATGGGGGGAGGGCTGAGGACTGTAATGTGGGGGGTAGAGGAGCTGAGAATACTGCTGTGAAGAGGTAAGGGGATTCTTGATATGAAGGGGGGGGGGAGACTGTCATGTCAAGGGGGACTATGATGTGCAGTGGGGCTTGAGGACACTGATGTAAGAGTATGATTGTGATATGAGGCTTGGTTCAATTCTGCGCATGCGCATTTGCACGCTCTTGTCATGGGCAGGTCAGCCCATCCATTATAATGCATTCCACTACCTGGGAGAAACGTGTGGAAAGGGTTCTCTGACCCTTTTTATAAAATGGCGTCACATCCAGCCGCCTGGTGCAGCAACATGTGGTTTGGCATGCGTGAAAACATGCCACAAGTGCCGATATGTGGGGTCGCCATTCAGAGTCAATGGCACGTCTGCTGGTGCAGTGTGTCCCTCCGTGACACGTGCGATTTCATGTGCGTTCCCGCGCTGCGGAGATGAGAACCTATCCTAAGAGGAGAGGGCGGCTGTGATGTGAAGGATCTGGATTATCACACAAACATGAGATTCGGACCTCTAATGGAATAAAATTCATTACCCGAGCAGTACATTGTATCAAGTTCCTGTCAATAGTTCAACATTAACGCTTCTTCCACGCTGATCCATTTTTCTTCTGCGTAAAAAAAAGCAGAAGAAAAATACGTGACCAGGTATTCCTATGGAACTCTTCACACTGATTCGTTGCTGGTCTGGTGCATTTTTTAAGATCCTGTTTGTTACATTTTTGGTGCGGTAAAACAAAAAATGCACCAAAACGCACCTCCTCATTGAAATCAATGGAAAACGCGACAAAAACTTAGCTGCTGACTTTTACTTTTTCTTTTTCTGAAAGCGGCTGGAATTCCTCTTTAAGTGTGGCTGCCGACATCACCAGAGGACTGCACATAATTTTCAGAGAATACAGTACTACAGAAAGCTGTCAGAGACTGCAGACATATTACAGGAGATGGTCAGAGACTGCGGATATAGTAAAGGAGATGGTCATAGACTGCAGACATAGTACAGGAGATGGTCAGAGACTGCAGACATAGTACAGGAGATGGTCAGAGACTGCAGACATATTACAGTAGATGGTCAGAGACTGCAGACATATTACAGGAGATGGTCAGAGACTACAGACATAGTACAGGAGATGGTCAAAGACTGAAGACATAGTACAGGAGATGGTCAGAGACTACAGACATAGTACAGGAGATGGTCAGAGACTGCGGACATAGTACAGGAGATTGTCAGAGACTGCAGACATGGTACAGGAGATGGTCAGAGACTGCAGACATAGCACAGGAGATGGTCAGAGACTGCAGACATAGCACAGGAGATGGTCAGAGACTGCAGACATAGTACAGGAGATGATCAGAGACTGCAGACATAGTACAGGAGATGGTCAGAGACTGCAGACATAGCACAGGAGATGGTCAGAGACTGCAGACATAGCACAGGAGATGGTCAGAGACTGCAGACATAGTACAGGAGATGGTCAGAGACAGGAAGACATAGTACAGAAGATGGTCAGAGACTGCAGACATAGTACAGTAGATGGTCAGTGACTGCAGACGTATTACAGGAGATGGTCAGAGACTGCAGACATACTACAGGAGATGATCAGAGACTGCAGACATATTACAGGAGATGGTCAGAGACTGCAGACATAGTACAGGAGATGGTCAGAGACTTCAGGCATATTACAGGAGATGGTCAGAGACTGCAGACATATTACAGGAGATGGTCAGAGACTGCAGACATACTACAAGAGATGGTCAGAGACTGCAGACATATTACAGGAGATGGTCAGAGACTACAGACATAGTACAGGAGATGGTCAGAGACTGCAGACATGGTACAGGAGATGGTCAGAGACTGCAGACATAGCACAGGAGATGGTCAGAGACTGCAGACATAGTACAGGAGATGGTCAGAGACTTCAGGCATATTACAGGAGATGGTCAGAGACTGCAGACATATTACAGGAGATGGTCAGAGACTGCAGACATATTACAGGAGATGGTCAGAGACTTCAGGCATATTACAGGAGATGGTCAGAGACTGCAGACATATTACAGGAGATGGTCAGAGACTGCAGACATATTACAGGAGATGGTCAGAGACTGCAGACATATTACAGGAGATGGTCAGAGACTGCAGACATATTACAGGAGATGGTCAGAGACTGCAGACATACTACAGGAGATGGTCAGAGACTGCAGACATATTACAGGAGATGGTCAGAGACTACAGACATAGTACAGGAGATGGTCAAAGACTGAAGACATAGTACAGGAGATGGTCAGAGACTGCGGACATAGTACAGGAGATTGTCAGAGACTGCAGACATGGTACAGGAGATGGTCAGAGACTGCAGACATAGCACAGGAGATGGTCAGAGACTGCAGACATAGCACAGGAGATGGTCAGAGACTGCAGACATAGCACAGGAGATGGTCAGAGACTGCAGACATAGTACAGGAGATGATCAGAGACTGCAGACATAGTACAGGAGATGGTCAGAGACTGCAGACATAGCACAGGAGATGGTCAGAGACTGCAGACATAGCACAGGAGATGGTCAGAGACTGCAGACATAGTACAGGAGATGGTCAGAGACAGGAAGACATAGTACAGAAGATGGTCAGAGACTGCAGACATAGTACAGTAGATGGTCAGTGACTGCAGACGTAGTACAGGAGATGGTCAGAGACTGCAGACATACTACAGGAGATGATCAGAGACTGCAGACATATTACAGGAGATGGTCAGAGACTGCAGACATAGTACAGGAGATGGTCAGAGACTTCAGGCATATTACAGGAGATGGTCAGAGACTGCAGACATATTACAGGAGATGGTCAGAGACTGCAGACATATTACAGGAGATGGTCAGAGACTGCAGAAATAATACAGGAGATGGTCACAGACTGCAGAAATAATACAGGAGATGGTCAGAGACTGCAGACATGGTACGGGAGGTGGTCAGAGACTGCAGACATATTACAGGAGATGGTCAGAGACTGCAGACGTATTACAGGAGATGGTCAGAGACTGCAGACATAGTACACGAGGTGGTCAGAGACTGCAGACATATTACAGAAGATGGTCAGAGACTGCGGACATAGTACAGGAGATGGTCAGAGACTGCAGACATAGTACAGGAGGTGGTCAGAGACTGCAGACATATTATAGGTGATGGTCAGAGACTGCATGCATGGTACAGGAGATGGTCAGAGACTGCAGACATATTGCAGGAGATGGTCCTTGTATGTCCTCCTATATATTATAACAGCCCTGTCCTTGTATGTCTCCATCGCTCACCTGTCCTCACCTGGTGACTGGATGCACTTATCTCTCCTTCTCCTGATATATATATATATATAGATAGCTGTGTGTATACTAATCACACCTACAGTAGCTGCCATATGTTGTATGGGCAATAATCCAAAAGAATTCAATGATGTCATATGATAACCCAATTCATTGATGTCCCATTAACCCCATCCATACCACCACCTCCCCATTCCTCCTCAGTCTGATGTATGATAGGCATCTGAAAAGTATATAAAAGGTAATGTGTAACTTTTATTGATCCTCATTTGTTGTTATGTTAACATTTTCTTCCCTTCACTTCCCGAATTCTCCTTTCTGTACCATATAAAGTAGTTGAATGCAACGCACTGCGACTCGTGTATTGAGGAGGATGGATATTAAGATACCTTCTCATTTGCATTTAGGGGTAGATACTGAACATACGCTACGTTGGCACTAAAACGTGTTATGATTGATATGTTAGGTGCCGCTCAGCATGAACCCAGAAGCTAGTGGAGATTGGAGTAGCGGTGTCTGCTTCAGTGATTTCCAGCTTCCAGGGGCTTCAGCCAGGTATGGAATATACACACCATGTCAATGCTGAACCTATTAATTATGTATAAAATATTCATATGTAGCCAGGCTCTTGGCTACAGCAATATGAAGAAGGAGACAGTCTTCTCTCCCTTTACTGAGATGCTGATGTTATGCTGCACCATTCTCCTCCAGCCAGCAGGGAAAGAACAATAGCCATGCAAGCCCATAGACTTCTATGCAGAGCTATGAGAATCCTGTGAGTTGTAGTTTGAGACGGCAGCCATATAACACTGTTCAACAGGTAAAAAGTTTTGGGCATTAAATTAGCTAATCTTCCATAATTTTGGGGTGCTGAAAACGAAAATGACCCTAAAAAATGTTGATTGGCTCTAGTTTCCATGATATATTCACCCATCTAATGACGTAAGCCATTCAAAATTATGATGCAACTTCAGCTGCATATTGCGCAATTGATACTGGTGACCAATAGAAAATTGCATGTATACTGAGATGATGCAATATTAGCCTTTAATTGCATCACTTCACTGCATAAAAGCTGCAGTATCTGTAGCTGATTGTAGTTGGACAGCGTCTTTACATTTCGTTTTATGCTTATATAGGCTACTCAGTAATGCCTCGAACTTGTGTGAATAAAGCAGATAATTTCTGCTATATCTGCGGTGAAATAACTTTTATCTCACAAAAAAGGAGGATAACAGGAATGATTAAGAAAGCCTACAACTTGTATTTTGGCTGCAAGATAGGAGACCAGGACAAGAGCTGGGCACCACATATATGCTGCAATTCTTGTGGGACGGCACTGGAGCAATGGTTGAATGGAAAAAAGGCATCTATGCCTTTCGCTGTGCCAATGATTTGGAGAGAGCCAACAGATCATGTTAGTAATTGTTACTTTTGTATGGTGCCTCCAATTGTAAAAGGGCTAAATAAGAAGAAAACGTTATCTGTGCACTATCCAAATATTCCATCGGCAATACGTCCAGTTCCTCATGGAGAGGGGCTACCAATTCCTAAAGCACCAGAATCCTTCGTGGTTGAGTCAAGTGAGGAAGAACCTGAAGCGTGTAGGCACGTGCAGTTGTAAGAGATAGCCCTTTCCTCGAATACAAGAGAAAAGCCAAGAGAAGCAAAACCGACACAAACTGAAGACAAAACTAGTGAGAATCCTAAGTATTAAAATGATTCAACTTAGCTTATGGCTATAATTTTTCTTGGTAATCCTATGCAATATATTATGCCATTTAGGCTTTGTTATGTAGTCAATATCACTTGCTTTATATTTGTGGAAAGACATCTATCTATATAATTATTGTGCATTATGTAGTCATTACGCCTATAGTAGAAAACTTTCCGTTTACAGAAAAACTAGAGCCAATTGACAAATTTCATTGTTATATTTGAACTCAGAATGTGAAATTCATTAAGAAATGGATCCTTTTGTTTCCAAAACTGGCAAAAAATAAAAATTTGTTGAACAGTGTAATGGGCCAATGGACTCCTTACACTACAGATCCCAATTAGCACTGTGCAGTAGGAGGATTAGAGTCATGATTTTTATTTAACTGCCAAGAAAAGTTCTTCTTTTTGGTGCTGAGAGAGCATCTCTGTCTGGATGTCTACCTGCCAGTGGGAGGCCATACCAGCAGTGAACTGAGCCTGAGACTAGGAACGGGGACCCCCTGGGGCAGAAGAGCACTGCCCATATCACAGCAGCTGCACCGCTGATGCAGGGAGACTGAAATGTCCACTCACCTTCTGCTTCCCACTACTGATTATTGGAGGCCTTTGAGGAGGGACCGAGGGGACCCTTCTTCTACAGCAAGAGGTCACCGCAGCATTCAAGGAACTGGTGAGAGGGCTATTCACCCATTGCTGATACTGATAGCAGGAAATGAGATATTGAGAGCAGGACACCAAGTGTACCCAATCCATACTGCACTCATACTACACTCTATACCGCACTCATTCCAAACCTAGACTGCACCTACATGAACCCTATACCGCATTATACTGAACCTCATCTACCTTGCACCTGTGCCGAGACTTTATTGAACTTATACTGCACCTATACTGCATGCATGATATCTGGGACTTTCATTATTTAGGTGCACCAATCATAAAGGGCTCCAATGTTAGCCGGCAGAAGAACATCTCTCTGGACAGAGGATGGAAGGGCTAACCACTGAGCCACTTTGCTGACCTTTAGAAGAATAAAGCCTGCCCATTAATATAAATGATAAGATATCTTTATACAATATCTTTCCAGCTCATCACACATGAGGTACAGTATGTTGCATTCAGCTGCTGCCCTAATTCTTGGTTTCGATTACAAACTGAGGGCAAAGTGGAGGTTTATAGATTAGATTGAGGGTTTGGGGTTGGGTTGAGGGATATGGGTTGGGTTCAGAGATAGGGTGTTTGTTTGAAGGTTTTGGATTAGGCTAAAGGTCGTAAATTAGGTTAAGAGTTAGACTGAATATAAGAGGTTTGGTTTAGCATAATGGGTTAGGTTGAGACTTGAGGGTAATGGGTTAGGTTGAGAGGTTGAGACTTGATGGTAATGGGTTAGGTTGAGACTTGATGGTAATGGGTTAGGTTGAGACTTGAGGGTAATGGGTTAGGTTGAGAGGTTGAGACTTGATGGTAATGGGTTAGGTTGAGACTTGATGGTAATGGGTTAGGTTGAGACTTGAGGGTAATGGGTTAGGTTGAGAGGTTGAGACTTGATGGTAATGGGTTAGGTTGAGACTTGATGGTAATGGGTTAGGTTGAGACTTGATGGTAATGGGTTAGGTTGAGACTTGAGGGTAATGGGTTAGGTTGAGAGGTTGAGACTTGATGTTAATGGGTTAGGTTGAGACTTGATGCTAATGGGTTAGGTTGAGACTTGAGAGTAATGAATTAGGTTGAGAGGTTGAGACTCGAGGGTAATGGGTTAGATTGATAGGTTGAGACTTCAGGGTAATGGATAAGGTTGAGAGGTTGAGACTTTAAGGTAATGGGTTAGGTTGAGACTTGAGGGTAACAGGTTAGGTTGAGACTTGAGGGTAATGGGTTAGGTTGAAAGGTTGAGACTTGAAGGTAATGGGTTAGGTTGAGACTTGAGGGTAATGGGTTAGGTTGAGACTTGAGGGCAATGGGTTAGGTTGAGAGGTTGAGACTTGAGGGTAATGGGTTAGGTTGAGACTTGAGGGTAACAGGTTAGGTTGAGACTTGAGAGTAATGGGTTAGGTTGAAAGGTTGAGACTTGATGGTAATGGGTTAGGTTGAGACTTGAGGGCAATGGGTTAGGTTGAGACTTGAGGGTAATGGGTTAGGTTGAGACTTGAGGGTAATGGGTTAGGTTGAGACTTGAGGGCAATCGGTTAGGTTGAGACTTGATGATATTGGGTTAGGTTGAGAGGTTGAGATTTCAGGGTAATGGGTTAGGATGAGACTTGAGGGTAATGGGTTAGGTTGAGACTTGAGGGTAATGGGTTAGGTTGTAGGATAAGGGTTAGATTAAGAGTTGAGTTTTTCTTTGAGGGTTTTGGATTAGGTTAAAGTGATAACGTTTCTAAAGTTTTTGGATCTAAAATAAATAAGATGTTATACTTATCTGCTCTGTGTGACGATATCGCACAGAGCAGTCTGTTACCTCCTTTTCTGGAGTTCATCGCCAGCGCTGTCTACTCCTTCAACCAAGCAGGCGCGCTCCCAATCCAGGCTGTGTGCATCCATAGACACACACAAAGCTGGTAAGTCCCACCCCCTTTCACTACTATCAGGAGTTTGACTGCTTGTGTCTCTTGTGAGACCAGGTGTAGAGGAGAACAGTGCTGCAACCAGGACAGAGCTGGGTTGTGAGAGGAGCCAGATAAGTGTTTAGGGATGGGGGAACAAGTATTGGGGTGTTTTTTACTTTAAGATTGAGAATGCATTAATAAAAAAAAAACACTTTAGTATCATAAACTACGGTAGGTAAGGGTTGTGGGCTAGATTGAGAATAATAGGTTAGGTTTAAGGTAATGGGTTATACTGAGATTTGAGGGTAAAAGGTTAGGTTGAGGGTTATGGATTAGGTTTAGGATTAGATTTATGGTTATAGATTAGGTTGAGGGTAATGGGTTAGAGTGAGGGCTAAGGGTTAAACTGAGGATCTTTGGATTAGACTAAAGGTTTTGGATTAGGCTGAGGGTTAGGGGTTAGATGTATGTTTGTGGATTAGTTTGAAGGTAATGAGCTAGAGTGAGGGTTGGTGGTTTGGCTGGTGGTTTTGTATTAGGCTGAGGGTTTTGGATTGGGTTAAAGGTTATGGATTAGGTTGAGGGTTAGGGGTTAGGTTGATCGTTATGGATTAAGTTGAGGGTTATGGGCTAGAATGAGGGTTATGAGTTACATTGAGTGTTTGGAGGGGTAGGTTTAGGTTTATGCTTATGGATTAGGTTGGAGGTAGAATTAGGTCTATGGCTTAGACTGAGGGTTTTGAATTAGGCTGATGGCTTTGGACTAGCTTGAAGGTTATGGATTAATTTGAGGGCAATGAGTTAGACTGATGGTTATAAATTGGGTTGTGGGTTATGGATTAGATTGAGGTTAATGGTTATGGATAAGGCTGAGTATAATGGGATAGGTTAAAGGTTATGGAATGGGTTAAGGGTAATGGGATAGGCTGAGGGCTATGGATCCAGTTTGAGGGTTAGGGATTAGATTTAGGGTACTCTTTAGGGTTATGGCTTAGGTTGAGGGTCAGGGATTAGATTTAAGGTTAGATTTATAGTTATGGGTTAGGTTGAGGGTAATGGGCTAGAATGAGGGTTAGGGGTTAAACTGAGGGTTTTGGATTAGGTTGAGGGTTAGGGTTTCGGTTTATGGTTATGGATTAGTTTGAGGGTATCGAGCTAGAATGAGGGTTGGGGGTTAGACTGATGGTTTTGGATTAGGATGAGGGTTTTGAATTGGGTTAAGGATTATGGATTAGACTGAGGGTTGGCGTTACGTTGAAGGTTACGGATTGGCTTGAAGTTAATGAGATAGGGTAAAAGTTCTGGAATGGGTTGAAGGAAGTAGGTTAGGTTGAGGGTTAGGGGCTAGGTTTAGGGTTAGGTTTATGGGTATAGATTAGGTTGAAGGTAGTGGGAAGTCCCCTAGAATGAGGGTTACAGATTAGACTGAGGGTTTTGTATTAGGCTGAGGGCTTTGGACCAGGCCAAAGGTTATAGATTAGATTAAGGGCAATGGAATAGACTGATGGTTATAAATTGGGCTGAGGGTTAGGGATTAGGTTAATGGTTACGGATAAGGCTGAGTACAATGGGATAGGTTAAAGGTTACAAATTGGGCTAAGGGTAATGGGTTAGGTTGAGGGTTATGGATCCAATTTGAGGGTTAGGGATTTGATTTAGCATTAGGTTTATGGCTATGGATTAGGTAAAGGGTAATGGGCTAGAATGAGGGTTATGGGTTAGACTGAGGGTTCTGGATTAGGTTGAGGGCTTTGGAATAGGTTGAGATTTAGGTATTGGGTTGAGGGCAGTGGGTTAGATTGATGGTTCTTGATTAAGTGGAAGGTTAGTTTGAAGGTTATTGATTAGGCTGAGGGTTAGGGGTTAGGTTGAGGGTTACGGATTCAATTTGAGGGTTATTGATTCGATTTAGCATTAGGTTTATGGCTATGGATTAGGTAAAGAGTAATGGGCTAGAATGAGGGTTACGGGTTAGACTGAGGGTTCTGGATTAAGTTGAGGGCTTTGCGATAGGTTGAGATTTAGGGATTGGGTTGAGGGCAATGGGTTAGATTAATGGTTCTGAATTAAGTGGAGGGTTAGTTTGAAGGTTATTCATTAGGCTGAGGGTTAGGGATTAGGTTTAGGGTTATAAATTAGCTGGGGGGTTAGGGTGAGGATTAAGAATTGCAGGTCAGGTTAAGGATTGGGAAGAGAAATCTTTCGTAAGGTTGAGGATTAGGGGGAGGATTAAGGTTTAAAAGTAGGTTTGCAGGTTGGGTTAACAGGGTTGTGCTGCCATTATATTTTTACACAGAGGGGTCATTAATGGTGGTCAAAGTATTTCCGTCATGATAGATTAGGTTTAGGTTAAGGGGTAGCAGGTGATTGCCCTAGTGATTTTCTGGGGGAACACCACTCACCCACCCCAAAAATGTTAGTTTTGAATGATGCTGGTCTTAAAGGTATACACACTGACTTATTGACCTGTTTGCTTGATGAAAGCAGCAAGACATATGCTATATAGTACTGTATGTTGCGTCTCCCAGCTGTCAGCTATCTATAGAAGGTGTGACAGGTATGTCATCTTCTCAGTTTAGTCACAAGAACACAGAGCTATCAGATAAGAACAGATACATTTCCTTATCTGGGATTTCTCCAGTTTTTCTGTTTTGAGTTGGAAAGGATTAGTTACACCTGTAAAGAAAACACCTACTGATAAAGACCATAAAAGTACCATGACAAAATATATATTGACTTTCATGTATTGCCTTGTTAAACAGTATGAAACACTTTTACTGTCAGACATTTGTAAACTTTACACACTGCAAGATTGCAACTATTATTTTTATTATCCAGAAAATGATCACCTGTGTGCCTCTCTGAAATTAGTTTTTATGCAACCACTTTTTACTGCCATTGCATCCATGTCAAAACAACTTTTTTTGTGCTGCAAGGCTTTGCTTTAACCTCCCTGGCGGTCTAACCGATCAATACTTTTGAATGTCAAAACGGTATATTGTTTTGCATGGAAATGTGTTGTTTTATATTGTAGGCCTGTAATTTTTAGGAATAACTCACTGAAATCTGTCCGAACAAGAGTCTAGTAAACATCCCGGGTATGATAAAGTTTGTAACCTGAAATCATACATTATAATTTAATAAATAATCATAAAAATAATAATAATATAATAATAATAATAAATTTAATTCAATAATATAATCAAACCAAAAACACTGAAATGTGAAATAAAGCACCAAGTTCGCACATCACTGAGCTCAGTCGCAAAAATCGTTTTCAGTGTCTGATGAGGAATTTCCCCCACGAATCATTATCACTCAATTCTGCAAGTGGTTCTGATTTACTATCGCTGTTCTCTAGCCGGTCTAAAACCGCTTTTGACCTAAAGGGGCGCTTTTTGGATGCCATGGACGTTCTCAAGTTTCCAGGCAGAAAGAACAGTAAAAATGCAGGCAGGGTGCAGGACAAAGCACTTGGGACAAAATTTAGGTGAAATGGTTTGATCGGGGGATCGCAGGACAAGGTAAGGATCGGGGGATCGCAGGACAAGGTAAGGATCGGGGGATCGCAGGACAAGGTAAGGATCGGGGGATCGCAGGACAAGGTAAGGATCGGGGGATCGCAGGACAAGGTAATGATCGGGGGATCGCAGGGACAAGGTAAGGATCGGGGGATCGCAGGACAAGGTAAGGATCGGGGGATCGCAGGACAAGGTAATGATCGGGGGATCGCAGGGACAAGGTAAGGATCGGGGGATCGCAGGACAAGGTAAGGATCGGGGGATCGTAGGACAAGGTAAGGATCGAGGGATCGCAGGACAAGGACAAGCCAACACTTTGCAGGGTTGCTGGCTCTCAATCCTGGCTGACGGTGACTAACAGAGTGGTTCCTGTGATAATCACCTAATGGGCAATATTTTTTAATTTCTTTAGACATTCATCATTTGGGCTAAACAGACCATCACCAAATGTATAATTGTAGGTCAATGTAGACACTCAGCTGAAAGATTGAACACGATACCCTATGCACAGGGCTGCTGTTAGAAACCACCGGGCCCCTTATAGCCAACCTGACAGGGCCCCTCCAAACCACAGGGCCCCATACAGCCAACCTAACAGGGCCACACCCCTCCCCACAAAAAAAAAGTTTACTGTGCTTCAGTTATGAATGAACACAGTGAGTGATCGGTAATGGAGTGATCGGAAATTACTGGAACCGATCCCCTGTATGTTTCTCTCTGCAGCAGCTGCAAGCTGGCAGGAGGGAGTGGAGAAGAAGCCAGCTTTCAGCTGCTGCAGGGAGAGCCATACAGGGGATTGGTTCCAGTAATTGCCAAGTTTACCCTTCCTGCCCGCATCTTATTCCCCCAGCTGCCTAGGCCCCCCTGCAGGCTTTGGCCCCGTACAGGAGGACTGGTAGTACACCCTTATCCACGGCCCTGCCTGTGCAGAAGATACATTCTCTGCTTTGGGATCCAGCAGCCGACACTTTGCGGGGCTGCTGGCTCTCAATCCTGGCTGCCGGTGACTAACAGAGTGGTTCCTGTGATAATCACCTAATGGGCAATATTTTTTAATTTCCTTAGACATTCATAATTTGGGCTTAACAGACCATCACCAACTGTATAATTGTAGGTCAATGAAGACACTCAGCTGACAGATTCAACACGATACCCTGTGCAGAGGATGTGTTCTCTGCTTTGAGGTCCAGAAGCCGACACTTTGCTGGGCTGGCTCTCAATCCTGGCTGCCGGTGACTAACAGAGTGGTTCCTGTGATAATCACCTAATGGACAATATTGTTTAATCTAGGTACAGTAGTCTCTTCGGACACACTCATAATTTGGGCTATACAGACCATGGTAGGTCATGGTAGACAGACAGCAGAAAGATCGAACGTTTCCTTTAAGTAATAGCTACAGTACTTCAAGAGCTTTCACAAAAACATAAAATATGAATTAAAACCTTTATTGTTTCAGAGTCAGGTAAAGTAGAGACAGTTGGATGGGTAGCAAATGAAAAGAACCAAGAGGGCACTGAAGGAGCCTGGTCTTCTGGTTTGGCTGTGGTGGCCTCCAATTCTCCTCGGTTCCTGTGGTCAATCAGAACCATCTTTGATGTGGTATTAGCGAGGTTGGACACCCCAGTGGAAGCCGATGCTGTTGAGGACTGAGGAGTATCGCCCACTAATGTAGAGCAGCATGGTGCCCTGGAACAGCGGATAATCATTGAAGCTTGTGCCTGATGGGTGCCCGACTTTGAATATCCTCCCTTGACTTGTCACAAAGATCAGCTCATTCACATAAGAAGCGAATTTCCCCGACACTTGAGTGATATTTTCACCAGGGTGCAGCAAGAACTCGTGGAAGGAACCGGAATGGCTTCCAAAAAAAGGCACCCAGTAGTTACCATATCTGAAGTGGATCCTGGAGGAAAACATAATGAGAGATGACCATCTTTGCTCATGCATCACCCGGGGACACCATCTGCTTCCTGGACTGAGATGGTTCAGAGATGACACAATCATGCAATTCATGGCACACATGCAATTCTGGGCTCACAGACGTCTGACACAAATCAGCCCCTGCTGCAGCCTCTCACCTTGTGACTTGCTGCTACAAAGTTACACTGTTACAGTCTGATCACTGGGGGAGAGGAGACTGAGGAAATGATTTCTTCTCCCTGCAGCAGACTGATGACATCATACCTTCTACTGAAATGTGCTGAAAAAGTTGTATGTATGCAAAGTGTAGAAGAAAACATATTGTCTAGAGGATCTTACCCATTCAGACAGCTGGGACCCTCCCTGATGCGGATGGCTGTTATTGGCCCAAATCATTGATCATTGGAGAAGGACAAACCTGTCCCCCAACCTCCTCCATACTCTCCAGCGAAGGAGGAACTCCGGGACTGAACTACAAGAGTGAGATATAGGAGAAAAGTCAGACAGGGGTGACCTACACATGAATGTGTATATTGTATCTGCACATGTTTAGCTAGACCAGCTATGGTGAGACATGAGGACGGGTGCTGGCCATACCGGGGAACGTGGGGACAGAAATAACCTGGCAATGCTGGAAATTTTGCCAGGTCATTGCCAGATCTTACCAGCTGGCCTGTTGGGAAATGTCAGGAAATTTGCCGCTGTGGAGAGAAGAGGGAAGGGAGGCATATGTGATCATGATGTGATCTGATGTTGGGGAGATGTTGGGCTACTGGGGAAGCCACCAGCCTGGACAACCTCAGCACCCCATTAATGATGGCATGCAGAAGATTAGGTAGCTGGTGAGCCTCTGGGCTGGGCTCCCCCCAGCAGCTGGCAAGGGCCCGATTTTTATATCTGGGGCCAGGGTGCTGTAATTCTGCTGCAAGGGCAAACTATGGATCTGGGGGCCTGGGGATCATCCAGGATCCAAACTTCTTTAGAACTCCCCCTCTGTCCTTTTGCATTGGGCAGACATGTGAGCAACACTTTCTCAGCAGGGGCCACCAACTCAGTGGGTGGGCAGATTCTGGGCTCGCTGCAGAGACTGCCCAGGGATGAGGATGACAGTTGTCAGGCGGTGTATCCTGAACTAGAGGAAGAGAAGCAGAGACTGGGAACCTTCTACAACTGGTCCCAATAAACTGGTGCTGGCTTTTTCTACATTGGTATGCACTGGGGGTATTGGGGTGCTATGTACTTGGGGACTCCACCTCATACAAATGAAACTGCCACCCATACAGTGCCCACTACCCAAGGTTCCCAGGTATGGTGATGGGCCTGGTGGAGCAAGCTGGAGCTTAAAGCATAACTAAACTTCCTCAATACTCACCTCCGCCTTTAGCGATGCAATGTCTTCAGGTTCCCTTGCCAGAGCCGATATCATCTCCAGGTCTTCATCTGGGTTCAGCATCTTCAGCCATTTGATTGGCTGGCCTGGGATGATGTAATTCTCACACATGCCACATGCGTATGGGGTCATACTGAGCACACACACTGAGCTGTGCATGCGCAACTCACTTCACATTGTAAGAAACGTTTGATAGCAGGAAGGTAAGAAGCTTATATTGCAGAAAAGACAAAGTAATAAAAATAAAACCTTCCGGCTCACAAGTTCTTGTTTTAAAAGTTCCACTTTAAAGTATATCTATCTAAGCCAAAACTGATTTGGAAGATATCCCTTCATTTCCTGCACTATGTACATTGCCTACCCCAGACCCCTGCACTGTGTTCATTAACTACCTCAGACTCCTACACTATGTACATTACCTACCCATGACCCCTGCACTGTGTTTATTAACTACCTCAGACCCCTACACTATGTACATTACCTACCCATGACCCCCTCACTGTGTTCATTAACTACTCCATATCACTGCACTATGTTCATTAACTACCTTAGATCCCTTCACTATGTTCATTACCTGCCTCAGATCTCTGCACTATATTCATTAACTACCTCAGACCCCTGCACTATGTTCATTAACTACCCCAAACCCCTGCACTATGTACATTAACTACCTTAGATCTCTTCACTATGTTCATTAACTACCCCTGACCCCTGCACTATGTTCATTAACTACCCCAAACCCCTGCACTATGTACATTAACTACCTTAGATCCCTTTACTATGTTCATTAACTACCCCAAACCCCTGCACTATGTACATTAACTACCTTAGATCCCTGCACTATGTACGTTAACTACCCCAGACCCCGGAACTATGTTCATTAACTACCCCAGACCCCGAAACTATGTTCATTAACTGCCCCAGACCCCGGAACTACAGTCAGGTCCATAAATATTGGGACATGGACACAATTCTAACATTTTTGGCTCTATACACCACCACAATGGATTTGAAATGAAATGAACAAGATGTGCTTTAACTGCAGACTGTCAGCTTTAATTTGAGGGTATTTACATCCAAATCAGGTGAACGGTGTAGGAATTACAACAGTTTTCATATGTGCCTCCCACTTGTTAAGGGACCAAAAGTAATGGGACAATTGGCTTCTCAGCTGTTCCATGGCCAGGTGTGTGTTATTCCCTCATTATCCCAATTACAATCAGCAGATAAAAGGTCCAGAGTTCATTTCAAGTGTGCTATTTGCATTTGGGATCTGTTGCTGTCAACTCTCAAGATGAGATCCAAAGAGCTGTCACTATTAGTGAAGCAAGCCATCATTAGGTTGAAAAAACAAAACAAACCCATCAGAGAGATACAACTGTTTGGAACATTCTTAAAAAGAAGGAACGCACCGGTGAGCTCAGCAACACCAAAAGACCCGGAAGACCACAGAAAATAACTGTGGTGGATGACCGAGGAATTCTTTCCCTGGTGAAGAAAACAGCCTTCACAACAGTTGGCCAGATCAAGAACACTCTCCAGGAGGTAGGTGTATGTGTGTCAAAGTCAACAATCAAGAGAAGACTTCACCAGAGTGAATACAGAGGGTTCACCACAAGATGGAAACCATTGGTGAGCCTCAAAAACAGGAAGGCCAGATTAGAGTTTGCCAAACGACATCTAAAAAAGCCTTCACAGTTCTGGAACAACATCCTATGGACAGATGAGACCGACATCAACTTGTACCAGAGTGATGGGAAGAGAAGAGTATGGAGAAGGAACTGCTCATGATCCTAAGCATACCACCTCATCAGTGAAGCATGGTGGTGGTAGTGTCATGGCGTGGGCATGTATGGCTGCCAATGGAACTGGTTCTCTTGTATTTATTGATGATGTGACTGCTGACAGAAGCAGCCGGATGAATTGTGAAGTGTTTCGGGCAATATTATCTGCTCATATTCAGCCAAATGCTTCACAACTCATTGGACGCTTCACAGTGCAGATGGACAATGACCCAAAGCAGACTGCAAAAGCAACCAAAGAGTTTAAGGGAAAGAAGTGGAATGTTATGCAATGGCCAAGTCCAACCTGACCTGAATCCAACTGAGCATGCATTTCACTTGCTGAAGACAAAACTGAAGGGAAAATGCCCCAAGAACAAGCAGGAACTGAAGACAGTTTCAGTAGAGGCCTGGCAGAGCATCACCAGGGATGAAACCCAGCGTCTGGTGATGTCTGTGTGTTCCACACTTCAGGCTGTAATTGACTGCAAAGGATTTACAACCAAGTATTAAAAAGTGAAAGTTTGATTTAGGATTATTATTTTGTCCCATTACTTTTGGTCCCTTAACAAGTGGGAGGCCCATATGCAAACTGTTGTAATTCCTACACCATTCACCTGATTTGGATGTAAATACCCTCAAATTAAAGCTGACAGTCTGCAGTTAAAGCACATCTTGTTCGTTTCATTTCAAATCCATTGTGGTGGTGTATAGAGCCAAAAATGTTAGAATTGTGTCCATGTCCCAATATTTATGGACCTGACTGTATGTACATGAAATACCCTTGACCCCTGCACTATGTACATTAACTACCTTAAATCCCTTCACTATGTTCATTAAATACCCCATATCCTTGCACTATGTACGTTAACTACCCCAGACCCCTGCACTATGTACGTTAACTACCCCAGACCCCTGCACTATGTACATGAAATACCCCAGACCCCTGCACTATGTATATTACCTACCCCAGTTCCCTTTATTATGTACTTTATCCAACCCAGACACCTGAATTATGTATATTCCTTACGTGTGACTCCTGCCCTCTGTACGTAGGCTCAAGGTTTATGCCCTTCCCACAGTTTTAACACATCCACCATTTGCCGCTGCATTGCTACACGCTCTGCTATTAGCCCACCACCCTGCCCCAATTCTCTGAAATTCTGATTTTCAAAAGTTCCCAGGTATGATCACCAACACAAAGAGAACGGAGTGATCTTCCTTGGAGCACACACAGAGATAACACGTTGGCAGGGATTTTAAACCTTTCCCGCTCTAACTGAAAAAAAAGTAACTGTTGTGTCTATACATGCACTTTTACAACTCAACTAATCAGTATTATAATAGACACTAGAACATGGGATGTATATGGGGCAGCACAGTCGCTAAGTGGTTAGCACTTACATCTGGCAGTACCAGGGATGTTGGTTTGAATCCCAACCACAGCACCACCTGCCTGGAGCTTGCATGCTCTCCCTGTGCCTGTGTGGGTTTGCTCCCACACTCCAAAGGCATGCTGGTAGGTGAATTGGCTCCTGTCTAAATTGGCCCTAGTATGCGTATGTATGAATGTGAGTTAGGGACCTTAGATTGTACGCCCCTTGAGGGTTAGGGACTGATGTGAATGTACAATATATATGTAAATTGATGGCGCTATATAAGTACCTGAAATAATAATGTATAGGAGGTTGTAATAACACATGCTCACCATTAGATGCTGCTGTAGAGCCCAGCAGGAAGCACACACACAGGAGAGTCAGCATCCTGGTTTCAGCAGTGACCGCCTAGAGCCGCACCTCTCCACCGTAGTGCAGTTTTCTTCCAAAACCCTGTGCAGCAACAGTAAAAAAAAAAAAAAAATTTAACTCATACGATAAAAGTATGAGAATATTATTTGAAATGTACTGAAAATCAAAATTGAGTTACTGTAAACTGTCATCTACCTAGGCACAACAGCAACATTTTATGTCTATTTAAAGCATCATTTTTTTTTCTTTTTTATTCTCTTTCCCGTCTTATTCCCCGTTGATCTGCCCGTCCACACCTTGGCTGCTATGCACAGGGGATAGGTTTGCACCAAGTCATGCAATAGCAAAGAATGCCAAGAAGAATTAAACCCTTGGCTCTTTATAGCTTCACACGTTGAGCACAATAAAAATAAATAACATTTGGCAGTAAACTGTGTTCAGGATTCTTACCCCAGCACTAGCAGTTTACAAGTTTCAATGCTGTGAGCCGTGCATGTATTTTGTTGGACCGCCAGCAGAGGGCAATGCTGCAACGTAGGAAAGGCAATTCTTTTGGAACACCAATTTAAAGCATAAGTATGGCCTCCAAAGAAAAAAAAAGAACAAAAGAACAAAACAAAACAAACAAATTTCAGGCACTGATATAGCACTATCAATGTACGCAGCGCTTTACATATATATTGTACATTCACATCAGTCCCTAACCCTCAAGGGGCGTACAATCTAAGATCCATAACTCACATTCATACATACACATACTAGGGACAATTTAGACAGGAGACAATTCACCTCCCTTGAGGGTTAGGGACTGATGTGAATGTACCAGGGGCGGACTGACCATTTGAGCACTCGGGCACTGCCTGAGGGCCCGGGGTCAGTAGGTGGCCCCTTGAGATGCTCCTGGTTCCTTTCATAGGCTTTTTTTGGGTGTGGCTTGAGAGTGGGTGAGGACCCATGATCCCCTATTGCCCGGGGGCTCCATGAGTTGTCAGTCCGCCCCTGGAATGTACAATATATATATGTAAAGTGCTATATAAGTACCTGGAATAAATAATCAGACCAAAATGAGAGACAGTCCATCAAAAACAGGGACAGCTGGGAGCAGGGTTGAACTGACAACGCATGGGGCCCCCCGGGCAATAGGAGATCATGGGGCCTCTGTGTCCTCACCCACACCAAAAAAGCCTATGAAAGGTACCAGGGGCATCTCATGGGGTCCCCTACTGACCTCAGGCAGTGCTCGAATGGTCAGTCCACCCCTGGCTTGTGCATCACATAGTACCCAAATTTGGAACTTTAAACTGTCCCTGACATTCAATCACTGGTAAAATGTAAAGTATATAAAGCTATTCCCCCCCCCCTTTTAATATGCATAGATTAGGAAAGGGTTAAAGCCCCTATCAGGTTATTTTTTTTTGTCATAAATATATAATGTGTTGCGCTCCTAGTGACAATATCTTTGATGTATATATCTAATTAACCTTGCTATGCAAAATGATTTTCAGGTATTAAAAAATATGCAAAATCAAACTATGTGAGTGATTTAAAAAAATATAAACCACTCTAGTGTATATAAATTAGATAATAATAACCGCAAAACCAATGAATAGTGCATAGTGAACTAAAATATATAACTGAAAATAATACACATCATGAATAGTGAAATACTCAAAAAAATTATATATATACTGCCAAATAATTGTGATATAAATGTCCTTTAAATACAGTGACTTTGTGCTTGAATAAATCTTGATTTGGTGACTTTTTGTGAATCTGTGACTTTCTTTGAATCCTCAATTGGTAAAGATGTATGCTCACCTCCTTGTTAGCCTGCAATTAGGCTATACACACTTGTGGTTCACCTCCTATGGAACCTGCTTAGATGGAATTCCTCTTTTGTGAATGGTAAGAACGTGGATATGCGTTATCCTCCGATTGCCCATGTGCGTTTTTCCATATGTGGGAACAAATTGCCAGACATGGTGTTTTATCCTTATAAAAAGGTTTCTCCTTTATTGCTTGCCAACAGGTACACTCACATATGTGATATGCGGTCTAGGATAAATTGCTCAGCTCTAATGATCCGCCAGCCGTCCTGCCATGCACCCGCCGTCTGTCCGATACTCCAGCTCTCTCCGAGTGACACCGCAGCCCCACCCCTACGCGTTACGCCACTGGTCACGTGGCTTCATCAGGGGGTTGTGATCACAACCCCCTGATGAAGCCACGTGACCAGTGGCGTAACGCGTAGGGGTGGGGCTGCGGTGTCACTCGGAGAGAGCTGGAGTATCGGACAGACGGCGGGTGCATGGCAGGACGGCTGGCGGATCATTAGAGCTGAGCAATTTATCCTAGACCGCATATCACATATGTGAGTGTACCTGTTGGCAAGCAATAAAGGAGAAACCTTTTTATAAGGATAAAACACCATGTCTGGCAATTTGTTCCCACATATGGAAAAACGCACATGGGCAATCGGAGGATAACGCATATCCACGTTCTTACCATTCACAAAAGAGGAATTCCATCTAAGCAGGTTCCATAGGAGGTGAACCACAAGTGTGTATAGCCTAATTGCAGGCTAACAAGGAGGTGAGCATACATCTTTACCAATTGAGGATTCAAAGAAAGTCACAGATTCACAAAAAGTCACCAAATCAAGATTTATTCAAGCACAAAGTCACTGTATTTAAAGGACATTTATATCACAATTATTTGGCAGTATATATATAATTTTTTTGAGTATTTCACTATTCATGATGTGTATTATTTTCAGTTATATATTTTAGTTCACTATGCACTATTCATTGGTTTTGCGGTTATTATTATCTAATTTATATACACTAGAGTGGTTTATATTTTTTTAAATCACTCACATAGTTTGATTTTGCATATTTTTTAATACCTGAAAATCATTTTGCATAGCAAGGTTAATTAGATATATACATCAAAGATATTGTCACTAGGAGCGCAACACATTATATATTTATGACTTTTTGGACACCCAGGTAGTGTTGTGTTGAGTGTTTGCGATCCTATATATATTTTGGACGGTCAGTGTCCATTCCCTTGGTTTTGAGAGGTTAATATTTGGTGGATACAGACTGGCTCGCAAGTTACACAGACATTTGCCTATTTTTTTTTGTCGTCTGTGTCCCATTTAGGGAGATTTCTCTGCGCTTCCTGTCCCAGAGATACAACAGGAAGTGAGAAGAAACTTCTCCACAGTAGAGGGAATGTCCCTCTTGGACAGCTGGCAATTGAACAGGTGTCCCCACTGGAAGATTCCCCTCATATCTTGTTCTGGGGACAACAGTAAAGTTTTGAACTTCCCCTAACTTTCAGTGACAGGACAAATGAGGATAAATCCCCCCACCGGGGACACAGACAGTTGAGGTTCAACTTAAAAAAAAAAGGTTTTGCTTTAGATAATAGTGTAACCCTAACAATAAAAATTTCTCATTTGCTCCTTTTCTTTAAATATGCAATTCAAAATGTTTTGCGACATCAGTTCAATACCTGTTGATCCTGCCAGAAATCCTGTGAGCTGATAACTTCCTGTGCTCTGTGTGCTGCTATTACTTACCTTGTTTCCTTTACTTTCTGTGCTAGGGTGACAACACTGCTCCTCCATAAATACAGTACGGTGAGCGTTGTCACCCTAGGACAGGAGGTGTGTTCCTGGCACCTGGTGACAAAAAAGGGAAAACACCCTAAAAAAGAAAATGAATGCAGCCAATACGTTGTACATCTAAGGACTGGTAAACTGCAATATAAAACATTATTGTTTTAGGGTTTATATACACGTTAAAGGCAGATGAAAGATTGGTTAGCACTCCCTGTCTTGTGTCCAGAGGTGGACTGACCATTTGGAAACTCGGGCACCGCCCGAGGGCCCCGGGTCAGTAGGGGGCCCCATGAGATGCCCCTGGTACCTTTTCCATAGGCTTTTTTAAGTTTGGGCAAGGATACAGGGGCCCCATGATCCCCTATTGCCCGGGGGCCCCATGAGTTGTCAGTCCGCCCCTGCTTGTGTCTGTTGGCCGTAGTGTGTGAATCCCACAGTTCCTATATTTAGGGCTTCGTCTACCATGAGTAGTGATGGAAATAGTTCTTCCTTTTAGCTATTTTTCTTCTACTTGGTAATTGTCCTTTAAAAAGGCTCTTGGACATCCGCAGGTCACTAGGCACCAATATAGGATGCCTTGTGGATGATCCTATTCTGTTGGGTAGAATAGTTCCCGATAAAATATCAACTTGTCCAGGGCAGGGACAAGGGGTGGGCATGAGGGGCGGCTGCCCTGGGCACAGCAGTTTACTGTATTGATGGGGGGCACCACTGAGCTCATTCTGATACAATCTGTTTTGGCAAGTAGATTACATGCTGGGGGCAGCATCCTCTAAACTTGCACATAATTAAGGGAAAGGGCTTCTTGTTACTGGATGACGTTCTGTCATTGAACTTGGTGTCCTACGATCTCTACAACCAGCCTTGTGAGCTTGCAAGGTGATCGAAGTCCTCTGTGAATCCTAATATTGCTCCATTCAAAGTAGGCGCATTGTCCCGTATTTATCCTCCTATATATCGTAATGGCCCCATATGTATCACCGCAGGCTATCACTCACCTGTTGTCCCCGCGGTCACCGGATGGATTTATCTTCCCTTCTACCTGTATATATAGCTGAGTGTGTGTATTAGCACACCGAGTGCCACATGTTTTATTAATTCACAATAACTCTCTGATATCATATAATAAATTAATTGGATAATGTCACATTAACTCCTTCCACACCATACTCCTCCATACCTGATCACCATGCTCCTCCATACCTGATCACCATGCTCCTCCATACCTGATCACCATGCTCCTCCATACCTGATCACCATGCTCCTCCATACCTGATCGCCATGCTCCTCCATACCTGATCACCATGCTCCTCCATACCTGATCACCATGCTCCTCCATACCTGATCGCCATGCTCTTCCATTCCTGATCGCCATGCTCCTCCATACCTGATCGCCATGCTCCTCCATTCCTGATCGCCATGCTCCTCCATACCTGATCGCCATGCTCCTCCATTCCTGATCGCCATGCTCTTCCATTCCTGATCGCCGTGCTCCTCCATTCCTGATCACCATGCTCCTCCATTCCTCATCCCCATGCTCCTCCATTCCTGATCGCAATGCTCCTCCATTCCTGATCGCCATGCTCCTCCATTCCTGATCACCATGTTCCTCGATTCCTCATCCCCATGCTCCTCCATTCCTGATCGTCATGCTCCTCCATTCCTCATCCCCATGCTCCTCGATTCCTGATCGCCATGCTCCTCGATTCCTCATCCCCATGCTCCTCCATTCCTGGTCGCCATGCTCCTCCATTCCTGATCGCCATGCTCCTCCGTTCCTGATCGCCATGCTCCTCCATTCCTGATCGCCATGTTCCTCCATTCCTGATCGCCATGCTCCTCCATTCCTGATCCCCATGCTTCTCCATACCTGATCGCCATGCTCCTCCATTTCTGATCGCCATGCTCCTGCATTCCTGATCGCCATGCTCCTCCATTCCTGATCGCCATGCTCCTACATTCCTGATCACCATGCTCCTACATTCCTGATCGCCATGCTCTTCCATTCCTGATCGCCATGTTCCTCCATTCCTGATCGCCATGCTCCTCCATTCCTGATCGCCATGCTCCTCCATTCCCATTCCTGATCTCCATGCTCCTCCATTCCTGATCGCCATGCTTCTCCATTCCTGATCCCCATGCTCCTCCATTCCTGATCCCCATGCTCCTCCATTCCTGATCACCATGTTCCTCCATTCCTGGTCGCCATGCTCCTCCATTCCTGATCGCCATGTTCCTCCATTCCTGATCCCCATGCTCCTCCATTCCTGATCGCCATGTTCCTCCATTCCTGGTCGCCATGCTCCTCCATTCCTGATCGCCATGCTCCTCCATTCCTGATCGCCATGTTCCTCCATTCCTGATCACCATGCTCCTCCATTCTTGAGCACCATGCTCCTCCATTCCTGATCACCATGTTCCTGCGTTTCCTGGTCTGTATGATGTATGGGCAACTGAAAGGGACACGTGGAGTTAACATAAAAGGTAATAATGTGTTTATCCTTTATTTAAATTTTATTGAACATAATCTGCCATTTACTCTTCTAATAGCCCTTCCCATAACACGTTCAGCATCTGAATGCTCCAGACTGAGGCCCATATCTGATGAGCTGGAGGGATATAAAACCTCTTGTTAATTACATCGAAGGGCAGCTTTTACCTGCCAGTTACGCGGCATATTGTATGTGGACACCAACGTTGGTTGCAGTTGATACATAACAGCATAGGTTTGTCTTGGTGTTAGACATGTATGTGTTAGGCTGAGGGTTAGGGATTGACTATAGGGGTTAGGTGGAAGTTTATGGGTCAGGTGGAAAATTACGGGTTCGGCTGAGGATTATGGATTGAGAATTAAGGTTGAGATTATAGGTTAAATTGAGAAATACAGTCAGGTCCATAAATATTGGGACATCGACACAATTCTAACATTTTTGGCTCTATACACCACCACAATGGATTTGAAATGAAACGAACAAGATGTGCTTTAACTGCAGACTGTCAGATTTAATTTGAGGGTATTTACATCCAAATCAGGTGAACGGTGTAGGAATTACAACAGTTTGCATATGTGCCTCCAACTTCTTAAGGGACCAAAAGTAATGGGACAATTGGCTTCTCAGCTGTTCCATGGCCAGGTGTGTGTTATTCCCTCATTATCCCAATTACAATGAGCAGATAAAAGGTCCAGAGTTAATTTCAAGTGTGCTATTTGCATTTGGAATCTGTTGCTGTCAACTGTCAAGATGAGATCCAAAGAGCTGTCATTATCAGTGAAGCCATCATTAGGCTGAAAAAACAAAACAAAGCCATCAGAGAGATAGCAAAAACATTAGGCGTGGCCAAAACAACTGTTTGGAACATTCTTAAAAAGAAGGAACGCACCGGTGAGCTCAGCAACACCAAAAGACCCGGAAGACCACGGAAAACAACTGTGGTGGATGACCGAAGAATTCTATCCCTGGTGAAGAAAACACCCTTCACAACAGTTGGCCAGATCAAGAACACTCTCCAGGAGGTAGGTGTATGTGTGTCAAAGTCAACAATCAAGAGAAGACTTCACCAGAGTGAATACAGAGGGTTCACCACAAGATGTAAACCATTGGTGACCCTCAAAAACAGGAAGACCAGATTAGAGTTTGCCAAACAACATCCAAAAAAACCTTCACAGTTCTGGAACAACATCCTATGGACAGATGAGACCGAGATCAACTTGTACCAGAGTGATGGGAAGAGAAGAGTATGGAGAAGGAAAGGAACTGCTCATGATCCTAAGCATACCACCTCATCAGTGAAGCATGGTGGTGGTAGTGTCATGGTGTGGGCATGTATGGCTGCCAATGGAACTGCTTCTCTTGTATTTATTGATGATGTGACTGCTGACAGAAGCAGCAGGATGAATTCTGAAGTGTTTCGGGAATATTATCTGCTCATATTCAGCCAAATGCTTCACAACTCATTGGACGCTTCACAGTGCAGATGGACAATGACCCAAAGCAGACTGCAAAAGCAACCAAAGAGTTTTTTAAGGAAAAGAAGTGGAATGTTATGCAATGGCCAAGTCAATCACCTGACCTGAATCCGATTGAGCATTTCACTTGCTGAAGACAAAACTGAAGGGAAAATGCCCCAAGAACAAGCAGGAACTGAAGACAGTTGCAGTAGAGGCCTGGCAGAGCATCACCAGCGTCTGGTGATGTCTATGTGTTCCACACTTCAGGCTGTAATTGACTGCAAAGGATTTGTAACTAAGTATTAAAAAGTGAAAGTTTGATTTATGATTATTATTCTGTCCCATTACTTTTGGTCCCTTAACAAGTGTGAGGCACATATGCAAACTGTTGTAATTCCTACACCGTTCACCTGATTTGGATGTAAATACCCTCAAATTAAAGCTGACAGTCTGCAGTTAAAGCCCATCTTGTTTGTTTCATTTCAAATCCATTGTGGTGGTGTATAGAGCCAAAAATGTTAGAATTGTGTCGATGTCCCAATATTTATGGACCTGACTGTAAGCCATAGACGGTTCAAATCTTGACTGGTTCAGCAGGGACTGACAGAGACTAGAACCATCTACGGGCAGGCTGAATCAATCAATCAACTTGGGTACAACTAGCCTGACGGATTTTACATGTGATTATTGTTAGTGGCTGTTATAGCCGCTAGCAATAATCACTGTGTTCTCTCGGCGGGGACGGCTTCCACTGCCACCCCCGCCAGGAGAACACAATGGATCAGTGGAAGGGATTCCCCTGTTAACACAGTCTGTGTTGATGGGGAACTGAGTGAATTGCTTTCCTGCAACCCCTGGTTGCAGAAAAGAAATTTGCACCATCTATGGCTTGCCTTAGGGGTTGGGTTAAACATTATGAATGAGGTTGAGGGTTAGGGGTTGGGTTGACGATCATGAATAAGGTTTCGAGCTAGGGGTTGGGTTGTGAGCTATGTAATAGGTTGATGGTTTGGGGTTGGGTTGAGAATTATGGATAAAGTTGATGGTTAGGAGTTGGGTTGTGAGTTATGGAATTGGTTGATGGTTAGGGGTTGGGTTGAGGGTTATGGATAAGGTTGATGGTTAGGGGTTTGGTAGAGCATTATGGATTAGGTTGATGGTAAGTGGTTGGGTTGGGATGGGTTGAGTGCTATGGATACAAGGTTAGGTTGAGGTTTGAGCTTTTGGGGTTAGGTGGCAGGTTAGGAGTTAGGTTCGAAGTTATGAGTGAGGTTGAAGGTTATGGGTTAAATTAAGGGTTAGGGGTTGAGTTTAGGGTTATGGATTAGGATGATGGCTAGGGTTTGGGTTATGGATTAATTTCAGGGTTAGGGGTTGGATTGAGGAGTATGGATTAGGTTTATGGTTAGGGGTTTGGTTGTGCAATATGGATTAGGTTGATTGTAAGGGTTTGGGTTGGGGGCTATGGATTAGGGGTTAGGTTAAGGGTTGAGCTTCAGGGTTTAGTTGGATGGCTAGGGGTTGGGTTGAGGGTTATGTATTAAGTTCAGGGTTAGGGGTTGAGTTGAGGGTTATGGATTGGGTTGATGGTTAGGGGCTTGGTTGAGCATTATGGATTAGGTTGATGGTAAGGTGTTGGGGGCTATGGATATGAGTTAGTTGAGTTTTTGTGGTTTGGTGCAAGGTTAGGAGTTAGGTTTGCAGTTATGAGTTAGGTTGAAGGTTATGGGTTAAGTTAAGGGTTAGGGGTTGAGTTTAGGGTTAAGGATTAGGTTGATTGATAGGGGTTGGATTGAGGGTTATGGATTAAGTTCAGAGTTAGGGGTTGGGTTGAGGGCTATGGATTACATTGATGTTTAGGGGTTTGGTTGAGCATTAAGGATTAGGTTGATGGTAAGGTGTTGGGTGCTATGGATACGAGGTTAAGTTGAGGGTTGAGGTTTTGTGGTTAGGTGGAAGGTTAGGAGTTAGGTTTGCAGTTATGTGTTAGGTTGAAGGGTATGGGTTAAGTTAAGGGTTAGGGGTTGAGTTTAGGGTTAAGGATTAGGTTGATTGATAGGGGTTGGGTTGAGGGTTATGGATTAAGTTTAGGGTTAGGGGTTGGGTTGAGGGGTATGGATTACCTTGATGTTCAGGGGTTTGGTTGAGCATTATGGATTAGGTTGATGGTAAGGGGTTGGGTTGGGGACTATGGATTAGGGGTTAGGTAAAGGGTTCAGTTTTAGTGGTTAGGTGAACATTTAGGGGTTAGGTTCAATGTTATGAGTTAGGTTGAAGGTTATGGATTAAATTGAGGGTTAAGGGTTGAGTTGAGGGTTAGGGGCTGAGTTGAGCATTATCGATTAGGTTGATGGTAAGGGGTTGGGTTGGGGGCTATGGATTAGGAGTTAGGTTGAGATTTTGGGGTTAGGGTTTTTTTTCAAAGTTATGAGTTAGGTTGTTGGTTATGGGTTAAGCTGAGGGCCAGGGGTTGAGTTGAGGGTTATGGATTAGGTTGATGGTTAGTGGTTGGGTTGAGGAGTATGAGTTAGGTTGAGCTTCAGAATAATTATGATATAAAACATGTGGTATATTTAAACCTCCCTCCAGTGATTAGGTTGAAGTTGTTGGTCTATAGCTCCCTAGCCTGCTCGTATTTCCCCTTGCCTTTCACCTGACCTGTAGAACATTACCGTAACATACGGTAGTGTAGGCATTCTGTACGGTACGTTGCAGTGCCAATAGTTGTAGTATTGGTAGGCCCTGACAGATCAGCACTGCAGCGTGGACTCAGTTTTGAGTTTACAGTACCTGATCTTTAAAGTGTGGATTGATCTCTTGACATGTGATGAAGGTAGAGAAGCCTCCACCATGTCTGTTGGGTCTCCCAGGAGTTTGCTACCAATTACATGCAATGCATCAAGTGCAGGGGCGGACTGACCATTTGGAAACTCTGGCACTGCCCGAGGGCCCGGGGTCAGTAGGGGGCCCCATGAGATGCCCCTGGTACCTTTTTCATAGGCTATTTTGAGTTTTGGCAAGGACACAGGGGCCCCATGATCCCCTATTGCCCGGGGGCCCCATGAGTTGTCAGTCCACCCCTGATCAAGTGTGTTCAATTTGTGTCCATTGTACGTTTTAGTAGTGCTGGTCATACAGGAGTTAATAGGATAAAGGATGTTAAACGGAGCTATCAGATAGGAAGCGGTGAGTTACATTTACCAGCATTTCCTTGTTTGCTGATTGAATAGAAAGAGATTAGTGCTGATTGAGATCGCCAAGATCACGGGGTGCACAGCAGGAAAAACTAGCTGTGGATAAAAAATGTCCAGAAAATGATCGTTCTAAAATACCTATCAGCATATTATACAGGTTTCTGTGCCACATAAAACTAAATGAGTGCATCGAACATCGGGATAAATCACGGCGGAGGCTCCAGCTATTACCTTTATTAGCCATAAAAATAATCTCCCGTGAACCTTTTTCTGAAACTAATTTTCATGCATAACTAGGGGCTTGATTTTCTGACACTTGGGCTGCCATTCTGTTGGAAAATGAGTCTACCCTAGGAGAACTCTGATTGGACGGGGGCTGGAAGTTGGCGGATTTATGATGACTCAGCGAAGTGAACCTAGTTTCAGAGAGGAGCACCTCAGAGGGTTTTCTAGTGAACTGTTGGCATCTTGTAGTGTCTACCATTAGGCAAGAATTTTACTAAAATTTTTAAATGGCTCACTATAAAATATACCTGGACAGTGACCGTTATCTCATCCCTGACCTGCCATAGATTGGGTACAAATGATATTTTAATGGCCCACGCTAGGACAAATCCAAATGGTACTTTTGAACGGTTTGTAGGATGGCAACCTGAATTCTTATAGGGTGAAATCTCCCCACCGGAATCCCCTTTGCTGTCCATCTACCATGGCTTTAACAATGCTTGGCAGCACAGTGGCTAAATGGTTAGCACTTCCTTCTGTTAGCACTAGGGGTCATTGGTTCAAATCCCAACCACACCACCACCTGCATGGAGTTTGCATGTTCTCATTGTGCCTGTGTGGGTTTCTTCCCATGCTCCAAAGACAAACTGGTAGGTGAATTAACTCCTGTCTAAATTGTCCCTAGTATGTGTATGTATGAATGTGAGTTAGGGACCTTAGATTGTACACCCCTTGAGGGTTAGGGACTGATGTGAATGTACAATATATATGTAAAGTGCTGTGTACGTTGATGGCACTATAATAATTAAATAAAATAAATGTTCAGTGATGACATCACAGCCCCCCCCCCCCCATTGGATTCAGCATTAAATGTAAAATACAAATAACTGGGGAGTCCAGCTATAGAGAGCCATACTCTTGCTTTGGTCCAGTGGGGTGCCAGAGACACGCAGAAACGCAGCACAGTCCGTTTAGCATGATTTCCTATGGAACACATTCACACCTGTGCGTTTTTTGGAAAGGCTCAGGGACTTTTTTGAACGCAAAAAGTAGCGTTTTTGGTCCTATAGAGTTCAATGGAAATACTGCAGAAAAGCATATATTGTCTTTTTGCTGCATTTTTTATACGTTTTTTGCTGGGTTTCTGCTGCATTTTAAATCTGCCTAGCAACAAGAAAATAAACACAGCAAAAATGCGTAAAAAACGCAAGTGCAAAAACTCAAAACGCGACGCAATGCAGAAACGGCTCAAACGCAAAACCTGCATAGGTGTGAACCTAGCCTAAGGCGAGGAAATCTCACTATTGGAGTCTCCAAATTATAAAGGGGTTGAATCAGTTCTTTATTGTTGCCCATTGAATCCCGTCTGAATTGTCCCTAATATGTGTATGTATGAATGGGAGTTAGGGATTGTACGCTCACATCTCTATTACACAGGGTCCAGGGAGAGCGGATATAGTGAATGCAGGATCCGGGGAGAGCGGATATAGTGAATGCAGGGTCCAGGGAGAGCGGATATAGTGAATGCAGGGTCCGGGGAGACCAGATATAGTGAATGCGGGGTCCGGGGAGACCGGATATAGTGAATGCGGGGTCCAGGGAGACCGGATATAGTGAATGTGGGGTCCGGGGAGACCAGATATAGTGAATGCAGGGGTCTGGGGAGAGCGCATATAGTGAATGCGGGGTCCGGGGAGAGCGGATATAGTGAATGCGGGGTCCAGGGAGACCAGATATAGTGAATGCAGGGTCCGGAGACACCAGATATAGAGAATGCGGGGTCCAGGGAGAGCGGATATAGTGAATGCGGGGCCTGGGGAGAGCGGATATAGTGAATGCGGGGTCCGGGGAGAGCGGATATAGTGAATGCGGGGTCCAGGGAGAGCGGATATAGTGAATGCGGGGTCCGGGGAGAGCGGATATAGTGAATGCGGGGTCCGGGGAGAGCGGATATAGTGAATGCGGGGTCCGGGGAGAGCGGATATAGTGAATGCGGGGTCCGGGGAGAGCGGATATAGTGAATGCAGGGTCCGGGGAGAGCGGATATAGTGAATGCAGGGTCTGGGGAGAGCGGATATAGTGAATGCAGGGTCCAGGGAGACCAGATATAGTGAATGCAGGGTCCGGGGACACCAGATATAGTGAATGCAGGGTCCGGGGACACCAGATATAGTGAATGCGGGGTCAGGGGAGACCACATATAGTGAATACGGGGTCCTGGGTTTAGTAACACTTTACGTGCACGGTCACACTGGGTGCGAATTGGCATGTGATTTGCTATGCATTACGAGTTTTAAATCACATGGCAAGTCCCACCCTATTGCCCGCAATAAAATCGGTCATATCGGTGTGGTCAGAGTCGCAACAATTTTGAAAGTAGTGCATGCACTACTTCAGGTGCGACATGCATAGACATCTGTATCTTGTGAGAAGCAGGTGTCTTGCAAGTCGCAACTTGAGTCGGAATGACATTCGACTTTGAAATCATGGGACTTCACTGGAAGCCGCACAATTTCATAGTTGGAGCAGTGTGACCAGGGACTAACGACCATTGTGGAGACTAACTACCATTGTGTGGACTAACTACCATTGCGGGGACTAACTACCATTGTGGGGACTAACGACCATTGTGGAGACTAACTACCATTGTGTGGACTAACTACCATTGCGGGGACTAACTACCATTGTGGGGACTAACTACCATTGCGGGGACTAACTACCATTGCGGGGACTAACTACCATTGCGGGGACTAACTACCATTGTGGGGACTAACTATCATTGCGGGGACTAACGACCATTGTGGAGACTAACTACCATTGTGTGGACTAACTACCATTGCGGGGACTAACTACCATTGCGGGGACTAACTACCATTGTGGGGACTAACTACCATTGTGGCTCGATGAATCAGGACCAATGGGTCTATTGTGGAACATCACATTTTTTTCATTGTCAATCACAGCTCCATTCACATAGGGCCATGGCCTGTACAGTTATTGTACTACCTGTAGTAATGAGGATAGGCCAGGGGTCTCCACACTTTTTACACTAAGGGCCAATTTATTGTCCTTCAGGCTTTAGGGGGCCGATCTGTGGCCAATGGGAGTAGAAAATGCCCCAACATCAGTGCCCCATGTTTGGTTTTAATGGGGGGGGGAGCACCCTACTGGTGATATCAATGGGAAGAATAGTGCCCCATTGATGGTGTCAGTAGGGGGAATGGTACCCTATTATTGGTGTCAGTTGCTGGAACAGGGCCCCAAAGGCCAGATAAAGGCATGGAAAGGGCCACATCCAGCCCCGGGGCCACAGTTTGGAGACCACTGAGGTAGGTGACACAATAGGCAACTATCACAAAGCTTTATGCTTTCTTTATTGTAGCCATGTGACTGTAAGGTTCACATCTCACTGGATTCAATGGACAATAACTGTCACTTTTAATAACTGTCACTTAAAAAACAAAAGTATCTCTATGGAGGTATATTAGCGTAATGAATGAAGCAGTATATTATAGACGCTCTCCATGGAGGTGGACTCGTGTCCTCCGCTCATACTGACCTAGGAGTGGCTGTTTATGAGCCATATCACTGTTTGCTGGACACGGTCCATCGCCCTATAACATGTAATCTGCACCCGTGTGAATGGAACAGATGGAACGCTAACACGCTGATAATACTCGAGATGACGGGCGGAGGTTCGGGCGGGGGGGGTGTGGGGGGGTGTCATTGCTGTAAGCAATATCCTAGGAGAACACAGTAAATATGTAAAATCCTGAATTGCAGGAAGAAAGGTTTCACACCAGGAACTACTGATATGCGGCAGCAGAACTGAACTAGAGAAATCCTTCACAAGATCCAAATAGATACATAATAACCAATACATACAGTCAGCGTTCACCTACAGCAGGATAGAGTCACCTCAGGATAAATGTCTCGGATTCTCAGAGTGCAACATTGTGACCACTACCATCCGGATCAGTGGTCTCCAGACTGAGGCCCGTGGGTTGGATATAGTGAATGCGGGGTCCGGGGAGATCAGATATAGTGAATGAAGGGTCCGGGGAGAGCGGATATAGTGAATGCGGGGTCCGGGGAGACTAGATATAGTGAATGAAGGGTCCGGGGAGAGCGGATATAGTGAATGAAGGGTCCAGGGAGACCAGATATAGTGAATGAAGGGTCCGGGGAGAGCGGATATAGTGAATGCGGGGTCCGGGGAGAGCGGATATAGTGAATGAAGGGTCCGGGGAGAGCGGATATAGTGAATGCGGGGTCCGGGGAGAGCGGATATAGTGAATGAAGGGTCCGGGGAGAGCGGATATAGTGAATGCGGGGTCCGGGGAGAGCGGATATAGAGAATGCAGGGTCCGGGGAGAGCGGATATAGTGAATGCAGGGTCCGGGGAGAGCGGATATAGTGAATGCGGGGTCCTGGGAAACCGGATATAGTGAATGCAGGGTCCGGGGAGACCGGATATAGTAAATGCGGGGTCCAGGGAGAGCGGATATAGTGAATGCGGGGTCCGGGGAGATCAGATATAGTGAATGCAGGGTCCGGGGAGAGCGGATATAGTGAATGCGGGGTCCGGGGAGATCAGATATAGTGAATGCAGGGTCCGGGGAGACTAGATATAGTGAATGTGGGGTCCGAGGAGAGCGGATATAGTGAATGCGGGGTCCGGGGAGAGCGGATATAGTGAATGCGGGGTCCGGGGAGAGCGGATATAGTGAATGCAGGGTCCGGGGAGACCAGATATAATGAATGCAGGGTCCGGGGAGAGCGGATATAGTGAATGCGGGGTCCGGGGAGACCAGATATAGTGAATGCGGGGTCCGGGGAGAGCGGTTATAGTGAATGCGGGGTCCGGGGAGAGCGGATATAGTGAATGCAGGGTCCGGGGAGTGCGGATATAGTGAATGCGGGGTCCGGGGAGAGCGGATATAGTGAATGCAGGGTCCGGGGAGAGCGGATATAGTGAATGCAGGGTCCGGGGAGACCAGATATAATGAATGCAGGGTCCGGGGAGAGCGGATATAGTGAATGCAGGGTCCGGGGAGAGCGGATATAGTGAATGCGGGGTCCGGGGAGAGCGGTTATAGTGAATGCGGGGTCCGGGGAGAGCGGATATAGTGAATGCGGGGTCCGGGGAGAGCGGTTATAGTGAATGCGGGGTCCGGGGAGAGCGGATATAGTGAATGCAGGGTCCGGGGAGAGCGGATATAGTGAATGCGGGGTCCGGGGAGAGCGGATATAGTGAATGCAGGGTCCGGGGAGAGCGCATATAGTGAATGCGGGGTCCGGGGAGAGCGGATATAGTGAATGCGGGGTCCGGGGAGAGCGGATATAGTGAATGCGGGGTCCGGGGAGAGCGGATATAGTGAATGCGGGGTCCGGGGAGGGCGGATATAGTGAATGCGGGGTCCTGGGAGAGCGGATATAGTGAATGCGGGTCCGGGGAGAGCGGATATAGTGAATGCGGGGTCCGGGGAGGGCGGATATAGTGAATGCGGGGTCCGGGGAGACCGGATATAGTGAATGCGGGGTCCGGGGAGACCGGATATAGTGAATGCGGGGTCCGGGGAGAGCGGATATAGTGAATGCGGGGTCCGGGGAGAGTGGATATAGTGAATGCAGGGTCCGGGGAGAGCGGATATAGTGAATGCGGGGTCTGGGAAGAGCGGATATAGTGAATGCAGGGTCCGGGGAGAGCGGATACAGTGAATGCGGGGTCCGGGGAGAGCGGATATAGTGAATGCGGGGTCCGGGGAGACCAGATATAGTGAATGCGGGGTCCGGGGAGAGCGGATATAGTGAATGCAGGGTCCGGGAAGAGCGGATATAGTGAATGCAGGGTCCGGGAAGAGTGGATATAGTGAATGCAGGCTCTGGGGAGAGCGGATATAGTGAATGCGGGGTCCGTGATTTAGTTACACTTTAAAGTAGACCTGTCATCATATATATATGTTAAGTCTATGAATGGTAATTAATGTGTCAGTGGAATATTTTCAGACATTTATTAGCTCTCACAAAGATCAGAGTACACCTCCTGACAAGCTTTAACTTTTCTCTCCAGAAAGAAGACACCATGCTTGTTCAGTTATCATCCAGATTCACCACCAACTTAGCTTAGAGATAACAGAGTCATGGAAATCCCGGAGCTGCACAGTTCTTGGCTGTGTTCACAAATCTCTGACACAGATCAGCCCCTGCGGCAGTCTCTCACTTTGCGACTTTCTACAAAGTTACAATATACAGTCTGATCACTGGGGGAGGGAAGACTGATTAAATACTTTGTCCAGCCTGCAGCAGACTGGTGACATCATCTCAGCGAAGTCACTGCACTGGAGCTGAAGAAAATGGAGCTTTTTTGGAAAAATGATACTGCTGCTGTCTATTGTGAAGTCATGAAGACTTATGAAGTTACCTAAAGCTGTATATTGGGGATGTTAGCTGCAGAAGACAGGCGGTGCAACTTGGAGACCCCACTTCTCCATTATGTAACAGTATATGGACCCCTCAGGCCCAGTGTTGAAGGGGTATATTGGATCAGAAGACACAAATTTCCTCTCCCTACTATTTCCAGCCAGAAACCCTGCCGTATCCAACGAGCCACAAGGCTCAAAGAATATATTCGGCCCTCCAGGCTGCTCTGGATATTTTTAGAGCCATTTTTTTAAAAAGTAAAATTTCAATGCAAAGTATATGTGACTCTCTGCGCTCTGCACACTAGTTGGACACTGGAGACCCCTGCTGGCTATATCCTGTATTGCAGGTTATCATACACTTCTCATTGTCATTGAAGAGGATCCTTAGTGGCCCTATATGTGAATTACTCATCATTCCTCCTGTAAGTAGAGCTGAAGCCACAACATAAAATTTATAAAGCCATGCAGAACGCTTATACCATTGTCTCCAGTCCTAATTTTTTTTTTAACCACAGTGGCTATGTTAGCACTTCTGCCTGGTAGTACTCGGGTCGCTGGTTCAAATCCCAACCACGGCACCACCTGCCTGGAGTTTGTATGTTCTCCCTGTGCCTGTGTGGGTTTCCTCCGGGTACTCCAGTTTCCTCCCACACTCCAAAGACATGCTGGGAGGTGAATTGTCTCCTGTCGAAATTGTCCCTAGTATGTGTATGTATGAATGTGAGTTAGGGACCTTAGATTGTACTCCCCTTGAGGGTTAGGGACTGATGTGAATGTACAATATATATGTAAAGCACTTCATAAATTGACAGAACTATATAAATGCCTTGAATAAGTAAATAAAATAGCCCCCCTCAGTTGTTTTTTTTTCCTATCTGGGGAGATTTCACATCACTTCCGGTCCCATAGCCAAAACAGGAAGTGAAATGATATCCCTCTGAATTGCACTTGTGTCCCCATTGGATGATTTGCCTTCTACTCCTGTTTTGGTGACAAACAAAAAACACTAGTTGGACACTGGAGACCCCCTGCTGGCCATATCCTGTATTGCAGGTTATCATTCACATCCCATTGACATTGAAGAGGATCCATAGTGGCCCTATACGTGAATTACTCATCATTTCTCCTGTAAGTAGATCTGAAGCCACAACATAGAATGTGTAACGGCACGCACAACGCACATACCATTGTCTCCAGTCCCACTTATTTTTTTAACTACAGTGGCTAAGTGGTTAGCACTTCCACCTGGCAGTACTCGAGTCGCTGGTTCAAATCCCAACCACGGCACCACCTGCCTGGAGTTTGTATGTTCTCCCTGTGCCTGTGTGGGTTTCCTCCGGGTACTCCAGTTTCCTCCCACACTCCAAAGACATGCTGGTAGGTGAATTGTCTCCTGTCGAAATTGTCCCTAGTATGTGTATGTATGAATGTGAGTTAGGGACCTTAGATTGTACGCTCCTCAGGGGCGGGGACTGATGGGAATGTACAATATATATGTAAAGTGCTGCATAAATTGATGGCGCTATATAAGTACCTGAAATAAATAAAATAACCCCCCTCAGTTGTTTATTTTTTTTTCCTATCTGGGGAGATTTCACATCACTTCCTGTCCCATAGTCAAAACAGGAAGTGAGATGATATCCCTCAGAATTGCTCTTTTCTCCCCATTGGATGTGTTACCTTCTACTCCTGTTTTGGTGACAAACAAAAAACACAAAACAAAAAAAAAACAACAACCCCCCCCCCCCCCAAAAAAAAAAAAAAATAGGCACTCGATGGACCACTCAGTCTTTTTCTGCCGTCACTTTTCTATAGTGACAACCCAACATTTTTTCTTTGCGGTCAGTGACACCTCCAGGTCTTTGCCTCCCGCTGTGGTTGGCTGTCACAGCGGTCACATGATCTGGAAGCCGTCTCTGCCTCCTGGCACTCACATAAAGGACTGCCAGGAGGCACTTACGGATTTGTGGCAATGCGCGCGTTACCATGCGTGTTATGAATGCCTCCTGGCACGCTAGGACACTGCGCCTGCAGCACGCGGCAATCTGAAAAATGGCCTAACACAGTTTAATGCACTGCAAAAAAAAAAAGTAAATAAACCCTTAAAGGGACTGTAAACCCTTCCATATACACAGTTAAGTGAACAGCCTCAGGTGATACAGAGAGGAAACATATCCTCCTACGTAAGCTGTACCTGTTTATCTGCAGTCTTTTCCTCTCTACTGCCATTCAAAGTGCAGAGTTTATAAAGCTTGTCTGAACAGTGAGAAAAAAGGGGGCAGAGAGTTGAATTTACACACCGCAGAGCTCAGTGAGGAGAGCTCTGACAGCTAATTGGAGAAAAGAGGCACACACCTCCTTCACACAGCACACAGGAACAGAGCTGAGGCTTTCCATCACAGGTTGTGTGCTGGAGGTCCCTCCTCTGTCACCATTTTTCTCTTGGTGTCAGGAAAACTTGTCAGAAGTGATTCATGCTGATAGCAGAGGAAGGAGGCAGCAGACAGAAATGACACTTAGTGCTCTGGACTGGGACAAATACACTCTATAGAGGGATATGCTTTGTTCATGTTTCATATCTGAGGGTTACAGCCACTTTAAAGCTCCCTTATTCCGTTGCTCATCCCTTCTTTCAGCAAGACTGTATTTGTCAACTGTGGGTGTAGGATTATAACTTTTTTTTAAATGGTTTAACTGGATGGACTTTTGTCTTTTTTCAGCCAGACTAACTATATGACTATGTAACTATATACAGTTGTGTTCAAAATAATAGCAGTCAGACATCACTAACCGGATCAATCATTGTTTTTGGTAGAAATGATATTTCTACATGGCAAATAAAGTAACCATGTAAATATGTAACTATGTAACTATGTAACTATATAACTATGTAAATATGTAACTATATAACTATGTAACTATATAACTATGTAAATATGTAACTATATAACTATGTAACTATATAACTATGTAACTATATAACTATGTAACTATATAACTATGTAACTATGTAACTATATAACTATATAACTATGCAAATATGTAACCATGTAACTATATAACTATGTAACTATATAACTATATAACTATGTAACCATGTAACTATATAACTATGTAACTATGTAACTATGTAACTATGTAACTATGTAACTATGTAACCATGTAACCATGTAACCATGTAACCATGTAACTATGTAACTATGTAACTATGTAACTATGTAACTATGTAAATATGTAACTATATAACTATGTAACTATATAACTATGTAACTATATAACTATGTAACTATATAACTATGTAAATATGTAACTATGTAACTATATAACTATGTAAATATGTAACTATGTAACTATGTAACTATGTAACCATGTAACCATGTAACCATGTAACCATGTAACCATGTAACCATGTAACTATGTAACTATGTAACTATGTAACTATGTAAATATGTAACTATATAACTATGTAACTATATAACTATGTAAATATGTAACTATGTAACTATGTAACCATGTAACCATGTAACTATGTAACTATATAACTATGTAAATATGTAACTATATAACTATGTAACTATATAACTATGTAAATATGTAACTATGTAACTATGTAACCATGTAACCATATAACTATGTAACTATGTAACTATATAACCATGTAACCATGTAACTATGTAACCATGTAACCATGTAACTATGTAACTATGTAACTATGTATCTATGTTTTAGCAGAATAATTAAAACATCAGACAGGTGTTGTAGCTGCAGATTTTATTATGAGGAGAGGATACACGGAATATTGGGAGCTGATACAGATGACGGAAGGATGAAAGATGACAGAGAGGTGATGCTCTGCAGCCCAGGTCGGCACAGCGGTGTGGAAATCACTTGGCGCAGTGGACGCAGTTGCTGTAGGGGTAGTCCCAGTGGAAGCCAATGGCGTCGATGACGGAGCCGGAGCTTCCGCTGATGTATCTCAGGAAGGTGTCGGGGAACAGGGGGGCGCCATTGAAGGCGGTTCCTTGGTCTTTGCCGAAAGAGAACATGCGCCCCTTGTTGGTGACAAACATCAGCCGGCGGAGGTAGGAGGTATATTTCCCGGATACCTGGATGATGTGTTCTCCGGGGTGAAGGAAAAGTTCCTCCAGATCACCCAATGAACCCCCTTGGTACTGCGACCATGTCGTCCCATATCGTACCTGGATCCTGCCGAGAGAACAATCCCACATTATTAGAACAATATAGGAGTATAGTATAAGAGAATAATATAATATATATAAACTAAAACTAATAATAGAAGAATATAAGAAAATAGTATAAGAGAATAATATAACATATGTAAAATAAAAAGTAAAATATATTCAGACAATATAGGAGTATAGTGTAAGAGAATAATATAATATAATATATGAAATCAATCTAATGATAGAACAATATAAGAAAATAATTATATATATATATAATGTAATATTAGAAGTATAGTATTAGTGAGCAATATAAAAAAAATAGTAACATAAAATAAATATTATAAATAAAACTGTCATGGGCTCCACAACAGCCTCAGGTTACGTGCCAAAAAAATGGCCATGGCATCCGATTCCCATTGTTACCAGTGCCGCAGCTATAGCGGGAGTGATGGCCATGCCGGGCCATCAGAACAACATTGTTTTCCAAGTGTGAAACTGGGATTCCTCATTACCCCCAAATTTTGGCAAAAATCACAAGATTTCTGCATTGGATCTAGGGTTAAGGAAAATTTCCTCCAGATCACCCAATAAGCCCCCTTGGTACTGCGACCACGCCGTCCCATATCGCACCTGGATCCTGCCAGGAGAACAATCCCACGTTATTAGAACAATATAAGAGTATATATAGTATCAGAGAATAATATAATATATATATAAAATAATCTAATAATAGAACAATATAAGAAAATAATATTTTATATAATATATATATATATATATAAATAATATAATATTAGAAAAATATAAGAGCATAATATTACAAAATAGTAACATAAAATAAATATTATAAATAAAACTGCCATGGGCCCCACACCAGCCTCGGGTTACGTGGCAAAAAAATGGCCATGGCATCTGATTCCCATTGTTACCAGTGCCGCAGCTATAGCGGGAGTGATGGCCGTGCCGGGCCCTCAGAACAACATTGTTTTCCAAGTGTGAAACTGGGATTCCTCATTAACCCCAAATTTTGGCAAAAAAAAAAATCACACGATTTCTGCATTGGATCAATAGGGATGGTCAAATTTGAGTGATTTTTGGTGTTATTTTAGGGTGCAATCAGCTGGATCCTGAGGGTTATGAAAGCTCTTTTCAGCTAACCTGGGCATCTTTATGTAGTCTCATTATTTAATTTTCATTTATTTATTATTTATTTTTAGACAGAAAAGAAAAAAAAAGATAAAAAACAGAGCTGTTCTTCCATTGAATCTACTTGTACATTCGCCCTGTGAGAATGGTGCAAGATCGAATGTTCTTCAGTCTATAGCCTCTGCAATTCAAATGTGTGAATTGAGGAAAATGCCACAATATGAGTGCAGAATGGCGATGAGGAGCACACTTGTTTCTCAATAGTCACAGAGTTAGATCAGGGACCTCCAAACCACGGCCTGCGGGCCACGGCTGGCACTCGGCAGGATTTTACCCGGCCCTCAGCTAGGGTCAGTGGCGTATTCTCAATGTGCATAGATTGAGGTCAGCAGAGGCTGCCTATAGTATCCGATTTGACCCCCCTAACCTGCACTCAAACTCTGTAAACCCTTGGCACCGTGCCTTCCGCCCCTTTAAGGCTTTCAGAATCCGGGAGGCGGGGCGGGGTTTTAGTGTCATGTGACCGCCGTGATTCGCCATCACGGCAGTCACATGATCGGGAAAGGTCCCGATCGAAAGAGGAGATTGGGACCTTTCCGTGAGTACCGGACATGTGTGCAGGGCACGCGCTCTCAGCACATATGTTTTTCTTAATTGCACACAAATGTGCGGCCGCTCGGCGTCTAGGTCCAGACCACATTTGTGTGCGGCCGGCGTGAAGAGGTTAAAGGGTGACTGATGGGGACTTTGATGTAAGGGGCAGTGGTGTATTCACCTCCAGGCAAAAAAGGCATTTGCCTTTGGCGGATATTTTCAGGGGGGGGGGGGCGGCAGTGGCGGAGGGTGTTGGTGACAGACGGGGAGGGGCTCCCGATTCTTGTGTTGCCTAGGGCAGCGTTTGCAGTTCCAGTGCGTTCCGGATGCAGAAAAAAGTAAAACAGGCTGCCTTTTTCCCGCACAGAACTGCACTAAAACGCATCAAAAATGCACCAAAAACACACTGGAATGCACATGTCCCAATTTAAATTGAAGAAAAAAAGTGATGAAAAAATTAAATGGAAAGCATCAAAAACATGCCAAATATGCTTCAAAAACGCATCTGGAACATGCCAAATATGCTTCAAAAACGCATCTGGAACATGCCAAATATGCTTCAAAAACGCATCTGGAACATGCCAAATATGCTTCAAAAACGCATCTGGAACTTGCCAAAAATGCTTTAAAAACACATCTGGAACATGCCAAACAGGGGCGGACTGACCATTTGGAAACTCGAGCACTGCCCGAGGGCCCGGGGTCAGTAGGGGGCCCCACGAGATGCCCCTGGTACCTTTTTCATAGGCTTTTTTGAGTTTGGGCAAGGACACAGGGGCCCCAGGATCCCCTATTGCCCGGGGGCCCCATGAGTTGTCAGTCCGCCCCTGATGCCAAAAATGCTTCAAAAACGCATCTGGAACACAGGTGGACTGCGTTTCTATGGTGTGAATCGGCCCTTACACTCTGTATTGGCCACAGCCAAAGCTGCAAAACATCAAAGTTACGCTGAAGTCATGTCAAGCCTCAAGTAAGTCACAATGAAAAGTTGCACTGGAAGTCGCACGACTTTGGGGGTCGCAGAAATGTGAACACTGAGCCTTAATGTTGGGTTTACAGAGAGGGAAAGTTTATTGGAAATTTTTTGTAACCGAGTAGGAGTACTATTCACTCCTGTAGGGGGCGGTATCTGGGGATCCCCTCATTTTTTAAAGGGAACTTCCTGATTCCTAAGCCCCCCATTACCAGGCCATGGTTGTGGGGAAGAGGCCCCTTTCCTCATCAAAAGGTGCTTTGCCAAGGTGATCCCCTCCAGCAAAACCATATTGAGGGAATGTGGCCTGGTATGGTTTGGGGGAAGAAGGTTGCACACACGCCCTGCCCCCCCCCCCTTCCAGGCCATCTAGGCTGCATGCTTGAACTAAGGGTCTGGTATGGATTTTTAGGGCGACCCCACACATTTTTTTTCCTTTCTTTCCACGGCCTCCCCCTTAAAATCAAAACTCCCCCACAAAACGCATACCGGACTCAAAGGGTCCAGTATACATTTTACAGGAGAAATTGCTGATTAATGACATTTCCCTACCGGCTTCTTAAAAAAAAAAATAAGGTACATGGACCCCTCCAAAGGTCCCCCAAATATTTTGGTGGACCTTTGCAGGGGTTTATGTGCTGTTTTTTAAATATGAAATGGAAGCCAGACAGGGAATGTCATTTGCCGGCAGTGTACGTACCCGGTCACCCCGATGTGATTTCAGGTGTGACTTGCGAATTGAACTTGCACCTGATATCGCATGTAGTGAATGTCGGCATCTAAACACATGCAATTTGCTGCGGCGCGATATCTAAAGTAGTTTTTGCGTGACTTTTTCTGTGTTTTGTTGCGATTTCACATACATAGAATAGGATGCAAATCGCGCCGCAAATTGCAAGAAATCGTTGATACGCTTCACAAGTAACAATAATGTCTTCAGAAATCGCACACAAATCACACGACTTTAAATGGCAGCGATGTGACCCGTGACTTATATCAGGGACCTCCTATCCCTCTTGTATTGAACTGTATTGTTGCTGTATTGTCTCCCGTTATATTGTAAAGTGCTGAGCAAACTGTTGGCGCCATAAATCCTGTATAATAATAATAATAATATTTCCTTTGTAACTGTCACTGCTTTAACTACATGCCGCCCAGCCACTGTACATATACGGCGGCACTGGCAGGCAAAACCACATTTTAAAACGTGTGTTTTGTAAACAAATAGGAGGCGCGTGCGAGGCGCGCCGCCGCCCTATCTGTCCCGCAGATCACCGCCGCAGATGTCAGTCGCCGGGTCACAGCCGCTCCTTAGCGGCTATGTCCCGGCGATCGGCGGCAAACAGTGACAGAGAGCACAGCTGCAGTAGCTGTGCTGTCTGTCACTTCCCTGTCAGCTCGAGGATGAGCTGATCGAGAAAGAACAGTTTCTCTTTCTCAATCAGCCTTGTCCCGCCCAGTACACCCCCCGCCCCCTAGTAAAACACCCCCCTCACTCCTATAACCCTTCCCTGCAAAATAAAATTAACCCCTTCCTCCCCAGTGCCATTAGTACAGTGTCAGTGTTTTTTTTTTTGCACTGATCACTGTATTAGTGTTTTTGGGGATGTCAGTGACCCCAAGTCAGTTCCCCCCAATGTCAGAATGTCCGCCGCAGTCCCGCAGTCCCGCCATAAGTCGCTGGTCGCTGCCATAAGTCCCTGATCGCCGCCATAATTCGCTGATTGCCGCCATTATTAGTATAAAAAAACCCCTAAAAATCCCAGTATCTTTCCCGCCATTTGTAAACGCTATAACTTTCATGTAAACCAATTAATTTACACGTATTGGGTTTTTTTTTTTTAGCAAAGACATGTCGCAGAATGCATTTTGGCAGAAATTTATGACTAAATTTGATTTTTGCATTTTTTTTACTGGACATGTTTTATAGCAAAAATTCCAAAATATTGTTTTTTTTCCTCAAAATTGTCAGCTTTTTTTTTCATAACGCAAAAAATAAAAACTGCACAGGCGATCAAATACCACCGAAAGAAAGCACAATTTGTGGGGAAAAAAGGATGTAAATTTCATTTATGTACCGTATTGCATGACCGCGCAATTGTCCGTTAAACTAGCGCAGCGCTGTATAGCAGAAAAATGGCGTAAATTGCAGTATCTATACCATAGTTTGTAGACACTATAACTTCCACACAAAGCAATCAATATACACTTACTGGGATTTTTTTTACCAAAAACATGGAGCAGAATACATTTTGGTCTAAATTTATAACCAACTTTGAGTTTACTATATATTTTTTATAGCTGAAAGTAAAAAATATTGTTTTTCTTCAAACTTTTTGGCCTTTTTTTGTTTATAGCGTGAAAAATAAAAAGCGCACAGGTGATCAAATACCACCGAAAGAAAGCTCTATTTGTGTGAAAAAAAGGACGTAAATTTCGTTTGGGTGCAGCATTGCATGACCGCGCAATTATCAGTTTAAGTAGTGCAGTGCCGAGTAGCAAAAAAGAGGCCTGGTCATTAAGGGGGGTAAATCCTCTGGAGCTCAAGTGGTTAAAGAAATCACTGCTCCCGGCCCAATGGAGTTTTTTCCTTTTTTGGGGGGGGCTGGTACGTGTTCCTATGGCAGTGCTCAGAGCATTCTGATTTGACAGATTCGGCTCCCATTGACTTCAATGCAGTTTGGGTTCGGCATTAGAACTTCTTTGAAGTTTGCCAAACTCTGCTTGGATGGAACCCAGGGCAGCTCGGCTCAGAGATAATAGAGAAGAGGAACTGATAGTAAATCTCCCAGGACAATCACCCCCAACATACACAGATATTAGCATGAAGGAAAAAAAAGAACAAACTGCACAATTTTTTTTTACCCAGTGATGTAGAGGCGGTTATTACGAACTCTCAGAGCTGTGATTGGTCCATCCAGTTGGTTTCCAGACTGTGAAAATCGCTTTCCACCCCCACCGCCATATTCACCAGAGTACGAGGAGCTGCGCTGCTGAGCTGAGGGGTGAGGGAGGCAAAACAGGAGTGACATCACTAATATATATATATATCTATATATAATATGTTATACAGGAGTGACATCACTCTTCTATATATATATGTATATATATATTATACAGGAGTGACATCACTCTTCTATATATATATCTATATATATGTTATACAGGAATGACATCACTATTCTATATATATCTATATATATGTTATACAGGAGTGACATCACTCTTCTATATATATATGTATATATATATTATACAGGAGTGACATCACTCTTCTATATATATATCTATATATATGTTATACAGGAGTGACATCACTCTTCTATATATATATCTATATATATGTTATACAGGAATGACATCACTCTTCTATATATATATATTATATATATATATATATATCTATATATAATATGTTATACAGGAGTGACATCACTATTCTATATATATATATGTATATATAAAATATGTTATACAGGAGTGACATCACTATTATATATATATATTTTATACAGGAGTGACATCACCACTCTCCAGATATAAGATACTGTATATTATACACACCTTGAAGAAGTCTTCCTCCCCCTTGAAATGTCCCCATGTTGTCATGTTACAATGAATTTTATTGGGATTTGATGGTCAAACTGGCGGCCCTCCAGCTGTTGCAAAACTACAAGTCCCATCATGCCTCTGCCTTTGAGAGTCATGCTTGTAACTGTCAATCTTGCAATGCCTCATGGGACTTGTAGTTTGGCCACAGCTGGAGGACCGCCAGTTTGACATCATTCCAAATCAAAGTGGCACATATTTGTGAAGTGGAAGGAAAATGAGAAATGGTTTGCAAATAAATCCATGAAAAGTGTGGCGGCATTTGTATTCGGCCCCCCGGAGTCAATACTTTGTAGGACCCCCTTTGGCTGCAATTCCAGCTGCAAGTCTTTTTGGGGATGTCTCTTTGCACATCTAGAGAGGGACATTTCTGTCCATTCTTCTTTGCAGAATCAGTCAAGCTCTGTCAGATTGGATGGAGAGCATCTGGGAACAGCAATTTTCAGGTCTGGCCACAGATTCTCCATTGGATTTAGGTCTGGACTGTGACTGGGCCATTCTAACACATGAAGATGCTTTGGTCAGAATCCATTCCATTGTAGCTCTGGCTGGATGTTTCGGGTCATTGTCCTGATGGAAGGGGAACCTCCACCCCAGTCTCAAGTCTTCTGCAGACTCTAACAGGTTTTCTTCTAAGATTGCCCTGTATTTGGCTCCATCCATCTTCCCATCAACTCTGACCAGCTTCCCTGTCCCTGCTGAAGAAAAGCATCCCCACTACATGATGCTGCCACCACCATGTTTCACGGTGGGGATGGTGTGTTCAGGGTGAAGTGCAGTGTTAGTTTTCTGCCACACATAACATTTTGCTTTTAGGCCAAAAAGTTCCATTGTTGTCTCCTCTGACCAGAGCCCCTTCTTCCACATGTTTGCTGTGTCCCCCACATGGCTTCTCGCTGCAAACGGGACTTCTTATGGCTTTCCTCCAACAATGGCTTTCTTCTTGCCACTCTTCCATAAAGGCCAGATTTGTGGAGTGCACGACTAATAGTTGTCCTGAGGACAGATTCTCCCCCCTGAGCTGTGGATCTCTGTAGCTCCTCCAGAGTTCCCATGGGCCTCTTGGCTGCTTCTCTGATGAATGCTCTCCTTGCCTGGCCTGTCAGTTTAGGTGGATGGCCATGTCTTGGTAGGTTGGCAGTTGTCCCGTACTCTTTCCGTTTTCGGATGATGGATTGAACAGTGCTCCGTGAGATGGTCAAAGCTTGGGAGTTTTGTTTGTAAGCTAACCCTGCTTTAAACCTCTCCACAATTTTATCCCTGACCCGTCTGGTGTGTTCCTTGGCCTTCATGATGCTGTTTGTTCACTAATGTTCTCTAACAAACCTCTGAGGGCTTCACAGAACAGCTGGATTTATACTGAGATCAGATGACACACAGGGGGACTCTACTAATTTGGTGACTTCTGAAGGCAATTGGTTCCACTAGATTTTAGTTAGGGGTATCAGAGTAAAGGGGGCTGAATACAAATGCTGCCACACTTTTCACAGATTTTTTGGTCACAAATGCTGAAAACCGTTTCTCATTTTCCTTCCACTTCACAATTATGTGCCACTTTGTGTTGGTCTATCACATCAAATCCCAATAAAAATACATTGACGTTTTTGGTTGTAACATGACAACATGGGGAACATTTCTAGGGGGGAGGAAGATTTTTTCAAGGCGCTGTACAGCTGTGACATCACTATTCTCTGTATATAAGGTATATTATAGAGGAGTGACATCACCGCCCTCCAGTTATAAGGTATATTATACAGGAGTGACATCACCGCCCTCCAGATATAAGGTATATTATAGAATGACATCACCGCCCTCCAGATATAAGATATATTATACAGAGTGACATCACCGCCCTCCAGATATAAGATATATTATAGAGGAGTGACATCACCGCCCTCCAGTTATAAGATATATTATAGAGTGACATCACCGCCCTCCAGATATAAGGTATATTATAGAGGAGTGACATCACCGCCCTCCAGATATAAGATATATTATACAGGAGTGACATCACCGCCCTCCAGATATAAGGTATATTATACAAGAGTGACATCACCGCCCTCCAGATATAAGGTATATTATACAGGAGTGACATCACCGCCCTCCAGATATAAGATATATTATAGAGGAGTGACATCACCGCCCTCCAGATATAAGGTATATTATACAGGAGTGACATCACCGCCCTCCAGTTATAAGATATATTATAGAGTGACATCACCGCCCTCCAGATATAAGATATATTATACAGAGTGACATCACCGCTCTCCGGATATAAGATATATTATACAGGAGTGACATCACCGCCCTCCAGATATAAGATATATTATACGGGAGTGACATCACCGCTCTCCAGATATAAGATATATTATACGGGAGTGACATCACCGCTCTCCAGATAATAGATAAATTATACAGAGTGACATCACCGCTCTCCGGATATAAGATATATTATACAGGAGTGACATCACCGCCCTCCAGATATAAGATATATTATACAGAGTGACATCACCGCTCTCCAGATATAAGATATATTATACGGGAGTGACATCACCGCTCTCCAGATATAAGATATATTATACGGGAGTGACATCACCGCTCTCCAGATAATAGATAAATTATACAGGAGTGACATCACCGCTCTCCGGATATAAGATATATTATACAGAGTGACATCACCGCTCTCCAGATATAAGATATATTATTCAGGAGTGACATCACCGCCCTCCAGATATAAGGTATATTATAGAGGAGTGACATCACCGCCCTCCAGATATAAGATATATTATACAGGAGTGACATCACCGCCCTCCAGATATAAGATATATTATACAGGAGTGACATCACCGCTCTCCAGATATAAGGTATATTATAGAGGAGTGACATCACCGCCCTCCAGATATAAGGTATATTATAGAGGAGTGACATCACCGCTCTCCAGATATAAGATATATTATACAGGAGTGACATCACCGCCCTCCAGATATAAGGTATATTATAGAGGAGTGACATCACCGCCCTCCAGATATAAGGTATATTATAGAGGAGTGACATCACCGCCCTCCAGATATAAGGTATATTATAGAGGAGTGACACATGGTGACAGAAGGTGTATGGAGATCTGGAAATATCAGGTTACAGAGGACGCGCACTTACCTGCAGCAATGGCGCACGCACTGAGAAGGATCCACAACAACATTCTGAGGAGAGATAACATTTATATTATATTATACGTACTGTAGACAGCAGAGCATTGCACCTCAAATACTGCACAGCCCACAATCCTGCAGAACATTGCACCTCCAACTTTTCACAGTATTGACCCCAATACTGCAGAGCATTGCATCTTAAAAACTAAACAGTACTGCCCCAATCCTGCAGAGCATTGTGTCTCAAATACTGAACAGTACTGCCCCAATACTGCATAGCATTGCACCTCAAATACTGCACAGCACAGCCCCCAATGCTGCAGAACATTGCACCTCAAATACTGCACTGCGCAGCCCCCAGTCCGGCAGAGCATTGCACCTTAAACACTGCACAGCACAGCCCCCAATGCTGCAGAACATTGCACCTCAAAAGCTGCTAAGCACTCCACGTCAAAACAGAAGACCAATGTAGCTAATATTGTTTCCATTTCCCCCAAATTGTTCTAAAAATCCTGAGATTTTGGCAAAATGTCACCATTTTAGTGGAATGCATTGCAGACATTGGGGAGGGGAACGAAGATGGTTTTAGGGGTGTAATGAGCATTCAATGGCTTGTAAATCCCCTTCCTCCACCCAGCGGCGTAATTACTGCGAGGCAAACAAGACGTTTACCTAGGGCGCAATTTTCAGGGGGGGGGGGACCTGCTGAGGAAGCTGCGTGCTGCTAGAGGGTGCTGGCTGAGTCTTTTACGTGTCAGTGCTTTTAATATGGTGTTAATGGTGGTGGCAACGGGGGGGGGGGGGGTAGATGGCAAGTGATTGGGTGTGTTGTTGGCGGCAGCAGTGGGGGGGGGGCAGATGGCAAGTGATTGGGTGTGTTGTTGGCGATGGCAGTGGGGGGGCAGATGGCAAGTGATTGGGTGTGTTGTTGGCGGCGGCAGTGGGGGGGCAGATGGCAAGTGATTGGGTGTGTTGTTGGCGATGGCAGTGGGGGGGCAGATGGCAAGTGATTGGGTGTGTTGTTGGCGATGGCAGTGGGGGGGCAGATGGCAAGTGATTGGATGTGTTGTTGGCGATGGCAGTGGGGGGGGGCAGATGGCAAGTGATTGGGTGTGTTGTTGGCGATGGCAGTGGGGGGGCAGATGGCAAGTGATTGGGTGTGTTGTTGGCGGCGGCAGTGGGGGGGGCAGATGGCAAGTGATTGGGTGTGTTGTTGGCGATGGCAGAGGGGGGGGGGGGCAGATGGCAAGTGATTGGGTGTGTTGTTGGCGATGGCAGTGGGGGGGCGATGGGCGCTACAGTGGCGGACCCGGTCAGTGATGAAGCTGGAGGACAGATTGGTGTACCAGGAGGAGGAGTTCGGAGCGGGTCTGCGGTCTGGTGGCCCCCATCAACCAGGAGATGAAGCAGCTGATTGGCTGCTATGAGATGAAGGAGTCGATGCCGGACGATCATGTGCTATCGGGGGCATTGCGGGGTCCGCCTTTTATACAGAAATATTTGTTTAACTGTGCAGACCACCAAATGAGACAGGAAAAGAGATTTACTGTATGTATCCTGAACTTCAGCGAGTCTTCCGACTCCTCTTAGCACCCCCTATCTCTGAAACGTTTACTGGCTAAATGTAATCACAAATTTTCAAAGCCAGCTAAAAAAGATAATACAATTCCAATGAAAAGTTTTGACTATGGCTTAACGGTTAGCACTTCCCCCTGGCAGTACTGGGGTCGCTGGTTCAAATCCCAACCACAGCACCACCTGCCTGGAGTTTGCATGTTCTCCCTGTGCCTGTGTGGGTTTCCTCCGGGTACTCTGGTTTCCTCCCACACTCCAAAGACATGCTGATAGGTGAATTGGCTCCTGTCTAAATTGTCCCTAATATGTGCATGTATGAATGTGAGTTAGGGACCTTAGATTGTATGCTCCTCAGGGGCGGGGACTGATGTGAATGTACAATATATATGTAAAGCGCTGTGTACATTGACGGCGCTATATAAGTACCTGAAATAAATATGCGCATGGCGGCAAAGTTAAGGTTATTTACTCCCCAGTCAGGGGTGGACTGACCATTTGGAAACTCGGGCACTGCCTGAGGGCCCGGGGTCAATAGGGGGCCCCATGAGATGCCCCTGGTACCTTTTTCATAGGCTTTTTTGAGTTTGGGCAAGGACACAGGGGCCCCATGATCCCCTATTGCCCGGGGGCCCCATGAGTTGTCAGTCCGCCCCTGTCCCCAGGTCAAATGTATTTATTCATTAAACATAGAGTGGTACCACACTATAGGCACCAAATGGAGCTGATGGTCATACGGCATAAGTATTTATTTCCTATGATCAACAGAGCCATCTAGTGGCCATAATGCGGTATTTTCCTGATTCATACTATTCTGTAGGAATGAATAACCTTCGACCTGGAGGGGAAAAAGCAACATTTGATTTTGCTCCCATTTGCACAGAACGAATGTTAATAGGACATACAGCTTTTTTTGTGTTGCCCCCCCCCCTTACCCTGCCACCCTATAAGTGTCATTAATGACAAGTATAGACAAGTGGAAGCCCACCTTTAAAAGCAAGAGGGGTTCTACTACTTCTCACCCAACAGGCTCCCTTTAAACCCCTTACAGAAATTGCACCAAAATGTGAGAATTTCCATCCCTGCAGGAGTTATGGTGGAGTGCAAACAATTGCGTGCTGCTAGCACTCATTTTCATTTTTCCATTCCATAATTTGCAGTCGATTACCCCCCCCCCCCCCCATATATGGTCGTCTCAGCCTTGGGCATCACTTACCTGAGATTGGGTGTCTGGGATGAGCGTGCCATCCTGACCCCTATTAATATGGCGGGAGGCGGGTTTTATGAGGCAGATCCCTCCTTCTGAACAAACATCGGGAGGCGTCGTGGGCCAGCTGGATGGCAAGAAGGTGGGGCAGATAATGAGGATCACCCGGGGTCAGGGGCGATTCACGCCTTGGCTACAAACACCTTCCTCCTTATCAGTATTTGTTCCGTCTAAATTTAGCTGAGAACTCACCGAGTGTCAGCTCTGCTGCCAAGAATCGGCAGGTCTTCGATATCTCAATAATACGATAAATACCACGTTACATTGTATTCTTTTTGGTTTACTATGGGAAAAAAAAATCATTTTGGCAGCTCATTTTTGTAGGTCTTTGTATCTTGTAATTTTTATTTGTTGTTTTTTTTTTATATTTTAAACAAACTTTATTATTTTATAATCTGCAGTAAATAATAAAACTGAGTGTATCCGGCTCACACCACCTCTCCCAATAAAAAACGGGAACTATGAGACAATTCATAGCTGTACAACCACACCTAGAATCTTACCTTTGGGCCCCTTTACAGCGGGTGCAGGGCCCAGACACACTTGTGCATTGTGCCAACACGGCTCTCCATATGGGGCGCACTGAAAGGCCATTCATTGGGAAGAGAACCCACATGGAAGAAAAATATATTTGAAATGCTACAATTTTGTCCGTATTCGATATATATTTCAAAACATATATATACACTGCATGTTGAAATGCGTTTTTATTACAAAATATATGAAGAATATTTTTAAAAATACATTTCAAATATACTGAATGTCTTTAACCTCCCTGGCGGTCTGATTATTTCAGATTTTTGGTGCTGAAAGCGGTACCATTATTTTGCATGGAAATATTACGTTTTTTATTGTAGGCTGTAATTCTTAGGAATAACTCACTGAAATCTGTCCAAACAAGAGTCTAGTAAACATCCCGGGATGATAAAACTTGAAACACGAAATCATAAATTATAATTTAATAAATAATCATAAAAAATAATAATATAATAAGAATAAATTTAATTCAATAATATAATCAAACCAAAAACACTGAAATGTGAAATATAGCGCCAAGTTCGCACATCACTGAGCAAAGTCGCAGAATCGTTTTCAGTGTCTGATGAGGAATTTCCCCCACCAATCATTATCACTCAATTCTGCAAGTGGTTCTGATTTACTATCGCTGTTCTCTAGCCGGTCTAAAACCGCGTCTGACCTAAAGGGACGCTTTTTGGACGCCATGGACGTTTCTTAGTTTCCAGGCAGAAAGAACAGTAATAATGCAGGCAGGGCGCCGGACAAAGCACTCGGGACAAAATGTATGTGAAATGGTTTGATACAGGAATGTTATACTATGTCATATTCGTTTATTAGAAAATGACAGTTTCTAAAATTTAAAAATTTGCCGCCGGTTCCGGCCCCCTTACGTCCCACCGCTCGCAGGGACCGGAACACGGAAGCCAGATGCCAGCATCGGACAGAGCAGATGGCCGGGGACGCTGCAGGGGACGCATCGCGGGAGCGCAGGACAAGGTAAGCGCTGCAGGGAATCCCTGACCAACGCCGCATGGTAGGCCCGAGTGTAGCTCGGGGATACCGCTTTTGGTACTGAAATTTTACCCCGAGCTACACTCGGGAATACCGCCAGGGGGGTTAAAAATACATATCTACATTTTTGGGATGCATTTACAAATATATGTAAAATTATATGTTAATTTTTTATATGTTAAAAAAAATCTGAAGAGAATATTTTAAAAAAATAGCGCCAGATTATCCACCACACTATCACATTCCCACTATAATTTGCTGATCACCACCATTACCAGTAGAATGTCTACAGCAGCATACATTGCAGTATACCCACATCATGTCCCAGTATGGAACCTTCTCCTGACCCCACATCATGTCCCAGTACGGCACCTTCTCCTGACCCCACATAATGTCCCAGTATGGAACCTTCTCCTGACCCCACATCATGTCCCAGTACGGCACCTTCTCCTGACCCCACATCATGTCCCAGTATGGAACCTTCTCCTGACCCCACATCATGTCCCAGTACGGCACCTTCTCCTGACCCCACATAATGTCCCAGTATGGAACCTTCTCCTGACCCCACATCGTGTCCCAGTACAGTACCTTCTCCTGACCCCACATCGTGTCCCTGTATGGAACCTTCTCCTGACCCCACATCGTGTCCCAGTATGGAACCTTCTCCTGACCCCACATCGTGTCCCAGTATGGAACCTTCTCCTGACCCCGCAACGTGTCCCAGTACGGCACCTTCTCCTGACCCCACATGGTGTCCCAGCATGGAACCTTCTTCCTGACCCCACATTGTGTCCAGGAACGGCACCATCTCCTGACTCCACATCGTGCCCCAGTAGGGAACCTTCTCCTGACCCCGCATCGTATCCCTGTACGGCACCTTCTCCTGACCCCGCATCGTGTCCCAGTAGGGAACCTTCTCCTGACCCTACATCTTGTCCAAGTATGGCACCTTCTCCTGACCCCGCATTGTGTCCCAGTATGGCACCTTCTCCTGACCCTGCATCGTGTCCCAGTATGGCACCTTCTCCTGACCCCGCATCGTGCCCCAATACAGCACCTTCTCCTGACCCCACATAGTGTCCCAGTACAGCACCTTCTCCTGACCCCACATCATGTCCCAGTACGGCACCTTCTCCTGGCCCTGCATCGTGTCCCAGTATGGCACCTTCTCCTGACCCCACATCATGTCCCAGTACAGCACCTTCTCCTGACCCCACATCATGTCCAAGTACAGCACCTTCTCCTGACCCCACATCATGTTCCAGTACAGCACCTTCTCCTGACCCCATATCATGTCCCAGTACAGCACCTTCTCCTGACTCCACATCGTGTCCCAGTATGACACCTTCTCCTGACCCCACATCATGTCCCAGTACAGCACCTTCTCCTGACCCCACATCATGTTCCAGTACAGCACCTTCTCCTGACCCCACACATAATGTTCAATATATGTAATGCTTGAGAGGACTGTCAGAAACTGCAGACCTAATGGAGGAATTGAGGGTCAGAGAGTGCGGACATGTTATGTATTTGGCTGGGGATATGCTGCAGCAGCCAATACACAACTGGGAACATGGCACATGAGGCTGGTAGAGATCAATGCTATAACCCTAAACCATGTCCCCACTACAGACTGCTGAGGTCCAAGGGCCGCACATTATATACCAAAGGGCCACGTGTGGCCCTCGGGCAGCAGGTTGGGCACCAAGGTTGTACATAAGAAATGATAATAATGTATTAATGAATACAGAGCTGGGTTCATGTCCTTTATATCTGCCTGGAGTTCATACACGGGATCGGTTCACGTGCCAAAAAAAGGTCCTAAAATAATTTAATTAGGCCAAAAAAGAATTATCCCAATATATCGTCCACGTAAAACAGGAATATAAATGTGCTGGAAGACAAATGGAGGAATGTGTCCGGATGGTGATGATGATGTCATACATTTTTAATCCCTGTACCCAGATTTAGAAAGTGCAGATAAAAAATGTATAGAGGAGTGGGAGCCGACTGGAGGAGCTGAAATATGTATAACTCGGGGAATGGTGGGTACACACTGCCCCCTACTGGGGGGATACAGGAATGTGCGCCAAGATAAGCCCCGTAGATTTCAGGTACAAATAGAGAGGGTGAATCTCCCCAACGGGGGCCACAGGCGGCAATGAAAACATGCCAGGGGTCCTAATCCATCTCCGATCTGTCCAAAACAAGCATTTTGTTTAGTTTTGTTACTTTTTTTGTCTATGGATCGTATTAAAAAAAATTATAATTTTTGCAAGGACGATATCACACCAAAAGCATGTTTGTCCTAAAAAATGTATATATGTGGTTGTCAACGTATGAGCTAAAGGGGGCCTCAGATGCAGCCCCTGATATAATCAAAGGGCCACACATAATGTTCAGTATATGGAATGCTTGAGAGGATTGTCAGAAACTGCAGATCTCAAAGAGGCAATGAGGGTCGGGGAGTGAGGACAGGATACGTTGTTGGCTGGGGATATGCTGCAGATGACAATACGAAACCGTGAAGATGTTACATGAGGCTGGTAGAGATCAATGCTATTACCCGAACCAATGTCCCCACTACAGACTGCTGAGGTCCAAGGGCCGCACATTATATACCAAAGGGCCACAGACTGGGCACCAGGGCCACATAGTGTTCTAGTACAGCATCTTCACCTGACCATGCATTGTGTCCCAATACGGCACCTTCTCCTGACCCCACATTGTGTCCCAGTATGGAACCTTCTCCTGATCCTACATTGTTTCCCAGTATGGAACCTACTCTTGACCCCATATTGTGTCCCAGTATGGAACCTTCTCCTAACCCCACCTCGTGTCCCAGTATGGGACCTTCTCGTGACCCCACCTCGTGTCCCAGTATGGAACCTTCTCCTGACCCCACATCATGTCCCAGTTTGGAACCTTCTACTGACCCCACATCCTGTCCCAGTATGGAACCTTCTCTTGACCCCACATCCTGTCCCAGTATGGAATCTTCTCCTGACCCCACATCCTGTCCCAGTATGGAACCTTCTCCTGACCCCACATCGTGTCCCAGTATGGAACCTACTCTTGACCCCACATCATGTCCCAGTATGGAACCTTCTCTTGACCCCACATCCTGTCCCAGTATGGAACCTTCTATTGACCCCACATCATGTCCCAGTATGGAACCTACTGTTGAACCCACATCATGTCCCAGTATGGAACGTTCTCCTGACCCCACATCATGTCCCAGTATGGAACCTACTCTTGAACCCACATCATGTCCCAGTATGGAACCTTCTCCTAACCCCACATCATGTCCCAGTATGGCACCTTCTCCTGACCCCACATCATGTCCCAGTATGGAACCTACTCTTGAACCCACATCATGTCCCAGTATGGAATCTACTCTTGAACCCACATCCTGTCCCAGTATGGAACCTTCTCCTGACCCCACATCATGTCCCAGTATGGAACCTACTCTTGAACCCACATCATGTCCCAGTATGGAACCTTCTCCTAACCCCACATCATGTCCCAGTATGGCACCTTCTCCTGACCCCACATCATGTCCCAGTATGGAACCTACTCTTGAACCCACATCATGTCCCAGTATGGAACCTTCTCCTGACCCCACATCATGTCCCAGTATGGAACCTACTCTTGAACCCACATCATGTCCCAGTATGGAACCTTCTCCTGACCCCACATCATGTCCCAGTATGGCACCTTCTCCTGACCCCACATCATGTCCCAGTATGGAACCTACTCTTGAACCCACATCATGTCCCAGTATGGAACCTTCTCCTGACCCCACATCATGTCCCAGTATGGAACGTTCTCCTGACCCTGACTCCCAAGTTGTCTTAAAGTAAAACCAAAGGCGAAACTCTTTTTTTTAGTTGTTTTTAGATTTGGAGAGAGTGGATATGGGTTAGAACCCCTGTCAGTTTTTATTGCTGTCTCTGTCTCTGTTAGGGAGATTCACCCTCGCCATTTGTTCTGGTGACTGTTATCACAGAGAGTCAAAGTTGAAGAAAATCACAAAGCTTGAGTTGTCACCAGACTAGAGAAGGGGAATCTTTCAATGGGGACACCAGTTCCAGAGATTTACTCACACTTTGGAGCTATTTAACCCCTCGCCCTCCAGAGGATCTCCCCCCCCCCCCTCGCCCTCCAGAGGTTCCCCCCCTTCATGACCAGGCCATTTTTTTTGCATTACAGCGATGCACCACTTTAACTGATAATTGCGCGGTCATGCAACGCTGCATCCAAATGAAATTTATGAATAGAGCTTTCTTTCGGTGGTATTTGATTGCCTGTGCATTTTTTTTTTACACTATAAAAAAAAAAACGACAATTTTGAGAAAAAAAATATTTTTGACTTTTTGCTATTAAACATGTCCAGTAAAAAAATTTAAAAAAATCAAACTTCGTCATAAATTTAGGCCAAAATGTATTCTGTGACATGACTTTGCTAAAAAAATATGTGTAAATTATTAGTTTACATGAAATTTATAGCGTTTACAAATGGCGGTATATATACTGGGATTTAAAAAAAATTTGTTTTACTAGTAATGGTGGTGATCAGCGACTTATAGCGGGACTGCAGAGGGCATTCTGACACGTGGGGTGGGGGGGGGGACTGACTTGGTGTCACTGACATCCCCAATGACACCAATACAGTGATCAGTGCTAATAAAATGCCCTGACACTGTACTAATGACACTGAACAGGAAGGAGTTAACATCTAGGGCGATCAAAGGGTTAACTGTGTGCTGTTTTACTGTGTGTGTGCTTCACTGTAAGCATACTGCTTTGTATGGCTGTGCTATGAAGAGCCATGCAAAACAGTGTGCAGGAGGTTGGTGATTGACTGCCAAGGCAGCGAAGAGTGGCGCGGGTAGGGTGCCCGTGCGGCTCACGCTACCTGCCTGCGTGTACTGTGGGCGGGCGGCAAGGGGTTAAGGAACAACTATAAAGCAACAATTTACAAATAAAATCTACAATAATACACAAAAATCTGGAAAGAAAGTCAACAAAAGACGACCTCAAATGAACCCAAAACAACGTCACATCATCTACAAACATTTTTATTTAAAGTATTTTGCCATTCAGTTAGTAACTGATACTTTTCACCAATCAGTAACTGACACTCTCTGACAATCAGTTAGTAACTGACACTGTCCACCAATCAGTAACTGACATTTTCCGCCAATCAGTTAGTAACTGACACTTTCCATTACTCAGTTAGTAACTGATATTTTCTGCCAATCAGTTAGTAACTGATACTTTAAGCCAATCAATTAGTAACTGACATTTTCCGCCAATCAGTTAGTAACTGACACTTTTAACAAATCAGTTAGTAGCTGACACTTTCTGCCAATCAGTTAGTAACTGACTCTTCCACCAATCAGTTAGTAACTGATACTTTCCGCCAATCAGTTAGTAACTGACACGTCACCAATCAGTAAGTAACTGACACTTTCCGCCACTCAGTAAATGATACTTTCTGCCAATCAGTTAGTAACTGACTCTTCCACCAATCAGTTAGTAACTGATACTTTCTGCCAATCAGTTAGTAACTGACATGCCGCCAATCAGTTAGTAACTGACACTTTCCACCAATCAGTTAGTAACTGACACTTTCCACCTATCAGTTAGTAACTGACACTTTCCACCTATCAGTTAGTAACTGACTCTTTCCACCTATCTGTTAGTAACTGACTATTTCCACCAGTTAGTAACTGACTCTTTCCACCAATCAGTTAGTAACTGACACTTTCCACCTATTAGTTAGTAGCTGACACCTTCTGCTAATCAGTTAGTAACTGACACTTTCCTCCTATCAATTAGTAACTGACACTTTCCACCTATCAATTAGTAACTGACACTTTTCACAAATTGGTTAATAGCTGACATTTTCTGCCAATCAGTTAGTAACTGATTCTTTCCACCAGTCAGTTAGTAACTGATACTTTCTGCCACTCATTAAATGATTATTTCCACATATCAGTTAGTAGCTGACACTGTCTGCCAATCAGTTAGCAACTGACACTAACCGCCAATCAGTTGGTAACTGACATTTTCCTCGAATCAGTAACTGACACTTTCCAACTATCAGTTAGTAGCTGACACTTCCCACCTATCAGTTAGTAACTGACACTTCCCACCAGGGGTGGATTGACCATTTGGAAACTCGGACACTGCCCAAGGGCCCGGGGTCAGTAGGGGGCCCCATGAGATGCCTCTGGTACCTTTTTCATAGGCTTTTTTGAATTTGGGCAAGGACACAGGGGCCCCATGATCCCCTATTGCCCATGAGTTGTCAGTCCGCCCCTACTTCTCACCTATCAGTAACTGACATTTTCCACGAATCAGTAACTGACACTTTCCGCCAATCGATAATTTTGCGGTAGAATCCGTTTCTCCGGAATGTCTGTCCCTAGCTGTATCCCATGGAAGGAGGGCTCCCCTATACCATAGTGTGTGGATGAATGTATCTGATGTAAAGCGATGAGGGGACGATACGCGGGCGCGGTGGCGGTGACTCCGCGGCGTAATGAGCGGACGCCATAGATAAGCGTATTGACTTAGATCGGCTCTCATTATCTAAATCACTTGTTGATTCCCCGGGAATTGCAGGCGGGACGCTGGTGGGACACCTCGCCGCTGATATGGGAACACATGGTGTGTGCGGACCGCGAGGGAGTCACAGAGCAAACAGCGGCTCATTGGCCGCCACCCCACGCAGTTCTGGCCACCCAGCTGTCCCCCAGGCAGACACCCTCGTATCTCTTTATCGCACGCTCCCACCTTGGCCATAGCCAGCCCCCGACGCACAGGCGCCAGGAGTGCGCTGGTTTTTACGACGACCGCACGCTGGACAACACTCTGGATAGCGCCGGTGACGGGTTTGCTGAGTTACAATTTATTTAACACTTTCCGTCTGGCAGTCTAATCTTATCTATAATCCATGGCAGGCAGATTCAGCAGGCTTTGCACGGTGCCTCTGTGTGGGATTACACACCACATGATCCTGTACTGTTTTGCAGATGCTGGAGCTTGGAAGTAAGGAACATTTACGCAACAACTCCTCCGACTCGGCTCACCAGATGCAGGATCCCTACTGAGTACTGCTACTCCGGGATCGCCAGCCTGACACGCCCCGATTTGCCAGGACAGTCCAGCGTCTTGGTCGTCTGTCCCGCCAGTGATGAGTTCTGGGCCATGTCCCCGGGATCATGGCATCAGCTTCATGCGTGTTGCTGCATACTGTGTGTACTAAGGATCAAATTGTACATGGCCAACACACCGCAGATTGTCAAAATGAACGCTTATCCTTTGTCAGGCATACCACTGACCCCCGCACACTGTGTTACCACTGACCCCCGCACACTGTGTTACCACTGACCCCCGCACTCTGTGTTACTTACCACTGACCCCCGCATTGTGTGTTACTTACCACTGACCCCTGCACACTGTGTTACTTACCACTGACCCCTGCATTCTGTGTTACTTACCACTGACCCCCGCACTGTGTGTTACTTACCACTGACCCCCGCACACTGTGTTACTTACCACTGACCCCCGCATTGTGTGTTACTTACCACTGACCCCCGCACTCTGTGTTACTTTCCACTGACCCCTGCACTCTGTGTTACTTACCACTGACCCCCGCACACTGTGTTACCACTGACCCCCGCACTCTGTGTTACTTACCACTGACCCCTGCACACTGTGTTACTTACCACTGACCCCTGCATTCTGTGTTACTTACCACTGACCCCCTTCTGTGTTACTTACCACTGACCCCTGCACACTGTGTTACTTACCACTGACCCCTGCACACTGTGTTACTTACCACTGACCCCTGCACACTGTGTTACTTACCACTGACCCCTGCATTCTGTGTTACTTACCACTGACCCCCTTCTGTGTTACTTACCACTGACCCCTGCACAATGTGTTACTTACCACTGACCCCCTTCTGTGTTACTTACCACTGACCCCTGCACAATGTGTTACTTACCACTGACCCCTGTACTCTGTGTTACTTACCACTGACCCCTGCATTCTGTGTTACTTATGCTTTGTCAGGCATACCACTGACCCCTGCACTCTGTGTTACTTACCACTGACCCCTGCATTGTGTGTTACCACTGACCCCTGCACACTGTGTTACTTACCACTGACCCCCGCACACTGTGTTACCACTGACCCCCGCACTCTGTGTTACTTACCACTGACCCCCGCACACTGTGTTACCACTGACCCCCGCACTCTGTGTTACTTACCACTGACCCCCGCACTCTGTGTTACTTACCACTGACCCCCGCATTCTGTGTTACGTACCACTGACCCCCGCACACTGTGTTACCACTGACCCCCGCACTCTGTGTTACTTACCACTGACCCCCGCATTCTGTGTTACTTACCAATGACCCCTGCACAATGTGTTACCACTGACCCCCGCACTCTGTGTTACTTACCACTGACCCCCGCACTCTGTGTTACTTACCACTAACCCCCGCATTCTGTGTTACTTACCACTGACCCCTGCACACTGTGTTACTTACCACTAACCCCCGCATTCTGTGTTACTTACCAATGAGTCTTGTACTCTGTGTTACTTTCCACTGACCTCTGCACCATGTACCCCATACTCATCCAGATGGGGGGGGGCAGGATTTGAGGGCCCCCTTGTTCAAGGGGCGTTCCAGATTCTGATAAGCCGCCCGCCCGCAGATCCCTACAACCACAGCCCAGGATTGTAGGGAAGAGGCCCTTGTCTCCATCAACATGGGGGCAAGGGGCTTTGGGGGGGAGCCCCCCTGCCCCAAAGCACCCCCCATGTTGAGGGCAATTGGCCTGATATGGTTCTGGGGGGGGGGGCGCTCGCTCGCCCCCTCTTTCCTGACCTGCCTGGGCTGCATGCTCAGATAAGTGTCTGGTATGGATTTTGGGGGGGGCCTCACGCCGTTTAAAAAAAAATTTTGGCGTGGGGGAGTTCCCCTCAAAATCCATAACAAACCCTAAGGGCTTGGTACTGATGGGAGGGGGGACCCCACACCGTTTTAAAAACAAAAATTGTAATTGCTGGGCGATGCCAACAATTCTTTTTCCATTCAGCTGTCAGCCGGGAACCCCACTGACACCTGAGACATGAATGTGTCACTACTGAAATACCGCGTAACTTCATCATAGGATCCAGGCCGGATTGTAGCAGCTGAACGATATCTCACCACATACTCAGATACAGGAAGATACCGCTCAGTAAATTGTTCGGTTCCAAGTTCACGGTCGAACATTCTGTAGGTATGGATGTTCAACCGCGAACTGAACAGGGGGGTGTTCGGCCCATCACTACTTGCTATAGGTGTAGGCCATTTACACGCCTCAGAAAGCCAGACTGAAATACTGCCTTTACGTTGCTAAGGACATTGCTAAGAGAGGCCTAGCTGTTACTGCTCACCTCCTCCATCACAGGACGTTGCTGAGAGAGGCCTAGCTGTTACTGCTCACCTCCTCCATCACAGGACGATGCTGAGAGAGGCCTAGGTGTAACTTCTCACCTCCTCCATCACAGGACGTTGCTGAGAGAGGCCAGGCTGTAACTGCTCACCTCCTCCATCACAGGACGTTGCTGAGAGAGGCCTAGCGGTAACTGCTCACCTCCTCCATCACAGGACGTTACTGAGAGAGGCCTAGCGGTAACTGCTCACCTCCTCCATCACAGGACGTTGCTGAGAGAGGCCTAGCTGTTACTGCTCACCTCCTCCATCACAGGACGTTGCTCAGAGAGGCCTAGCTGTTACTGCTCACCTCCTCCATCACAGGACGTTGCTGAGAGAGGCCTAGCTGTTACTGCTCACCTCCTCCATCACAGGACGTTGCTCAGAGAGGCCCAGCTGTTACCGCTCACCTCCTCCATCACAGGACGTTGCTGAGAGAGGCCCAGCTGTTACCGCTCACTTCCTCCATCACAGGACGTTGCTGAGAGAGGCCTAGCTGTTACTGCTCACCTCCTCCATCACAGGACGTTGCTGAGAGAGGCCCAGCTGTTACCGCTCACCTCCTCCATCACAGGACGTTGCTGAGAGAGGCCTAGCTGTTACTGCTCACCTCCTCCATCACAGGACGTTGCTCAGAGAGGCCTAGCTGTAACTGCTCACCTCCTCCATCACAGGACGTTGCTGAGAGAGGCCCAGCTGTTACTGCTCACCTCCTCCATCACAGGACGTTGCTGAGAGAGGCCTAGCTGTTACCGCTCACCTCCTCCATCACAGGACGTTGCTGAGAGAGGCCTAGCTGTTACCGCTCACCTCCTCCATCACAGGAGTGAGCTCTCAGTTGCTGAGCTCAGAGGTTCTGCATCAGGGGAGAGAAAGAGCCATGTGAGGGGGTTTGAATCAGGAAAGAGCTCACTCCTGTGTTGTTAGAGATGAGCAGAAATGACTAGGCCTCACTTAGCAACGTCCTTAGCAACATCCTGGGAGCTCTCCAGTCAGGCTTCATGAAATATGTAAACGGCCTACATCCATAGAAAGATCATTATTGAACTTTAGTCAGAGCTGCCCTGTGTGTTCTATCTACAGACTCCCCTTACCTACATAGGCAGTTTTTTGGTAACCCTTCAAAAGTGAAATATCTTCATGAGAAGCCTCAGACGGAAGCTGCAGGTCACTGAGCTCCTAGGCGGTGTCATCACCTGAATAGGTTCCTCTCCACCGCCCTGGAACTGTGCCCTGAGGGTGACAGCTTCTGCCTGAGGCTTCTCACACAGGCCATCTACAATCAGCAACCAATTGACACTACAAAGTCATAGAGACAGGAGGCGACTCCGGTTGTCAGACTCCAACTATACCTGACAGACTACGAGGGGAAGTGATCAATACTGGAGCAGCTGTGACGACCAATCAGATTCAGTCTTCAGCTTATTCAGTTCAGCTTTTAAAATGAAAGACATAAGCTGATTGGTTGCCATGCACAGCTGCTGGGGTTTTGATTTCAGGGTGGAAGCGGACGGGGTGGGTAAGTGGACACGAACGACCTACAGCAATGTCTGTCGGGGGGGGGGGGGGGGGTCCTCCAGTCATGAAGTCACCATGTTGCCTGGCAACATATTTAGTTTCTGTTTTGTGGAACAGGTTTCCATGGTAACTAGAAATCCCGCCAGGCCTGGAGAATCCAAGAGGGAGAGCCATTGACAACCGGGGAGGAGGGAGAACGGAGCGACCAATCACAGGACAGAGATCTGCATGGCAAAATGAGACCTGGCCAGGAATGGTTCCTAAGGGCAACACAGACACCTTCCATAGCAACACAATATACAAGCAGGAGACGTATATTATGCGGGGGGGGGGTATATTATACAGGGAGGGGGTGTATTATACAGGGAGGGGGGTGTATATTATACAGGGGGGTATAATATATGGGGGGGGGTATTATACAGGGAGGGGGGGAGTATATTATACAGGGAGGGGGGTGTATATTATACAGCGGAGGGGGGGGGGGGGTAATGTATTTTACAGGGAGAGGTGTTTATTATACAGGGAGGGGTGTATTATATATATAGTATATGGAGGAGGTATTCTCTGTATTACACACAGTGATATATATATATATATATGGAGGTGTACTCTGTATTACACACAGTGATATATATATATATATATGGAGGAGGTGTACTCTGTATTACACACAGTGATATATATATATATATATATATATATATGGAGGAGGTGTACTCTGTATTACACAGTGATATATATAGTATATGGAGGAGGTGTACTCTGTATTACACACAGTGATATATATATATATGGAGGTGTACTCTGTATTACACACAGTGATATATATATATATATATGGAGGTGTACTCTGTATTACACACAGTGATATATATATATATGGAGGAGGTGTACTCTGTATTACACACAGTGATATATATATATATATATATGGAGGAGGTGTACTCTGTATTACACACAGTGATATATATATATTTGGAGGAGGTGTACTCTGTATTACACACAGTGATATATATATATATGGAGGAGGTGTACTCTGTATTACACACAGTGATATATATATATATATATATATGGAGGAGGTGTACTCTGTATTACACAGTGATATATATAGTATATGGAGGAGGTGTACTCTGTATTACACACAGTGATATATATATATATGGAGGAGGTGTTCTCTGTATTACACACAGTGATATATATATATATGGAGGAGGTGTACTCTGTATTACACACAGTGATATATATATATATGGAGGAGGTGTACTCTGTATTACACAGTGATATATATATATATATGGAGGAGGTGTACTCTGTATTACACACAGTGATATATATATATATATATATGGAGGAGGTGTACTCTGTATTACACACAGTGATATATATATATATATATATGGAGGAGGTGTACTCTGTATTACACACAGTGATATATATATATATATATATATGGAGGAGGTGTACTCTGTATTACACACAGTGATATATATATATATATATATATATATATATGGAGGAGGTGTACTCTGTATTACACACAGTGATATATATATATATATATATATATATATATGGAGGAGGTGTACTCTGTATTACACACAGTGATATATATATATATATATATATATATGGAGGAGGTGTACTCTGTATTACACACAGTGATATATATAGTATATGGAGGAGGTGTACTCTGTATTACACAGTGATATATATATATATATGGAGGAGGTGTACTCTGTATTACACACAGTGATATATATATATATATATATGGAGGAGGTGTACTCTGTATTACACACAGTGATATATATATATATATATATATATGGAGGAGGTGTACTCTGTATTACACACAGTGATATATATATATATATATATATATATATATATATATATATATATATATATATATATATATATATATATATATGGAGGTGTACTCTGTATTACACACAGTTATATATATATATATATATATATGGAGGAGGTGTACTCTGTATTACACACAGTGATATATATATATGGAGGAGGTGTACTCTGTATTACACACAGTGATATATGTATATATATATATATATATATATATATATGGAGGAGGTGTACTCTGTATTACACACAGCCAGGCACTCAGCAGTGATGGAGGATGCACCGTGTATACCTGGAAGGATTCTGATAGGTTGTCCTTGTACTGTGTACAGAAGGAAGGCTCTGATTGGTGGAGGGTGTGCAGCATCTGCTCTGTGGTTGGTGGAGGGTTTGCAGAGCCTTCTCTGTGATTGGTGGAGGCTGTGCAGCGTCTGCTCCCTGATTGGTGGATGAGGCTGCTCCCTCTATCTCTCAGTCTCCCGTCCCCGGCTGTATACACTGGCGACAGGGGGAGGCGTGGTTTCACAAATTATCGTACAAACGGGCGTGGCTAGTTTTAATACCGAGCTGGAAGAGGGGCGTGTAAAGGTGGAACTTTGAGACAAGTGGGCGGAGTTAATGTCGTGCTCAGAGAGCAGGGGAAGGCGGGGCTATGGCAGACGCGTTGCATGCCGGGAGGCTGCATTGTTCCAGCTGATGCGGCACGGGGTCTCCCGGTCAGCAGGAGCAGGGAGCGGGGCCCATGGCGTTCCCGGGGCCCGGGCGCCCGGTGTGTAGCGGGGTGTTCGGGGGGCTCATCCAGCCGCCGCTGGCACAGAAGTTCTATTGCCACCCCGGGGGCACCAGCGGGGCATCAATGCCAGCCTCTCCCCTCCCCCCACACCCTGAGCCCGAGCCCGACAGACCCATCGGATACGGGGCCTTCGGAGTGGTCTGGTGAGTGCCGGGGGGGAGGGGGTAACCTTCACTGGGGGAGGGGCTGTGTATGATCGGTGGGGGGGACTGAGGGGACGTCAGGTGATCAGTGGGGGAGGGGGACTGAGGTCTGTCAGGTGATCAGTGGCGGGGGGGGAGACTGAGGTCTGTCAGGTGATCAGTGGGGGGGGACTGAAGGTCTGTCAGGTGATCAGTGGGGGGGAGACTGAGGTCTGTCAGGTGATCAGTGGGGGGGACTGAGGGTCTGTCAGGTGATCAGGGGGGGGGGGGAGACTGAGGTCTGTCAGGTGATCAGTGGGGGGGTGACTGAGGGTCTGTCAGGTGATCAGTGGGGGGTACTTAGGGGACGTCTGGTGATCAGTGGGGGGGACTGAGGGTCTGTCAGGTGATCAGTGGGGGGGACTGAGGGTCTGTCAGGTGATCAGTGGGGGGGACTGAGGGTCTGTCAGGTGATCAGTGGGGGGGGTACTTAGGGGACGTCCGGTGATCAGTGGGGGGGACTGAGGGGACGTCAGGTGATCAGTGGGGGGGACTGAGGGTCTGTCAGGTGATCAGGGGGGGGGTACTTAGGGGACGTCAGGTGATCAGTGTTGGGGGGGACTGAGGGGACGTCAGGTGATCAGTGTTGGGGGGGGACTGAGGGGATGTCAGGTGATCAGTGTTGGGGGGGGACTGAGGGGATGTCAGGTGATCAGTGTCTGGGGGGGACTGAGGGGATGTCAGGTGATCAGTGTCGGGGGGGACTGAGGGGACGTCAGGTGATCAGTGTCGGGGGGGACTGAGGGGACGTCAGGTGATCAGTGTCGGGGGGGACTGAGGGGACGTCAGGTGATCAGTGTCGGGGGGGACTGAGGGGACGTCAGGTGATCAGTGTCGGGGGGGACTGAGGGGACGTCAGGTGATCAGTGGGGGGGACTGAGGGGACGTCAGGTGATCAGTGGGGGGGACTGAGGGGACGTCAGGTGATCAGTGGGGGGGACTGAGGGGACGTCAGGTGATCAGTGTTGGGGGGGACTGAGGGGACGTCAGGTGATCAGTGGGGGGGGACTGAGGGGACGTCAGGTGATCAGTGTCGGGGGGGGACTGAGGGGACGTCAGGTGACCGAGGGGGGACTGAGGGTCTGTCAGATGATCAGTGGGGGGGAAAAGGGTCTTTCAGGTGATCAGTGGGGGGGAAAAGGGTCTTTCAGGTGATTGGGGGGGAACTAAGGGGACGTCAGGTGATCAGTGGGGGGGGGGACTGAGGGTCTGTCTGGTGATCAGTGGGGTAGGACTGAGGGGACGTCAGGTGATCAGTGTTGGGGGGGGGGGGGGACTGAGGGGACGTCAGGTGATCAGTGTTGGGGGGGGACTGAGGGGACGTCAGGTGATCAGTGTCGGGGGGGACTGAGGTGACGTCAGGTGATCAGTGTTTGGGGGGACTGAGGTGACGTCAGGTGATCAGTGTTGGGGGGGACTGAGGTGACGTCAGGTGATCAGTGTTGGGGGGGACTGAGGTGACGTCAGGTGATCAGTGTTGGGGGGGACTGAGGGGACGTCAGGTGATCAGTGTTGGGGGGGACTGAGAGGACGTCAGGTGATCAGTGTTGGGGGGGACTGAGGGGACGTCAGGTGATCAGTGTTGGGGGGGACTGAGGGGACGTCAGGTGATCAGTGAAGGGGACTAAGGGGACGTCAGGTGATCAGTGGGGGGGGACTGAGGGGACGTCAGGTGATCAGTGGGGGGGACTGAGGGGACGTCGGTGATCGGTGTGGGGGGAGGCTGAGGGGACGTCGGGTGATCGTTGGGGGGAGGCTGAGGGGACGTCAGGTGATCAGTGTTGGGGGGGGACTGAGGGGACGTCAGGTGATCAGTGTTGGGGGGGGACTGAGGGGACGTCAGGTGATCAGTGTTGGGGGGGGACTGAGGTGACGTCAGGTGATCAGTGTTGGGGGGGGACTGAGGTGACGTCAGGTGATCAGTGTTGGGGGGGACTGAGGGGACGTCAGGTGATCAGTGTTGGGGGGGACTAAGGGGACGTCAGGTGATCAGTGGGGGGGGACTGAGGGGACGTCAGGTGATCAGTGGGGGGGGACTGAGGGGACGTCAGGTGATCAGTGGGGGGGGACTGAGGGGACGTCAGGTGATCAGTGGGGGGGACTGAGGGGACGTCAGGTGATCAGTGGGGGGGACTGAGGGGACGTCAGGTGATCAGTGTTGGGGGGGGGACTGAGGGGACGTCAGGTGACCGGGGGGGACTGAGGGGACGTCAGGTGATTGGTGTCGGGGGGGACTGAGGGGACGTCAGATGGTTGGTGGGGGGGGACATCAGGTGATCGGGGGGGGACTGAGGGAACGTCGGGTGATCGGTGTGGGGGGAGGCTGAGGGGACGTCGGGTGATCGGTGGAGGGAGGCAGAGGGGATGTTGGGTGATCGGTGGAGGGAGGCTGAGGGGACGTCGGGTGATCGGTGGAGGGAGGCAGAGGGGACGTCGGGTGATCGATGCGGGGAGGCTGAGGGGATGTCGGGTGATCGGTGGGGGGAGGCTGAGGGGACGTCGGGTGATCGATGTGGGGAGGCTGAGGGGACGTCGGGTGATCGGTGGAGGGAGGCGGAGGGGACGTCGGGTGATCGTTGGGGGGAGGCTGAGGGGACGTCGGGTGATCGTTGGGGGCAGGCTGAGGGGACGTCGGGTGATCGGTGGGGGGAGGCTGAGGGGACGTCGGGTGATCGGTGGGGGGAGGCTGAGGGGACGTCGGATGATCGTGGGGGGAGGCTGAGGGGACGTCGGGTGATCGGTGGGGGGAGGCTGAAGGGACGTCGGGTGATCGTGGGGGGCTGAGGGGACGTCGGGTGATAGGTGGGGGGGGGACTGAGGGGACGTCGGGTGATCGGTGGAGGTCGGTGAGGTGAGACATTTTTGGGTGTTCGGAGGATGGTGCGGTACCCGGGAAATGAACATGGCTGGACTGTGGACCCTTCCGGGTCTCTGTGGGCCTCTCTCTGGTTCTGAGGACAGTGTACAGTCGGTACAGACTGGGTTGGTTGGTCGGAGGAGGCATCATGGCTTCTTTTGGCTCCTTGTTGCCCCCTGGATCGGTAGGGTGGAAGGTCGCAGGGACAGGACTGAGGTGGTGCAGCTCGTCGGTAGGAGCGGCGTAGGCTCGTCGGTAGGAGCGGCGGAGTCTCGTCGGGTAGGAGCGGCGGAGTCTCGTCGGGTAGGAGCGGCGGAGTCTCGTCGGGTAGGAGCGGCGGAGTCTCGCCGGGTAGGAGCGGCGTAGTCTCGCCGGGTAGGAGCGGCGTAGGCTCGCCGGTAGGAGCGGCGTAGGCTCGCCGGTAGGAGCGGCGGAGTCTCGCCGGGTAGGAGCGGCGTAGGCTCGCCGGTAGGAGCGGCGGAGTCTCGTCGGTAGGAGCGGCGTAGGCTCGCCTGTAGGAGCGGCGTAGGCTCGTCGGTAGGAGCGGCGTAGGCTCGTCGGTAGGAGCGGCGGAGTCTCGCCGGGTATTAGCGGCGGAGTCTGGGTGGTAGGAGCGGCGGAGTCTGGGTGGTAGGAGCGGCGGAGTCTGGGTGGTAGGAGCGGCGGAGTCTCGTCGGGTAGGAGCGGCAGAGTCTGGGTGGTAGGAGTGGCGGAGTGTCGTCGGGTAGGAGCGGCGGAGTGTCGTCGGGTAGGAGCGGCGGAGTGTCGTCGGGTAGGAGCGGCGGACGCTCGGCGGGTAGGAGGACGTGTGCGGAGTGCCGGGGGTTTCCATCTATATCTCTGAGAACAACAACCGGCAGACGTTGGTTTTGGATCGGAGTTCCATCAGTAAGGTGTCTTCTCGGAAGCCATTGCTGGGTGACACCCAGGGTCGCGGTGTCTGTCCGGGAGGCTGGTAGGGGGTGCTTTAGGGGCACATCTGATTGGTGGGCGATAGATATTACCGTCATTGCCGTCTGCTTCTAATCTCATGACGTCTGTGGAGACTGAAGATTGGTCGGTGCCGTCCCTGGCTGTGTCCTTGTGAGGTCCCATTTCCCAGTCGGTGTTATCTGTTCCCATGGCAGGCAGATATCCCGTCATCCTGAGCTTTGTGCCATTTCTGTGGTCTGGGTGCCGGAGAGCCCCTCGGCCGCATTTCCAAATATCGCCATCAAATGTTTAACTCCCACCCTGCTGGAGACCAACCTGCCCACAAAGAGAGATTTTATAATGGGCACAGCAGATGTACAGATTCGGGAACTCAGCACAGGGATGGTGGGAACCCCTCATCATGGGCACAGTGGGTGTTCTGGTGCAGCTGTTCATGGGAGCCAATCAGCTTCTAACTTTGGCTTGCTCTATTAAGCTTTGAAAATAAAACCTGGAAGCTGATTGGTTTCTCTGTAGAGCTGCACCAGATTCCAGATTTTTTCAGTCCCCCCCCCCCCCCGTAGTGTCTCCTCTGTTGCTCTTCCCAATATTCTGCTTTATCGCCATTCTCTAAGATAAGGGATTTCCTCTCTCAGATCTTTACTGCTACGATTGTAATTAGAAATTGTCCTTGTTCACATTAACGTTTGATGGGTGTTAAAACTCTGCCGTTGAGCCACAACTTTACTGCCTCCCTCTGCTGACCTCTTGAGCGATAGAGGTTACTGCAGGCATGGTGCCCCCTGTTGTTTCTGGCAGGCAACAGCACATGACGAGCGCAGCCCATTCAAGTGAACAGGCCGCCTCTGCAAGTGACTCACTTTTTTTTTTTTTTGCATGCTGTGTCAAGGGGTTAAAACGGGTGACGCGGAGGTGATGAAATCCCTCCCCACCACCTGTTGAAGAGCGATCCGGACTTGGATTGCTCTTCAGATGCCAAAGCTAGTGTGATGAAGCCCCTAGGGCCTGTTTGCCCCAGTCTGTGCTCACTATGCTGCTGTGCTCCATGGAACGTCTGGGGTGTGAAGGGCAGCGTGCTACGTCCTATATATCCTTTGCATGGGCTACTGTGGTTTGTTTTTTTTTTCTCTTTATTGAAAAGGTACAAAATGACAGTTCAGTTTTATGCAGCCCAGTGTGATGTGCGTAGAAATGCAGGCTCGCTGGACAGGGATGGGAATGGTTTTCTGTGCATCCTTGTAGTGCATCCATCGCAGGTGGGGGGGCATGGTGCGAATGAGCCCTGAGCTCCACATCTTGCGTCGGTTTTGCGGGGGCTCCTGGTGCTGATGAAATGCCCGGTGTGACGGGTGCTGAGAATTGTTGGGGGCAGGGTGAACCATGTGGACGTGCTGGCTGTTATGTCTTGGTAGGTGCGCCCATATCCGCAAAATGCGTCAGGATGAGGAGCGCCCCCTGTATGTGGAGGAGGATTGGTGACGGCAGCTCTTCTCTTTGTAGATCTGCAATGCGTTGTTTCTTTGTACTCGGCAGGTCAGTGACGGACCCCCGCGATGGCAAACGAGTCGCCCTCAAGAAGATGCCAAATGTCTTCCAGAACCTGGTGTCCTGCAAACGAGTCTTCAGGGAGCTGAAAATGCTCTGCTTCTTCAAACACGACAATGTAAGGAGCGGGCACTGCCAACCTGGGGGGGGGTTAGTGCCAGGCTGGGTGTGTAGGTGAGGGTGGCATTGCCAGCCTTTGGCCATTGGCTCCCGCTGCTGTCAATCAAATCCTGAGAGCAGGGGGTGGGGCTGACCCCACTGTGTGCGTCTATAGACGCGCACGGGGGAAGTTTAGTGCCAGGCTGGGTGTGTAGGTGAGGATGGCATTGCCAGCCTTTGGCCATTGGCTGCCGCTGTTGTCAATCAAATCCCGAGAGCAGGGGGTGGGGCTGACTCCACCGTGTGCGTCTATAGACACGCACTGGGGGGGGGGGGGGGTTAGTGCCAGGCTAGGTGAGGATGGCATTGCCAACCTTTGGCCATTGGCTCCCGCTGTTGTCAATGAAATCGTGAGAGCAGTGGGCGGGGCTGATCCCACTGTGTGTCTATAGACGCGCACAGCCTTGCTCGGGAGCGCGCCCACAGGTGTGCCACCCTAGGAAGTGGCTTGCTATGGGGCAGAAACAGAAGAGGAGGAGCCAAGATCGCCAGCGGGGGACCGCAGAACAGGAGGTTTGGGTATTGCACAGAGCAGGTGAGTATAATATGTTTGGTATTGTAGTAATTGCCTTTACAAACACTTTGACCTCGTTTCTGTTTCATGTCGTCATATTGAATAGTGGAGAGCGGCTATGATTGACTCTGGTCCGTTCTGTTGTTGTCTAGGTCCTGTCTGCCCTGGATATCCTGCAGCCCCCTCAGATCGACTGCTTCGAAGAGATGTATCCTTTTCATAAAAGACATTCTGGGAAGGCTGGTGTACAATGTGAATGACGTGCGGTGCTTGGCCTCCAGTTGTGGATTCAGAAGGCCGTGTCCCCCACGCATCGTGCAACTGGCCATTCCGAGGGCCCTGTACTGAGGATCAGCCCATCCACATTTGCTGAAAATGGAACTACTCTGGAGGTTCATCGGGATTGTGTCCCCTCTATGGTTTCTGGGTCTGTTCCCCACCCGGCTCCACGCTTCTGGGTCTGTTCCCCACCCGGCTCCACGCTTCTGGGTCTGTTCCCCACCCGGCTCCACGCTTCTGGGTCTGTTCCCCACCCGGCTCCACGCTTCTGGGTCTGTTCCCCACCCGGCTCCACGCTTCTGGGTCTGTTCCCCACCCGGCTCCACGCTTCTGGGTCTGTTCCCCACCCGGCTCCACGCTTCTGGGTCTGTTCCCCACCCGGCTCCACGCTTCTGGGTCTGTTCCCCACCCGGCTCCACGCTTCTGGGTCTGTTCCCCACCCGGCTCCACGCTTCTGGGTCTGTTCCCCACCCGGCTCCACGCTTCTGGGTCTGTTCCCCACCCGGCTCCACGGTTCTGGGTCTGTTCCCCACCCTGCTCCACGGTTCTGGGTCTGTTCCCCACCCGGCTCCACGCTTCTGGGTCTGTTCCCCACCCGGCTCCACGCTTCTGGGTCTGTTCCCCACCCGGCTCCACGGTTCTGGGTCTGTTCCCCACCCGGCTCCACGCTTCTGGGTCTGTTCCCCACCCGGCTCCACGCTTCTGGGTCTGTTCCCCACCCGGCTCCACGCTTCTGGGTCTGTTCCCCACCCGGCTCCACGCTTCTGGGTCTGTTCCCCACCCGGCTCCACGCTTCTGGGTCTGTTCCCCACCCGGCTCCACGCTTCTGGGTCTGTTCCCCACCCGGCTCCACGGTTCTGGGTCTGTTCCCCACCCGGCTCCGCGGTTCTGGGTCTGTTCCCCACCCGGCTCCGCGGTTCTGCGTCTGTTCCCCACCCGGCTCCGCGGTTCTGCGTCTGTTCCCACCCGGCTCCGCCGTTCTGGGTCTGTTCCCACCATTCTGGGTGTCCCTGTTTACCTTCTGTGGGGGCCTCTTCATAATGGGCAGAGCAGGTCTGCAGACCCAGGAACTCCACATACAGATCTTACCTGTAGAGTCCCCGAGAGTTAGATGGTTTAACTCTCCTTCTAGGGATCTCTGAAATCGGTTCTGGGTGGTACTTACAGTGGATATGAAAAGTCTTCACACCCCTGTTAAAATGTCAGGATTCTGTGATGTAAAAAAAATCAGACAAAGATAAATCATTTCAGAACTTTTTCCACCTTTAATGTGACCTATAAACTGTACAACTCAATTGAACAACAAACTGAAATCTTTTAGGGGGGAAGTAAACATAAACAACTAAAATAATGCGGTTGCATAAGTGTGCACACCCTCTTTTAACTGAGGATGTCAATGTAATCAGAATTAAGCAATCACATTCACAATCGTGGTAATTAGGAGTCAGTACACACCTGCCATCATTTAAAGTGCCTCAGATTAACCCCAAATAAAGTTCAGCTGTTCTAGTTGGTATTTCCTGCCATTTTCTTAGTCGCGTCCTCCAGCAAAAGCCATGGTCTGCAGAGAGCTTCCAAAGCATCAGAGGGATCTCATTGTTAAAAGGTATCAGTCAGGAGAAAGGTGCAAAAGAATTTCCAAGGCATTAAATGTACCATGGAACACAGTGAAGACCATCATCAAGTGGAAAATATATGGTGCAACAGTAACATCACCGAGAACTGGACGTCCCTCCAAAATTGGTGAAAAGATGAGAAGAAAACTGGTCTGGGAGGCGGCCAAGAGGCCTACAGCAACATTAACCCCCCTGGAGGTATTCCTGAGTGTAGCTCGGGGTAAAGTTTCAGCACCACAAGCGGTAACCCCCCCGAGCTACACTCGGGAATACACTGCAGCGTTGCTCCGGGATCTCTTCTGCACTTACCTTGTCCTGCGCTCCCTCAATGTCCCTCCTGCAGTGTCCCCAGCAATGTCCTCTGGCCGATTCCGTCATCTGTCTTCCGGGTTCAGTTCCCTGCGACGTCAGGACGTACGGGGGACGGAACTGGCGGGAAATTTAAAAATGTGAAAAGTGACATTCACTAAATACAATAAAATCACATAGTATAACATTCCTGTATCAAACCATTTCACATACATTTTGTCCCGAGTGCTTTGTCCGGCGCCCTGCCTGCATTTTTACTGTTCTTTCTGCCTGGAAACTGAGAAACGTCCATGGCGTCCAAAAAGCGTCCCTTTAGGTCAGACGCGGTTTTAGACCGGCTAGAGAACAGCGATAGTAAATCAGAACCACTTGCAGAATTGAGTGATAATGATTGGTGGAGGAAATTCCTCATCAGACACTGAAAACGTTCTGCGACTGAGCTCAGCGATGTGCGAACTTGGCGCTCTATTTCACATTTCAGTGTTTTTGGTTTGATTATATTATTGTATTACATTTATTATTATTTTTTATGATTATTTATTAAATTATAATTTATGATTTCGTGTTTCAAAGTTTATCATACCCGGGATGTTTACTAGACTCTTGTTCGGACAGATTTCAGTGAGTTATTCCTAAGAATTACAGGCCTGCAATAAAAAAACAATATATTTCCATGCAAAAAAATGTACCGCTTTGAACACAGAAATATTGACATAATCAGACCGCTAGGGAGGTTAAAGGAGCTGCAGGAAGATTGGCAAGTACTGGCTGTGTGGTCCATGTGACAACAATCTCCCGTATTCTTCATATGTCTGGGCTATGGGGTAGAGTGGCAAGACATCCATGTCCGGCTAAATTTTGCAAAAACACATCTGAAGTCTTCCAAAAGCATGTGGGAAAATGTGTTCTGGTCTGATGAAACCAAGGGTGAACTTTTTGGTCATAATTCCAAAAGATATGTTTGGCGCAAAGACAACACTGCACATCACCAAAAGCACACCATACCCACCGTGAAGCATGGTGGTGGCACATCATGCTTTGGGGCTGTTTTTCTTCAGCTGGAACTGGGGCCTTAGTCAAGGTAGAGGGAATTATGAACAGTTCCAAATACCGGTCAATATCGGCACAAAACCTTCAGGCTTCTGCTAGAAAGCTGAACATGAAGACGAATTTCATCTTTCAGCATGACAACGACCCAAAGCATACATCCAAATCAACAAAGGAATGGCTTCACCAGAAGAAGATGAAAGTTTTGGAATGGCTCAGTGTAACGGAACCGTCCCAGTCTGCGCTTGGGTATTTCCGTTATAATACCGCTTCCCTGTCGGAACACCGACCACGGACCCCACAGCCAACCATACAAGACTAGACGAGACCAGTCTTACAATAAATCAGGAAATAGACTCCTTTATGTTATCGCAGATACAAGATATATACATTCAAGGGAACATTCCCCCCTTCCTGCATAATGACACAAGGCAGGGCAATCTACATCTAGCAACAAGAGACTCATCAGAAGACACCCCCCACCAAGCCAATACACATAAACACATACATCCCATAATAGTTTGCTCCCAAGCAAGACACACAATAGAACAATGGGATGCAACCATATGGCATTAAACAATCCACAACCCCCCACCCCAATACTAGGACAGATCACCCTGTACCCCTAACAGGCACAGGGTGACTTACACATAAGAGGGATATGGGGAGCTGAGACGGGTCTCCCCACCTCTCCAAAGTGAGCTGTGTTCCATGGGCCCCCCACCCAAAGTCACTCCCATCACACTCAGCCAGAGCCCAGACATGAATCCCATGGAAAATCTGTGGGGTGATCCGAAGAGGGCTGTGCACAGGAGACACCCTCGCAATCTGGCAGATTTGGAGTGTTTTTGCAAGGAAGAGCGGGCAAATATCGCCAAGTCAAGATGTGCCATGCTGATAGACTCCTCCCCAAAAAGATCGAGTGCTGGAATCGCATCAAAAGGGGCTTCAATAAAGGATTAGTGTTAGGGTGTGCACACTTTTGCAACCACATTAGTTTAGTTTTTTATTCTTACTTCCCTCCACCTAAAAGATTTCTGTTTGTTCTTCAACTGAGTTGTACAGTTTATAGGTCACATTTTATTTTTGTCTCATTGTTTTATATCACAGAAATGTGACATTTTAAGAGGATGTTTAGACTTTTTATATCCACTGTATGTTCTTTATTTGTTATAGTTCTACGACGTATCCCCCACCACACAACTCAGTCGGAGGTTTCTGGAAAAGGGATTCTTCAAGAAAGCTGCATCTGCTGTGCTGACGCTTTAGCTAACCCATATTCCTTGGAGAATCCTTTGCCATGTACTACTTAATTGTGAAAAGGTTATTTTGATGTATAATTACACATTCTGTATGTTGTAGATTTAGACATTTTTTTTAAATAATTTTTTGAAGATTTACTTGGAATCGGCCAACAAAGCTAAAGTCAGTTGTAGTTCACACAGTCCAGCATATCAATAACCAAGAAAGGATACAAGCCAACCAACTAGCCAAAGCTTACAATTAGACCAAATTTACAAGTTACATTCTAACACATGAAGGTGCTTTTATCTGAACCATTCCATTGTAGCTCTGGCTGGATGTTTCGGGTCGTTGTCCTGCTGGAAGGGGAACCTCCGCCCCGGTGTCAAGTCTTCTGCAGACTGCAACAGGTTTTCTTCTAAGATTGCCCTGTATTTGGCTCCATCCACCTTCCCATCAACTCTGCCCAGCTTCCCTGTCCCTGCTGAAGAAAAGCCTCCCCACCACATGATGCTGCCACCACCATGTTTCACGGTGGGGATGGTGTGTTCAGGGGGAAGTGCAGTGTTAGTTTTCCCCCACACATAGCGTTTTGCTTTTAGGCCGTAAAGTCCCATTTTGGTCTCCTCTGACCAGAGCCCCTTCTTCCACATGTTTGCTGTGTCCCCCACATGGCTTCTCACAAACTGCAAACGGGACTTCTTATGGCTTTCCTCCAACAATGGCTTTCTTCTTGTCACTCTTCCATAAAGGTCAGATTTGTGGAGTCCATGACTAATAGTTGTCCTGTGGACAGATTCCCCCACCTGAGCTGTGGATCTCTGCTGCTCCTCCAGAGTTCCCATGGACCTCTTGGCTGCTTCTCTGATGAATGCTCTCCTTGCCCGGCCTGTCAGTTTAGGTGGGCGGCCATGTCTTGGTAGGTTGGCAGTTGTGCCGTACTCTTTCCATTTTCGGATGATGGATTGAACAGTGCTCCGCGAGATGGTCAAAGCTTCGGATGTTTTTGTATAACCTAACCCTGCTTTAAATTTCTCCACAACTTTATCCCTGACCCGTCTGGTGTGTTCCTTGGCCTTCATGATGCTGTTTGTCCACTAATGTTCTCTAACAAACCTCTGAGGGCTTCACAGAACAGCTGGATTTGTACTGAGATCACATGACACACAGGGGGACTCTATTTACTAATTAGGTGACTTCTGAAGGCAATTGGTTCCACTAGATTTTAGTTAGGGGTATCAGAGTAAAGGGGGCTGAATAAAAATGCACGCCACACTTTTCAGATATGTATTTGTAAAAAAATGTTGAAACCCATTTCTCATTTTCCTTCCACTTCACAATTATGTGCCACTTTGTGTTGGTCTATCACATCCAATCCCAATAAAATACATTGTAACATGACAACATGGGGGACATTTCAAGGGGTATGAATACTTTTTCAAGGTGTGTGTATGTATGTCTATATATGTATCTATATATTAGTGTGCATGTATATATTACACCTTGTGTGTGTTTATCCACAGTATGAACCCAACTGGAATTACATGTGTCATGCATCAATTAGTAGTTCTAGTAACAAAACCTCTACAGGAGACACCTATGAAAAAAATGAGCTTCTGGTAAAACTCAGGTAGACAAACCTAAATAAAAACAATCTGGGTTACTTACTAAATCTGGTGCAGCTGTGCATAGAAACCTATCGGCCTCCCTGATTTATTGTCAAAGCTTAATTGAACAAAAGCTGAACGTGGTCCTGGGTTTGGTAACACTTTAATCGCCTCCCGCCCGCCATATAAGGCAATGACGGGCGCAAGGCGGTTCTCTCGTTCTGGGAGGAGTCCTATGACGTCCTCCCGCTCTAACCGCACATGCTTGGCTCCGGGAGCGCACGGCGATCGGTGGTGCGCTGTGTCCCTCAGACACAGCGGATCACCGATCAACGGAAAGAACCGAAGATGTGGGCTTGGTCATGTGATCAGCTGTGTCCAATCACAGCTGATCACATGTAAATAGGGAAATGCCGGTTATCTGCATTTCTCTGCTCAGGAGCTGACAGCTGGAGAGGAGAGCCAGTAATCGGCATTCCTCGGAGGGGACATGTACACTGATCATTAGGGCACTGATGATCAGTGTAACCCCAGCAGTGCCACCTGTCAGTGCCCATCAATACCAGCTGTCATTGTCCATCAATGCCACCTGCCAGTGCCTCATCAATGCCACATATCAGTGCCTACCAGTACACATCAATGCCACATATCAGTGCCTACCAGTGCACATCAATGCCACATATCAGTGCCCATCTGAGCTGCCTTTCAATGTCACCTATCAGTGCCACCTATCAGTGCCAGTGAGTGCCACCTATCAATGCCAGTCAGTGCCACCTAACAGTTCCAGTGAGTGCCGCCTATCAGTGCCATATATCAGTGCTGCCTTTCAGTGCCCATCAGTGATGCCTGTCAGTGCCCATCAGTGCCACCTACTAGTGTCTCCTCATCAGTGCCCATCACTGCAGCCTCATTAGCGCACATCAGTGAAGGAGAAAAATCATTTACTTACAAAATGTTATAACAAAAATTAACAAAAATTTTTTTTTAAAAAAAACTTTCAGTTTTTGGTTTGTTTAGCAAAAAAAAAAACCCTGAGGTGATTAAATACCCCCAAAAGAAAGCTCTATCTGTCTCAAAAAAATGCTAAAAATTTCATATGGGTACAGTGTTGCATGACTGCGCAATTGTCATTCAAAGTGCGACAGCGCTGAAAGCTGAAAACTGGCCTGGGCAGGCAGGGGGGTATAAGTGCCCTGCAGGCGAGGGGTTATAGGCTCCTGTATCACAAATCCTCATACTGACAGAAGTGTGTGTCGTATACTGGAATGTCCATGGGAGTTATACTATTGGGGGGAGGGGACGCACTGAAAATGAATAGGCTATTTCTGTGCCACAATTACCTTAAATATTCCAGCGTAGGACCTTCCGGGCGTTGAAGATGATGATTTGGATTTGCAGCGGGGGGTTTATATTGGGTTGGACCTTCTTTTTGCATTCTAGGTAAAAATATTACAGAAATGTTCTTAAAGTGGAATTCCGGATATACACTGTAAAGCTGTCCTTTCCACCCTCCTGACACCTATGCTAACGAACCTGTGTAAGAAAGATGTACAGTGAAGGAAATGCGTATTTGCTCCCTGGCTGATGTTGAATGTTCGCCCCTCACACAGAAATGATCGGTCTAACAATGGAATGTTCGGTGTAACACTGAGAGACAGAATACAACAACAAATTCAGCAGAAATGATGACTGATCTGCATGTTCATGAGGGAAAGAAGGATTTGATCCCCTTCACAAAACATGACTTAGTACTTGGTGGCAAATCCCTTGTTGGCAATCACAGAGGTCAGACGTTTCCTGGAGTTGGCCCCCAGGTTCGCACACATCTCAGGAGGGATTTTGGCCCACTCCCCTGTGTCAGCCAGCAGCGGCTGCAGGGGAGAGAAGGGAATGCCAACATCGGATGGGCCATTGAAGCCTATGGGTGACGTCACTGCTCCAGTCTTTACCAGTCGAGCACGGTCTATGCCTCTGGCTGACAAAGGGGATCATGTGACCAGATGGCCTGAAAATAGGTCAGTATATACACAGGTTAGGTGTAAGCTAGAATACCACGTTATCCTCTTCACACCGGCCGCACGCAAATGTGCGGCCTCCCGGGGTCTGGGCCTAGACGCCGAGCGGCCGCGCATTTGCGTTCTATTAAAAAAGGACATGTGCCGGAGCTCGCACTCCCAGCACACATGTCCGGTACTCACGAAAAGGTCCCGATCTCCTCTTTCGATCGGGACCTTTCCCGATCATGTGACCGCCGTGGCGTGGCATCATGGTGGTCACATGACTCTAAACCCCGGCCTGCTTCCTGGCTTCTGAAACCCTTAAAGGGCCGGGAGGCTCCGGCGTGAAGGGGTTAAAGTGAATACGTCATGAGACAAAATACCTGTGTGAGAAGGCCTAGATGGAGGCGGTGTACTGTTTTGGGGGCAGTGCCATTGAATTTTTAGTGTTGCCGCCCCAGAGTGCGTTTGTGTTGCTCCTTCATCCATTCGTTATGATCTTTCACTTTTGGGCCTCATCAGATATGTGATCACAGAGCTGATGCAGACTGACCTGCACAAGGTGATCGTGTCCCCGCAGCCGCTCAGCGCCGACCATATCAAGGTCTTCCTGTACCAGATTCTACGAGGTGAGCACACGGCCTGGACCCCGGAGGCCGGAATGGGGTTTATTCCTGGTATACCGGGGTTATGCTGATATACAGGCACAGCTGTGAGTCCTGCTTCCCTTCATTTCCTGTCCATAACTTGGGTTCCACAGAGTCGGGAAGTGAGGGCGAATCTTTTCAGTAGGGACTCAGACTACAATCAAAAGACACTCTATCCAAAAGAAGAAAAAAAGGTTTGACTTGAGTCAGGCTTTATAGGCATTCATGTATTTGAACCATTAGCCCTGGTTCACAGTGAATCTGATTTTGAAATTAGGGGCAGCATAGTGGCTAAAGGGTTAGCACTTCCCCCTGGCAGTACTAGGGTCGTTGGTTCAAATCCCAACTCCACCTGCCTGGAGTTTGCATGTTCTCCCTGTGCCTTTGTGGGTTTCCTCCAGGTGCTCCAGTTTCCTCCCACACTCCAAAGACATGCTGGTAGGTGAATTGGCTCCTATCTATATTATCCCTAGTATGTGTATGTATGAATGTGAGTTAGGGACCTTAGATTGTACACTCCTCGGGGGCGGGGACTGATGTGAATGTACAATATATATGTAAAGTGCGGTGTAAATTGACGGCGCTATATAAGTACCTGAAATAAATATGAATAAATTGCGTGACTTCACTGCCGCAGGTCAGTGTGATTTTTAGGTGCTACTTGCATGACTTCATGCATTGATGCGTATGCAAGTTGCACCTGAAATCACAAAAAAAATATTGAAGGAACCTTTTTTTCTAATTGGTGCAAAGTCAGTCGCACCAATTTGAACGGTTCCATTGCTGACAATAGGGTGCGACTTGTCATGTGAGATCGAACTGTCATATTGCATGTGTGTGAACCAGGGCTATTGTAAAGGAAAATACTGTTCAGCTGGTCATGTGACCCCGGCTCTCCTTTCAGACTGCACAGCCATCTTGGTGACCTCCCCTTACCCCACTGCAGTTATACAGTTCGGTCACATACCACCCCTAGCCTGCTGACTGAGCAGTGAAGAGTTGGCTCCCCATTAAGGTCTCCATTCTGTGTGCTTCTCTCCTGTCAGCGCGTGTCTATTGTTAGACTGACAGCATGCTACAATGCCGAAGGGCCCTACATTGCCAGCCCTATCCAGCCCGAGACCTGGTGTACAACAAATGAAGAAGCTAATGTGCCTATAGATTAACCCCCCTGGCGGTATTCCCAAGTGTAGCTCGGGGTTAACTTTAAGTACCAAAAGCGGTGACCCTGAGCTACACTCAGGATTACCCTGCAGCGCTTCTCCAGCGATCCCTCCAGTACTTACCTTGTCCTGCGCTCCCGCGATGTCCCTCCTGCAGTGTCCCCAGCCATCTCCTCCGGCCGATGCCGGCATCCATCTTCTGGGTTCCGTTCCCTGCGATGTCAGGACGTACGGGGGATGGAACTGGCGGGAAATTAAAAGATGTGACATTCACTAAATACACTAAAATCACAGAGTGTAACATTCCTGTATCAAACCATTTCACATACATTGTGTCCCGAGTGCTTTGTCCGGCGCCCTGCCTGCATTCTTACTGTTCTTTCTGCCTGGAAACTGAGAAACGTCCATGGCGTCCAAAAAACGTCCCTTTAGGTCAAAAGCGGTTTTAGACCGGCTAGAGAACAGCGATAGTAAACCAGAACCACTTGCAGAATTGAGTGATAATGATTCGTGGGGGAAATTCCTCATCAGACACTGAAAACGATTCTGCGACTGAGCTCAGCGATGTGCGAACTTGGCGCTCTATTTCACATTTCAGTGTTTTTGGTTTGATTATATTATTGAATTACATTTATTATTATTATATTATTATTTTTTATGATTATTAATTATAATTTATGATTTCGTGTTTCAAATTTTATCCTCCCCGGGATGTTTACTAGACTCTTGTCCGGACAGATTTCAGTGAGTTATTCCTAAAAATTACAGGCCTACAATAAAAAAACAACATATTTCCATTGAAAACAATGTACCGCTTTGAGCACAGAAATACTGACATCATCAGACCGCTGGGGAGGTTAATGGGCTTACCCCACCTTTATCTTATGCATTGCGTTATATTTCACTGATCACATTGGTGAATTTTAGCTTTAATTCTGTTTCTGAAGAGTGATGGGCGGGAGAAAAATAAAGGGGTGACCACTTTAGACCAACCGTAACAATTTTCTGGGAGTTAACCGTCAGAGGAGTTGCTGTGGACCTCTTGAACTGACATTTAACCCATTTCTCCCTGCAGGGCTGAAGTACTTACACTCCGCTGGGATCCTGCACAGAGACATCAAGCCGGGGAACTTACTGGTCAACAGCAACTGCGTGCTCAAGGTGCCATTTCTGATTTCTTCCCACCGTCAGGCTGTGGGGTAGACGGAGCTGTCATAGGAGAGGTGCCCAGTGCACTGTGTTCTGTGTTGTGACAGGTTGATGGGCAGCAGGGCTGTGGTATGAATAGACGCACGCTCTTCTATGTCAGTTTTTAGGCCAACTTAGAGATTTGCTACTTTTTTTTTTAATTATTATTTTTATTATTAAACCATCCCTGCTCTGAAATCCTGGGTCTGCACATCTGCTGTGCCCAATATAGAGGGTTCCAACTATCCCCACAATGAGCTCTAGGATCTTTACATGTTCTATGCCCTTCATCAGCCCTTTTCTCCCCAGCCTGACAGTCCCTGGCCTACCCCTTTCATTGGATTTCAGTTCTTTGATCATGAGGGCTCAGTTTCGCATGCGGGCGTTGCCTAGGATAGTCTGTATGCAAATACAGCCTGCCCCAGGGAACGCCCGCGGCTCCAGACTAGAATCTGCCCATTGAGACATTTTGACATTTGCATTCCTCTTCCCAATAGCCAGCCCACTGCTTGCTACTGAGGCAGGGTGCGGTGATCATTTTGAGCAGCTATGTACAGCCCCCCTTCAGCCCTTCCCACCAGCCATGATTCGCCTGCATTGCCTAGAGAAGTACAGAGTCGAATGATGATATCAGTGCGTCCTAAATAAGATACACTGCTAAAAAAAAAAAAAAATGAAAGGAACACTTTGGAAACCCATCAGATCTTAATGGGGACAAATCTCCTAATGGATCTCTACTGACATGGACTGGGTGAGGTGTTAGGAACGTAAGGACGCCCCATCGTTTGATGGAAATGATCGACCTACAGAATAAAAGATAAATAAATAAATATTAAAAAAGAAAAAAAAATAAAGAAAAATACCTAGATTAAGGTTTGGTCCAGTTCAGTGCCAGGGTTAGTGTTTAGGTCAAGGTCAGGGTCAAAGGTCAGGATTTAAAAAAAAAATTGGTATTAGTCAGTCAATGTCAGCGTGTTTTAGGTTAAAAAAAGACAAAAACAAAATGCGCACTATTGTTTCTGGGCTGTACTACGGGTACAAATAACAAATAACACACACATATATGGTATCGCTGCGATCATCAGGAGCTGTAGAATTTATTTTGGGATGTTCTCTGCTGGTAGGTTATGGTAGTAACAAGAAAAACACACAGCTAAATAAAAAAATGTTTTTTTTTTTTACTATTTTGGGCCAGTTTTCCTTTAATAATAAAAACAGGAGATATCCGTTACCATTTACCACCAAATGAAAGCCCAATTTGTCCTCAAAAAATCAAGGTACATCAAGACCTGGATGTACAAAGTAGTTGTGATGATATGTACGGTTTTACTATCACATGTCAACGTTGCAGAATTGTGCTTAGGCATTTAGATTTGTTTTACCCTCAGGTGTGAAGGGGTTAAGAAGGTGCAATCGGGAAGGTGACTCAGATACTCCCAATAAGGCGTAAATTCGGTGTCGTGCAGGAAATAATAAAATTGCGCACTCACCAGATGCGCAATTATTAATCAAACCAGAGTTCCCCTCTGTCCTGGAAAAGATGCAGCTCGCAATGGATAAGCTTTCCCTCTGTAGTGGGATGACGCCTCTAAAGGTCTTCTCAAATTGTGGGCTGCGGTAGGGGTCAGCGATTAAATCACTTTCCTCTGGGCCTTAGGGTTGGTCACCAATGGATCCTGGGAGATTAGATGCTCGGTGTGGAGCAAAGAATAGTAGTAGCTGAAAATTGTTGCAAAACTCTAATACAAAAACGCAACGTTCTACAGCTAATGTTACTGTTTTTTTATAACATATAGTTTGCATGAGGCCTGATGGGTCTGTTTATTCTTCAAAGTAACTGCCCCAGAGCTCAGCTCCATCCACACAGCTCACCTGTCTCTAATCTGCCTGCTTTCCCTCCTTGGCTCTGCACAGATCTGTGACTTCGGTTTGGCTCGGGTAGAGGAACCTGACGAGTCTCAGCACATGACCCAGGAAGTGGTGACCCAGTACTATCGGGCCCCGGAGATCCTCATGGGAAGCCGGCATTACCAAAACGCCATCGACATCTGGTCTGTGGGCTGTATATTTGCTGAGCTGCTGGGGAGGAGAATCCTGTTTCAGGCCCAGAGCCCCATCCAACAGGTATGTGGGGTGCCGCTGTCAGATATCAGCCCTTGTTTATGCCATACAAGACTGTACAATATTCTGTCACTTTTACCCATGCCGCTAATGACCGTACAAAAAAAAACAGGGGCTGCTCTTGTAATTTAAAGTGTTACTAAACCCAGGACCCCACATTCACTATATCCGCTCTCCCCGGACCCCGCATTCACTATATCCGCTCTCCCCGGACCCCACATTCACTATATCCGCTCTCCCCGGACCCCGCATTCACTATATCCGCTCTCCCCGGACCCTGCATTCACTATATCCCCTCTCCCTGGACCCCGCATTCACTATATCTGCTCTCCCCGGACCCTGCATTCACTATATCTGATCTCCCCAGACCCCACATTCACTATATCCGCTCTCCCCGGACCCCACATTCACTATATCCGCTCTCCCCGGACCCCGCATTCACTATATCCGCTCTCCCCGGACCCCGCATTCACTATATCCGCTCTCCCCGGACCCTGCATTCACTATATCTGATCTCCCCGGACCCCACATTCACTATATCCGCTCTCCCCGGACCCCACATTCACTATATCCGCTCTCCCCGGACCCCACATTCACTATATCCGCTCTCCCCGGACCCCGCATTCACTATATCCGCTCTCCCCGGACCCTGCATTCACTATATCCGCTCTCCCTGGACCCCACATTCACTATATCTGCTCTCCCCGGACCCCGCATTCACTATATCCGGTCTCCCCGGACCCTGCATTCACTATATCCACTCTCCCCGGACCCTGCATTCACTATATCCGCTCTCCCCAGACCCCGCATTCACTATATCCGCTCTCCCCGGACCCTGCATTCACTATATCCGCTCTCCCTGGACCCCGCATTCACTATATCCGCTCTCCTCGGACCCTGCATTCACTATATCCGCTCTCCCCGGACCCCACATTCACTATATCTGGTCTCCCCGGACCCCGCATTAACTATATCCGCTCTCCCCGGACCCTGCATTCACTATATCCGCTCTCCCCGGACCCTGCATTCACTATATCCGCTCTCCCCGGACCCTGCATTCACTATATCCACTCTCCCCCGACCCTGCATTCACTATATCCGCTCTCCCCGGACCCCGCATTCACTATATCCGCTCTCCCCGGACCCTGCATTCACTATATCCACTCTCCCCCGACCCTGCATTCACTATATCCGCTCTCCCCGCAGTCACTGTATCCTTCTCCTATCTCTCCCCAGCTGGACCTGATCACAGACCTCCTGGGAACGCCGCCTCTTACTGCCATGCGGTCAGCCTGCGAGGGAGCCAGAGCCCACATCCTACGTGGCCCCCACAAGCCGGTAAGTTTATCAAATAGGAAGCCTCGTAAATGAATAACAGCAGAGTCTGATGGGAGCGTTGGCAATAGCACCCAATCCAATACTGCTGTCCTTTTTGTGTTTTTTTATTCCTGTGCCGAAAAGTAGCAGTTGGAACCTGGTTGCTTCAACATTCCTTCCATTCTGTTTTTGCAGCAAATAGGAGGCTCATGTTGGAGCATTATAGAAACCGAACTGTTTTAATTCTGTCGCAGTGACAGAATTTTGTGTGATACATTAATGTGGACGCTGACAGTGGAAATGTTACTTTTAGGGCCATTTCACACCACAAAAATACACTCCGGATGTTTTCCAGATACATTTTTGCTCACAGTTCACACCACACTCCGTTTCCGGTAGGGATGCACCGACATTTCGCCCACTGAAACATACCAGCCGAAAACAGCTTTATCGGCAATTTAGCCGATACAGGAGACTGTGTGTTCTGCAGATGTGGGGGGGGGGGGGGGGGGCAGAGAAAGGCAGGAGAGGAGCAGTGTATACAGTGACTGGCTGTCTCTATATGTCAGTGCCGGTTTTTAAATGTAATTACCGGCTTTTTTTTTTCTTCACTATAGCTCACAGAATCAGTTGTCACTTTTCCTGGAGCTAAAAGAAAGAGTTTCCTTTTAGTTTATTTCCGCAAGTTAAAAGAAACAAAGTTTCCTTTAGCTCCGGGGAAATTGACAGCTAATTCTGTGAGCTATAGTGAAGAAAAAAAAAAGCCGGCGATTGCGTTTTAAAAATTGGCACTGACCTATAGTGACAGCCAGTGGGGGAGTCTCTCTGTATCTGCCACTGCTCCCTCACTGTATACACTGCTCCCCTCCTTGCACACACTGCCCCCCCCCAGCCCCTCCCCCCTACAAAGAGGACCTGTCACTCATATGCTATCACATAGGGGAATATTGGTCCCCTATGTAATAGCAATAAGATCATAAGTTTAAAATATATATATATATATATATATATATACATGAAAGTAGAAAAAAAATTGGAGCTTCCTCACCCCCACATACGCAGACATTTCGGTTTTCGGCCACATGCATTCTGAATTTTCGGTATCGGTTTCGGCATTTCTGTGCACCACTAGTTCCCAGTTCTACTTTTTTTTTTTTTTATTCACTGGAAACTGACTGGAACAGACTGTACTGGTGTGCACTAGGGCCATTGGAATACATGGAAAACACTGTGCATGCATTTTTTGATGCAGAAAAAAAACGCAATGAACTGCATCTAGTGTGAAGCAGCCCTTAAGGATGGTTCACACCAGATGCAGTCCAATGCCTTTTTTTTTTCTACATCAAAAATGCATGCACAGTGTTTTCCATGTATTCCAACGGCCCTAGTGCACACCAGTGCAATCTGTTTCAGTGCGTTCTGGTGCAGAAAAAAAAGTAGAACATGCTGCATTTTTTCTGCACAGAACTGTACTGGAACACAGCAAAATACGCACTGGAACGGAGTGTGGTGTGAAATGTAAGCAAAAACGCATCCGAAACACATCTGGAGCACATTTCTGGCCCTTGGTCGATGAAGTGCTGCATGTCAGTGTGCTTTTACTTGGTGACAGGTCCTCTTTAGCTCAGTGTTCTCCATTGTCTCTCGGCAGCCATCTCTCTCTGTCCTGTATATGCTGTCTGGTGAAGCCACCCATGAAGCTGTTCACCTCCTGTGCCGAATGCTGCTGTTTGATCCGGTGAGTTGTCTTGTGCTCGTCCGCATCTTCCAAGGCATTGTATGTTGGTGGGTGGGGGGCATACTTGGATCTCTGCTTTAATTTTGCATTAACTCTTAATTTTAACCACTTGTGGACTTTTGGCATGAGACGTGCACCCCCGAAAATGAGGAAGTATTTTGTACGCCCCGTCCCGTGCTCCCTGCTGACACTTCCCCCACCACTCCTGCCCGGCCCCACATTGTAACATCGCCTGCCTGTTGTTATTACAGGGGATATGTATATTCTTCGTGATAACAATAAAAGTCATAGTGTAAATCATTTGAAAACATTTTTTTTTTTGTTAAAGCACACCTGTGCGTGCATGCAAAAGACAAACGCACATGTCAGTCCTGCATGGGCACAAACAGCGATTGTCCCGCACATGTGGTACTGCAAACATCAGGTCGAGGGCAGGAATTCTAGCACCAGATCTCCTCTACACACACACACTTTATATTGCCCCAAGTATTGCTCGGCCTGCCTTTCCACACACATGACCTTTAATGGCCCCCCCTTTCTTAGTCCATAGCATCCAATATTGAGTTGGCCCCGCCCTTTCCATGCACATGACCTTTAATGGCCTCCCAGTCTTAGTCCGTAGGATTCAATATTGAGTTGGCCCCGCCCTTCGCAGCTATAACAGCTTCAATTCTTCTGGGAAGGCCGTCCACAAGGTTTAGGAGGGTGTCTATGGGAAGGTTGGACCATTCTTCCAGAAGCACATTTGTCAGGTCAGGCACTGAGGTCGGGGGAGGGGGCCTGGCTCGCAGTCTCCGCTCTAATTCATCCCAAAGGTGTTCTATGGGGTTGAGGTCAGGACTCTGTGCAGGACAGTCAAGTTCCTCCACCCCAAACTGGCTCCTCCATGTCTTTATGGACCTTGCTTTGTGCACTGGTGTGCAGCCATGTTGGAACAGGAAGGAGTCATCCCCAAACTCTTCCCACAAAGTTGGGAGCATGAAATTGTCCAAAATGGCTTGGTACGCTGGCACCTTAAGAGTTCCTTTTACTGGAACTAGGGGGCCAAGCCAAATCCCAGAAAAACAACCCCACACCATAATCCCCCCTCCACCAAACTTTACACTTGGCACAATGCAGTCAGGCAAGTTCCGTAATCTTGGCCACAGCCAAACCCAGACATGTCCATCGGATTGCCAGACAGAGAAGCCTGATTGGTCACTCCAGAGAACACGTCACCACTGCTCTAGAGTCCAGTGGCGGCGTGCTTTACACCACGGCATCCGACGCTTTGCATTGCACTTGGTGATGTAAGGCTTGGATGCAGCTGCTCGGCCATGGAAACCCATTCCATGAAGCTCTCTACGCACTGTTGTTGGGCTCATCTGAAGGCCACACCAAGTTTGGAGGTCTTTAGCTATTGACTCTGCAGACAGTTGGCGACTTCTGCGCACTGTACACTTCAGCATGCACTGACCCCGCCCTGTCATGTGACGTGGCCTACCACTTGGTGGCTGAGTGGCTGTTGTTCCCAGTTGCTTCCACTTTGTTATAATCCCACTAACAGTTGAGCGTGGAATATTTAGTAGCCGGGAAATGTCACGGATGGACTTATTGCACAGGTGACCACCTATCACGGGACCACGCTTGGAGTCACTGAGCTCCTGAGAGCGACCCATTCTTTCACCAATGTTTGTAGAAGCCGTCTGCATGCCTAGGGGCGTGATTGTATACACCTGTGTCCATGGAGGTGATTGGAACACCTGAATCACATGATATGGAGGGGATTGGAACACCTGAATCACATGATATGGAGGGGATTGGAACACCTGAATCACATGATTTGGAGGGCGGGCCCAATACTTCTGGCAATATAGTGTATGTATATATATAATCCATAAAAAAAAAATCATAGAAATGAGGAAGCATTGGTTGATTGAAAAAAGGAAATGAAATGTTTTTACTTGTTATCGTAAGCATTGGCATTTTTATAGCTGAATTTGTACGCCCATAGCAGAAATGTAAATCTGTACAGGTGCAAAAGCGGAAACAGGTAAAGAACGTAGGGCTTTCATTTTGTATTTATTTTATTTTGTCTCAGGTACTTATATAGCGCCGTCAATTTAGCAGCACTTTACATATATATTGTACATTCACATCAGTCCCTAACCCTCAAGGGGTGTACAATCTAAGGTCCCTAACCCTCAAGGGGTGTACAATCTAAGGTCCATAACTCACATTCATACATACACATACTAGGGACAATTTAGACAGGAGCCAATTAACCTACCAGCATGTCTTTGGAGTGTGGGAGGAAACCCACGCAGGCACAGGGAGAACATGCAAGCTCCAGACAGGTGGTGCTGTGGTTGGGATTTGAACCAACGACCCTAATGCTGCCAGATGGAAGTGCTAACCACTTAGCCATCATGCTGTGTATGCTGTTTTATTTATTTATTTTTTTATTGTTGGTATGGCACAACCAATATGCTCATAGCAGAAATGTAAATATGTCAATAGGGGGAGTACAGGTGCAAAAAAGCAAGACCTAAAAGGCTTCCATTTGCCACATGGTTTTATTCTAAAATAAAAAAAATATTTTTTTATTTGTTTTATGTTTTTGTTGTCATTTTAATTTTTCATTTTAAGTAAAGAGATTTTGCCAAGTCATCTGGCCCATAGTAGTAATGTCAGTATGCCCCTGGTCCATAAGAGGTGTGCAGGTGGAGAGGCTGAACTGCTCAAAGACCTGTAAGACTTTCATTCGGTTCACTGTTTTAATCCCCAGCTCAGGTTCTTTTATTATAGATGGCCACGTATCCTGACCACACAGAATCAGGAAGCCATATTATTAGAGCGTTGCGGTCTTACCACTGATGTCTTCTTGCAGTCAAAGAGGATCTCGGCTAAGGATGCCTTGGCCCACCCCTACCTGGAAGAAGGTCGTCTCCGTTACCACACATGTATGTGTCACTGCTGCTACTCCGTGTCGTCCGGCCGTGTCTACACCGCTGACTTTGAGCCCACGGCCACCGACCGATTCGATGACTCATATGAGAAGAGCCTGACTTCCGTCTGGCAGGTCAAAGGTGAGAGACGCTACTGGCTTCTGCTGCGTGGGTTGGGCGGGAGCTGGGGGGTGAGGTCAGAGGTTATCGGGCATAGACTCATGGTAGCTTCATCTTCTGCTCATACAGAGCTGGTTCATCGCTTCATCACAGACCAACAACAGGGAAAACGACCCCCGCTGTGTATAAACCCCCACTCTGCCGCGTTCAAAACATTTATTAGGTAAGCCGTGCTTCTCTACGCCAAATATGTTTTCACGTCTTGCTTCCAAAATACTAAAGCTAGAATCCGACAGACAACTTGATTTATTTCTTTTCTTTTTTTTGTTATGGTTTGTACAACTTTTTACAACAGTTCAACAGTAGGAAAAAGGGGCAGGTGGGGGGGGGGGGCATCTATCAATAAAAAAACCCGAAAAAAAACACCCTCTGCACTAAATGTGTGAATCCGTTGTTATCTGAAAGAGAACTATGCATTCCTATCCTTTACAGTCAAGGAAGCTGCATTTTACTCTGTTCTGCATTGGCCGTGGTGCTGCACATGATCGGCCATGATATCAGCCTCGTGATGGCTTAACAGGTCGGTTGAGAGCTGACATAAGCACACTAGAAACTGTAGTATGAAATGCATTGATTACAACGGTTTTGGAAAAAAAAAGGCCTCTTGCACATGGGCAGGTGGTAAAAACAGGCGGCTGAGTTTTAATACCGAAGCAGCTGCCATACCCAGTAGTTAAGCAACCTGGAGGATGCCAAGATAACATGCAGCAGTACCTGTCAGACTTGTCTGTTAAAATCCAGGGAGGTGTGCCTCCTTAGCCTCAGAGTCAGATCCCATTACTGTGCCCACCACTCAGGCTCCAAGGCAGACTCCATTACTGTGCCCACCACTCAGACTTCGAGGTAGACCCCATTACCGTGCCCACCACTCGGGCTCCGAGGCAGAACCCAGCACTGTGCCCACCACTCGGGCTCCGAGGCAGACCCCAGCACTGTGCCCACCACTCGGGCTCCGAGGCAGACCCCAGCACTGTGCCCACCACTCGGGCTCCGAGGCAGACCCCAGCACTGTGCCCACCACTCAGGCTCCGAGGCAGACCCCTGCGCTATGCCACCACTCGGGCTCAGAGCTGGGACCCATTATTGTGACATCACTCAGGTTTAGAGTCAGGACACATTATTGTGACATCATTCAGGCTCAGAGGCAGACCCCCATTACTGTACCCTTTGTCCAGCTCTTCACTTTCTTTGTATTTTTCTTTTAATATCACGTTCAGCTTTAATTTGAGGTTCACATTAGGGGGAGTTCTTGCTCCTGTACTGTGTACATGTATGAATGTCTTCCAAATGTTTTATTTTTTGTTTGTGATGTTGCTCAGAGACAGAGCCCTGTGGTGTGACATTACTCAGGCTCACAGGCAGACCCCATTACTGTACCCTTTGTCCAGCTTTTCACTTTCTTTGTGTCTTTCTTTGCCAGGTCCACGGCATGGCATTCCTCAAAAGTTTCCAAGAAAGAGGAAAGATGAACAGAATCCTCCTAGAGCTCCGGATATTGGGGACGAAGTCTAAGAAACCAGCTCCGGCTGTTCTCCGTTCACGGCATGAAGTTACCCGAATGTCCTTCCACTGCTGTACATGAGATAGTCCCAACCCCCCGTTCTCTTGCTCATTCCCTGCCTCTCCCCGTTTAATTTCCTCTTATTCCTCTCTGTTCCGCTTCGTAATGCTCTGGTTAAGGACTATACATCTTTATTTCCAGAATCCTATGCGGTTCTTTACCTTCCTCCCCAATGGGGGGGTGGCAGTGATTGGCCGAGGGACGTCATTACGGATAAAGGACGCTGTAAATATTTTCTATACAGAGATTCCTCTGCCTTGTCCAGCTAACCCCTCCCCTATCACTGCCTCACTGGAGCCTCGCCTACCTTGGATCCACCCCTGACCAATAGCGGGTGTGCTACTCTGTGTAGCATTTATTGTAGTGTTTGATATACACGGCCAAAATCTCACTTCTTTCCAGAGGGGAGGTGTGCTCCGTCTAATGCATCACTTCCTATATGTTGTGCTTTTAACCCTTCCTTTTTTTTTTTGTTTTTTTTGTATTCACTGTACAAAGTATCCTCGTGGTTGTTCAGCCGGTAACTAGGATCCGGGCAAATTAATAGGCTTGGACATTGGTTACCAAAGCTACAGGTCCAGTCCAGAGCAGTGCACTTTGGGAAGGTATTGGTGTTAGAGAATCAGAGGCAACCTGCCCGTGTGTGGGATAGCAGGGCAAGCCTTTGATTGGACCTCCATCCTAATCCCCTCCCCCCTTATTCACTATTTCCAAAATCCTTTTTTTCCCTTTTAGATGGAGAGTGTCCCAATGGACTCTAATAGAATGGCAGTTACAGAGTTGTGACCTTCTTCATTGGCTGGGACCTGAGGATAGCAATACTTGTCTGGCAGTTGGTTCTGGTGGGTTTTTTTTTATGAAGGCTACTAGACCGCAGTTTTAATGATCCTTCCACCTCTGTATGCACCAGGGTTGGTTGCTTGACTGGTGTCCAGGCTGCAAAGTGGGCGTGGTTTTTTTCCTCTGTGGCTGACTGCCACCTTGTGCTCATTGGGTAATATATTTTTGAGTTCACAATACCTTGTATCGCTGCTATTCTTGTGGACGGTGGGTGATGGGACAATAGAGGGTTTTAAATCCTGTACAAGGCAGTCAATTACACATCAGATGGTTCAAAATGATTGCCAACTAGTGGACACTAAACAATATTGCAGTGAGGGCATTTCCTCCATATAATGCCATTTTATTGCCTTCAGTGGACACTGAATGGTGCTGAAGAAGAGGGCATCACCTCCTTATAATGCTGTTGAATGCCATCTCATGGACACTGAATGGTCTTGCAGTAGAGGGCATCACCTCCATATAATGCTGTTGAATGCCATCTCATGGACACCGAATGGTCTTGCAGTAGAGGGCATCACCTCCATAGAATGCTGTTGAATGCCATCTCATGGACACCGAATGGTCTTGCAGTAGAGGGCATCACCTCCATAGAATGCTGTTGAATGCTTATGGTCTTGCAGTAGAGGGCATCACCTCCATAGAATGCTGTTGAATGCCATCTCATGGACGCTGAATGGTCTTGCAGTAGAGGGCATCACCTCCATAGAATGCTGTTGAATGCCATCTCATGGACACTGAATGGTCTTGCAGTAGAGGGCATCACCTCCATAGAATGCTGTTGAATGCCATCTTATGGACACTGAATGGTCTTGCAGTAGAGGGCATCACCTCCATAGAATGCTGTTGAATGCCATCTCATGGACACCGAATGGTCTTGCAGTAGAGGGCATCACGTCCATAGAATGCTGTTGAATGCTTATGGTCTTGCAGTAGAGGGCATCACCTCCATAGAATGCTGTTGAATGCCATCTCATGGACGCTGAATGGTCTTGCAGTAGAGGGCATCACCTCCATAGAATGCTGTTGAATGCCATCTCATGGACACCGAATGGTCTTGCAGTAGAGGGCATCACCTCCATAGAATGCTTTGAATGCCATCTCATGGACGCTGAATGGTCTTGCAGTAGAGGGCATCACCTCCATATAATGCTGTTGAATGCCATCTCATGGACGCTGAATGGTCTTGTAGTAGAGGGCATCACCTCCATAGAATGCTGTTGAATGCCATCTCATGGACACTGAATGGTCTTGCAGTAGAGGGCATCACCTCCATAGAATGCTGTTGAATGCCATCTCATGGACGCTGAATGGTCTTGCAGTAGAGGGCATCACCTCCATAGAATGCTGTTGAATGCCATCTCATGGACACCGAATGGTCTTGCAGTAGAGGGCATCACCTCCATAGAATGCTTTGAATGCCATCTCATGGACACTGAATGGTCTTGCAGTAGAGGGCATCACCTCCATATAATGCTGTTGAATGCCATCTCATAGACACTGAATGGTCTTGCAGTAGAGGGCATCACCTCCATAGAATGCTGTTGAATGCCATCTCATGGACACTGAATGGTCTTGCAGTAGAGGGCATCACCTCCTTATAATGCTGTTGATGACCATTTTGTGGACACTAAGTGGCCTTGCAGTAGTGGGCATTGCCTTCCTAAAGTGCTGTTGTGATTGCTATCTTGTGGACACTCAATGGCAATGAATCCCTATAACAGAAGAACACGATGGCGCTTCTAAAGTGCAGCAGAAAACACATTTTATAATAAGAGTAAATGCCCACTCCCACAAGTTTTAAAGGATAAAATGCATGTCATGTAACCCAAAAACCTTCATTTGTGGTCACAGGCAGTGTGGAAGAACATCCAACTAAGGCATGGAAACCTCTTGAGGCTTGAGAAAGAGGTGTTACTGCCTTGAAACATGTAACCACGCCTCCCACACACCTTCAGAGTCCGACGGCCCTGCTGAGGTTCCCACGCTGTCCAGTCTTTGACCGTTTGGCTTCCATGCCTTAACTTACTCTCTCCACAGCGGATCAAAGGTTTGACAGCGTGGGAACCTGAGCAGTGATGTCAGACTCTGGGGGTGTGTACGGGAGGCATGACTACGCGTTTCAAGGTGGTAACTCCTCTTTCTCCAGCCTGGAAGTTTCCATGCCTTAGCTGGAACTTCTTCCACCCTACCCGGGACCACAGATGACAGCGTTTGGGTTAAGTGACGTGTATTTTTAGTATTCATACTCATATGAGTGGATTTTTACTCCTTTTTTTTTTTTTCATAATACATTTATTTTATGCTGCACTTAAAATCGCCCTCTTATTTTCTTCAGATATCTCTATATTTGCAGGGGCTACTCTAAGGACTTTGTGGCCATTTTAGGATCATCTTATGGACCTTTTCCTTACTACATTTGGTTGCTGTTACCCTGGGGCATACTAGTGGTTTTGCGCAATGACAATTCCTAGAATGCTAGTGGACACTCGATGACATTGCCTCCCTATAATGCTGTTGGGTTAAAAAAAAAAAAGCAAAAATCAGCGATAAGCCCCAGAGGAAACAACTATCCAGGGCCTAAGCCTCCTGTTCAGCTTGAATGGAACTGGACCTGTTCCGTGTCACGGTCCTGGAACTAGTATCTAGTAGTTGGAGTCAGGGGCGGACTGACCATTTACAAACACGGGCCCGGGGTCAGTAGGGAGCCCCATGATATGCCCCTGGTACCTTTTTCATAGGCTTTTTTGAGTTTGGGCAAGGACACAGGGGCCCCATGATCCCCTATTGCCCAGGGGCCCCGTGAGTTGTCAGTCCGCCCCTGGTCAGAGTTCAATCTCCCATCTGGGGCTTTTGTCTACTCGCTGCTGCCATCTTGCGGTTGCTGGTTGGCATTGCAATGAAGCAATTCCTCATGACAACAATTGTTCGTGCAGCTATGTCGCTGCCATCTTGTGGTTGCTGGTTGGCATTGCAATGAAGCAATTCCTCATGACAACAATTGTTCGTGCAGCTATGTCGCTGCCATCTTGTGGTTGCTGGTTGGCATTGCAATGAAGCAATTCCTCATGACAACAATTGTTCGTGCAGCTATGTCGCTGCCATCTTGTGGTTGCTGGTTGGCATTGCAATGAAGCAATTCCTCATGACAACAATTGTTCGTGCAGCTATGTCGCTGCCATTTTGCGGTTGCTGGTTGTTGTTGCAATGCAGGATTTTTCTTTTCCCTGCAATATAATGCAGACGTGTGTAGCTGTCTTGTGGACACTGAGTGATACTGCAGCAGAGGATTTTTACTATAAACGACCCACAAGCTGCGGTAGTAATTGTAGGTGTAGCCGTGTTGCTGCCGTCTTGTGGTCAATGGGTAATAATATTGCAGTTGGGTGGTGGTGGTGGAGGAGGGTGGGGGGGACTTCTCCCACCAGAATGCAATGTTGAACCCCCTGCACTGCTGGAGGAACCTGTTACAGCCTCCGGTCGAGAACTGGTAGCTTGAAGGGATGCTCCGTCTTGACTGTTTTTTTTTTTTTTTGTTTTTTTTGTTTGTTTTTTTCCTCTCCCTATTCTCACCGATTTCTTAACTTATAAACTTGTGTACAGATGTGTATCACGTGTGCTAGGGCGAATGACATATATCACTGTACCTATGGTTTGAAACCCATTCAATAATCTACCTCTTCCATTAAGTGTTTATTTTATTATGATTGTTTGAAACTTGTTAAAATATTGTGTTTTTTTTTTGTTTTTTTCCTAAATGTGAAAAACCCGAGTTCCCTGAAAACTTGAATTTAGCATCTACAGGATTTATTTCAAGCCTGTTGGTTGGATCCAGCAGCTTAAATAAACTCTGTCCTGCCTTTTAAACTGGATGTGTTGTGTCGTCTTTTTCAAGTGCCGGCCTTCGCTCGCATGGATCCCGACCCCAGAAAGCCGAACTCCAGGTGGGAAGAATCCAACATTCTAGTTATGTAAACACATTCACTACATTTTCATATACGTTTTGATATTTTAGTTGTAAAAGTTATTTTAAGATTTGTTAAAGTGTCGGGAAAAAAAAAATACAGACATGCAGTACATTATTATATTATTATTATTATTATACAGGATTTATATAGTGCCAACAGTTTATAACAATATAACCACAGTGACTAAATGGTTAGCACTTCTGCCTGGCAGAACTCGGGTCGTTGGTTCGAATCCCAACAGTGGCACCACCTGCCTGGAGTTTGCATGTTCTCCCTGTGCCTGCGTGGGTTTCCTCCTGGTACTCTGGTTTCCTCCCACCCTCCAAAGACATGCTGGTAGGTGAATTGGCTCCTGTCTAAATTGTTCCTGGTATGTGTATGTATGAATGTGAGTTAGGGACCTTAGATTGTACACCCCTTGAGGGTTAGGGAGTGATGTGAATGTACAATATATATGTAAAGCGCTGCGTAAATTGACGGCGCTATATAAGTACCTGAAATAAGTAATAAATAAATAATAATAACCATCTGCCTGGAGTTTGCATGTTCTCCCTGTGCCTGCGTGGGTTTCCTCTGGGTACTCCGGTTTCCTCCCACCCTCCAAAGACATGCTGGGAGGTGAATTGGCTCCTGTCTAGATTGTCCCTAGTATGTGTATGTATGAATGTGAGTTAGGGACCTTAGATTGTACACCCCTTGAGGGTTAGGGACCTTAGATTGTACGCCCCTTGAGGGTTAGGGACTGATGTGAATGTACAATATATATGTAAAGCGCGGCGTAAACTGACGGCGCTATATAAGTACCTGAAATAATAATAACGGGAGACAATACAGTTCAGTATAAGAGGGTTAGGAGGGCCCTGATCCTTGGAGCTTACAATCTAAGACATCTGTGCAACACATGCTCACTTCCCTATGTTTTGTCCCTTTAAAGTGGAGCTCCATCCAAAAGGGGAAGTTCCGCTTTAAGGACTGATCCCCATTAAGGATTGGCACCTTTGGGGGGTGCGGGTACCCGAATATGACAGGTTTCCGGTCCGATCACCTAGGTGATCGGAAGCGGAAGGTATCCTCCCTCCCGGTAGTCTTTTAGGACACGTGACAGGTCCCAGAAGACTACAGGACCATTCATGAAGCGCAGCGCTACCCCCGCATGCGCAGTGGGCACCCGGCTGTGAAGCCGTAATCTATCACAGCCGCGTGCCCACACTGAAGATGCCGGCCTCCTGGAATACAGGACGGCCGGTGAAACGGGCTGCGGGGGGGACAACACGGGACCGAGGGACAGGTAAGTGGCTGTTTTTTAAAAGTCAGCAGCTGCAGTTTTTGGAGCTGCTGACTTTTATTTTTTAACAGGGTGTGCGGAACTCCGCTTTAACCATTTGCCACCGCCCACAGTACATCTACAGGCTAGGCAACATACCCATACATTGCCTCCTGTTACCTGCGCCCCCTGCTCACCTGTGCTGTGATTGGACACAGCACGAGTTGGTCAGCAGGTTTGAGCCAATGATTCTGGCTCTATACCTGCTGATCAACTGGCCAATCACAGCACAGAGTTCTGTGTTTACAAACACAGCGATCAGGTGGTTTCTTTTCCCTGAAAAGCGAGGAGAAAAAACAGATTTGTGAGTATAACCAGCACACATTACACTTGTTAGGCACACAGTTAACCCCTTGATTGGCCTTTGATGTTAACACCTTCCCAGCCAGTGTCATTAGTACAGTGCGCAGTGTTAGCACTGGTCACTGTAGTAGCTTCACTAGTGACATCAGTGTCAGTTAGTCAGTGCCCCCCTCCCCCTCAGCCAGTATGCAAGTGTACAATCCAAATGCACACGTTTCTGCGTTTAAAAATGGCGGTGTGTATAAGTGGACGCTGCAGTGACAATCGGCTGGAACCAACCAGAATCAGCGAGGGAAAATGTCACCGGCACACCGAGGATCACCAATATGAGTCCAAAAGTTTTAATGAAGGATCACATAGTTACAGCAAGGCAACGTTTGGTTTTCTTAAATAGTTCTCCAGTTTCTGTCACAATTTGTCACGTCTGATGAAGAGGTCCTGTGAGACTCCGAAACGTTGCCTTGCTGTAACTATGTGATCGTTCATTAAAAATGTGGACCCATATTGGTGATCTTCGGTGTGCTGGTGACATTCTACCCCCCCCTCCAGCAAGTGTCTGTCTGCACCAGATTGCCCGCCACACTATCACAATCCCACTATAAGTTGCTGATCGCTGCCATTATTAGTATAGCATCTAGAGCTGCGTGAATTCCAGTATACAGGTGTACCTCGGTTTACGAACGACTCGGTTATCGTAATTTTTGGTGTACGAATGAAAATAAATGCCTCGGTTTACAAATTTTTTATGAATTTTTTTTTGCAATACGAAGTGCATGTCGGTGCCGATGTTTCTAAAATGGGGTGCCTCGAGACTGTCCATAATTTTCAAAGGGCACCCCATCCTAAAATGTGAAAAAACTATTCTACTAGTTTTATATAACGCAGCAAGATCCACACATGTAGGACACCCAACATTAGAGGGGATTTATTCTTTCAAAGCAAATACACTTTGGCGCACTGGTACTGACTAGTAGTCCATTGTTTCTCCTCTCCCTCAGTTTTTCTCCATCACTGAGATAATGTGACCCCAGCACTGATGGAGAGAGGCAGGGGAGGGTCAAACTAGGATGCTGTGCAGGCAGCTGACAACCTCCCTATCAGCTGATGATGTCATTGGTTGTCAGGATGCCGGCAGCTAGAAGGTGGTAATGACGCACAATGAAAACGTGGCTTTGTGTAACTAAAAGGCCGGCTTGTTCCACCCGCTGACTTGTATACGGGTTTTGGGCAATTTTTAGACCTTTTGCCAAGGCACCCCTGAAGAACGTCAAGGCACCCCGGGGCGCCTGGGCACCCTGGTTGAGAAAGGGTGCTCTAGGGGAGAAGTAAGTATGGATCCTGGCGTTTACACACCCTGCAATACAGAAAAATACCTGTTGTTGATCTGCAAGAAATACTTTTAATGTTTTGGGCTGGCAACGCACATTATTTTTTGGACTGAAATCAAAGGTGGTGGTGTCAGCCCTGTCCATTTGCCCTTTCCTGAGCTTCCACAGCATAGGGTCTAATTGTTCTGTAGTCCAAGAACTGGGAGGGCTAATGAGACTCCTTGAAGTAACAGGAAGTGAGCAGAGGCCCAGGACAGCTCTAAATTTCACATGCACAAAATTGTGTTGAGATTATTGAAGAGTTAAGCTGCTTGTGGATGATGTCATGTCAGCAGGTGACCATACTGTCTGGATAGACTGGGTCTGAGGAGGCATGTGAATGCATTAAGCAACATTTGAAACTTCTTTATTCTATTAAGTATTAGGAACACACCCCAGCATTTATCTCCACACAGACGCCCTCATCCAATCATAGATTCTCAGGTTAGATGTTTGTGCAAGAACAGGGTGGGAGGTTGTGGAACCACCTGATCTAGTTACATCATCCCATCCTTGGTGTCAGTGCATAGGTGTTCATTTTTACGTAAAACTAGACCGGAAGCTTCCAAACTTTCCAACCTCCCGTCCTGTTCTTGGACAATAATCGTCTCCACATTCCATGGCGATTGGATTGAGGTGTCGGTGCTCCCAGTGTGGATATTAATGTTGTCGTAGCTTCCTGATATGTATGAGAACTGAAGACGTGGCTTGGAGGAGCTATTCATGTCTTCAACATTACAGAACACGTGTAGTTGAAAGTGACTAATTACTACGGTATGTGATGTGTTACATGGGAGTCATGGTGTCACCTATCCCTCTCTTGGCTGTCATGGAGTCACCTATCCCTCTCTTGGCTGTCATGGTGTCACCTATCCCTCTCTTGGCTGTCATGGTGTCACCTATCCCTCTTTTGGCTGTCATGGTGTCACCTATCCCTCTATTGGCTGTCATGGTGTCACCTATCCCTCTCTTGGCTGTCATGGTGTCACCTATCCCTCTCTTGGCTGTCATGGTGTCACCTATCCCTCTCTTGGCTGTCATGGTGTCACCTATCCCTCTATTGGCTGTCATGGTATGCATAACCTATAATCCTCTTGTACGTCATGGTGTCATCCATACCCCTATTTGTCAGCATGGTGTTTCCCGTACCCCTCTTGGCTGTCGAATCAGGTACACTGCTCTTGGCTGTCATATGAATGGCGTCTTCCCTTTTTGGCTGTCATGGCATGTATGATCTCTCCCCTTTTTTGGCTGCCATGGCATATATGACCTCTGTCTCTCTTGGCTGTCATGCCATGTATGGCCTCTCCCCTTTTTGGCTGTCATGGCATGTATGATCTCTCCCCTTTTTTGGCTGCCATGGCATATATGACCTCTGTCTCTCTTGGCTGTCATACCATGTATGGCCTCTCCCCTTTTTGGCTGTCATGGCATGTATGGCCTCTCCCCTTTTTGGCTGCCATGGCATATATGACCTCTGTCTCTCTTGGCTGTCATGCCATGTATGGCCTCTCCCCTTTTTGGCTGTCATGGCATGTATGGCCTCTCCCCTTTTTGGCTGTCATGGCATGTATGGCCTCTCCCCTTTTTGGCTGTCATGGCATGTATGACCTCTGTCTCTCTTGGCCGTCATGGCATGTACAGTTGGGTCCATCTAGATTTGGACACAGGCACAATGTTAGTTTTTTCAGGTATCAACCAAAACATATTCAAGGTATAGTTCTATGATGGATATGGGGTGGAAGTGCGCACTCTCAGGTGTAATTTGAGGGTATGTACATCCAAACTGGAGGAAGGGTTCAGGTATTACAGCTCTTAAGAGTAGCCATCCCCCCTTTTTTCTAGGGACCAAAAGTAATTGGACAATTGAATCAAAAGCTGTTTCATGGCCAGGTGTGGGCTACTCCTTTTGAAAAAGTCTACATTCCTGACAGGTAGGGCTTCGCTCCCTAAAAGTGGATGACGTCTCGTTACTCTTCACTGCAGGAAGATACACAGAGAACGGATCCACCCATGAAGTAAACAAGGCTTCAGTAAGAGGAACTAAACACAATCACTCCGATCACATCATCTTTTACATGTTCATGCAACTGCAAACGTTCTCAGTGTCGGTTTTATTAAAATAATCTCTGATGATCCCAACATGAAGGTTCTGGCACTTCCTGTTATAGGGTGACAACTGTCTCTTGATCAGGCTCCTGTGTTGTCACTCTGTCACATAATCTCCGATGGCGACTACAAGTACCTGTCCAGACACACATTGTGAAGGGATGATGCAGTGTTGTCAGTCCAGAGCAATGCATGTAAACCCGAAGGAGCCTGGAGGAGACCAACAGTGCTGAGAGGCTGAAAAAAATAATTGTATACAACTTCTCTTTCTGAAAGGATGGCACCATCTTTGTTCAGGCATCTGCTGGGGTCACCAACTACTTCCTGGAGAGAACATCTGTCTCACAATGATGTAAATCCTGAACCCTGAGCAGTTTTTGGCTGTGTTCACAAATTTCTGCCACAAGCCAGCCCTTCTGCAGAGTCTTTTGACCTGCTACAAAGTTACAATGTACAGGCTGATCACTGGGGGAGGGGAGACTGAGGAAATGTTCTCCCTTTCCAGCCATGACTTGGGTACCCTGCCTGCGAGGTGCCTGAGAGATTGAGTGATGGGTGTATAACGACCAGACCGCATGGACGCCGTGCGTCACGTTTCCTCTCACGTGGCTTCAGAGCCGGTGACGGAAGTTTTCTGTACACAGAAGTTTGTGGTTTGGATGCAATTTCCTCTTCCACCGCCCTCTACCCCAAACCTTCACTGGAGCGGAGACGAGGGGACCTTTATTAAGGTATGATAATGATTTTACTGCGAATTGATTGCGTCTTCTGCAGCTGTAGTGCCGCATGGACCGTTCCACTGGGATGTGTCTGCTGCACTGCATTGTGTGTATGGTACGGCCACGTCATGAACACGCAGGGATGGCTCTGTACACATAGGGATGTATAGATAAAGCCGACATTCAACACAAATCTTTCTGCTCCATGTGTATTCAGTAACAGTGACTGATTCTCCACCAGTGAATGTTTGATGAAAGTCACATTGACTGCCTAATAAAAATGCCCCATTCTTACCGGTATGATAACTAGACATTGCTGCATTGGGGTGTAATCACACAGAGCCAATGTCCATACCGAGGTCCAAGAAACATTGCTACATTGTAACAGTATCAGTGTTTATGTGTGTATACAGTTGTGTTCAAAATAATAGCCGTCAGACATCACTAACTGGATCAATCACTGTTTTTGGTAGAAATTATATTTCTACATGGCAGATAATTTCCTAGCAGGTGTAGTAGAGTAATAGAAATCCAACAGATCCAACAGTCATGACATGCATGCTGCTGATTCTGTGTCATTGAATCACTCATTGAAAGCGGCGTGTTCAAAATAATAGCAGTGTGGAGTCCTATTAGTGAGGTCATTCATTCTCTGAAAAACAGGTGGCAATTATTGCCCTTATTTAAGGAAGGAAGGCAGCAAATGTTGTCCATGCTGGTTACAGTGCATTTCTCTCTGAAATTCTGAGGAAAATGGGTCGTTCCAGACATTGTTCAGAATAACAGCGTACCTTGATTAAAAAGTTGATTGGAGAGGGGAAAACATATAAAGAAGTGCAGAAAATGATCGGCTGCTCAGCTAAAATGATCGCAAATGCTTTAAAATGGCAACCAAAACCTGAAAGACGCGGAAGAAAGCGAAAAACTACCATTGGAATGGATAGAAGAATAGCCAAAATGGCGCGGACTCAGCCAACAATCAGCTCCAGGAAGATGAAAGAAGGTGTGACGTTCCCTGTGAGGACTGTTACAATTAGAAGACGCCGATGTGAAGCCAAGCTATCTGCAAGAAGTCCCCGCAAAGTCCCACTGTTGGGAAAAAGACGTGTGCTGAAGAGGTTACAATCTGCCAAAGAGCACATTGACCGGCCTAAAGAGAAATGGCGCAACATTTTGTGGGCTGATGAAAGTAAGATTTTTCTTTTTGGGTCTAGTGGGCGGAGACAGTTTGTCAGACGACCCCCAAACACTGAATTCAAGCCACAGTACACTGTGAAGACCGTGAAGCATGGTGGTGCAAGCATCATGATATGGGGATGTTTCTCATACTACGGTGTTGGGCCTATTTATCGCATACCAGGGATCATGGATCAGTTTGAATCCATCAGAATACTTGAAGAGGTCATGCTGCCTTATGCTGAAGAGGAAATGCCCTTGAAATGGGTGTTCCAACAAGACAACGACCCCAAACACACCAGTAAATGTACAACATCTTGGTTCCAGACCAACAAGATGGACGTTATGGAGTGGCCAGCCCAATCCCCGGATCTTCATCCAATAGAAAACTTGTGGGGTGACATCAAAAATGCCGTTTCTGAGGCAAAACCAAGAAATAGAGAAGAACTGTGGAATGTGGTCCAATCATCCTGGGCTGGAATACCTGATCACAGGGGCCCGAAGTTGGGTGACTCCATGCAACACAGATGTACAGCAGTTCTCAGAAACAGTGCGACTACAACCAAATATTCATGAAGTCATTCAAAGGAAAGCAAAATCTTCAAACATTTCTCAGTTTATATAGTGAATGTTGGAGTTTGTAAAGAAGAATACAAACACTGCGATTTTTTTGAACCGTCTAATATTCACTTTTCTTCCATTTTTTTAATGGAACAACACAAATTTGATGTATTTTTCTTCATGTTGTGATTTGGAATAGAATGTGTCGTGTTCCCAATGCATTTGTGTGGATGGAAATAAAAGCTATTAGAAGGATTTTCAGCTTTATTCACTTTTTTCAACACACTGCTATTATTTTGAACACAACTGTATATACTGTATATTGAGTTACATAGTTAGTCTGGCTGAAAAAAAGACAAAAGTCCATCCAGTGCAACCATTAAAAAAAAAAAAAGTTATAATCCTACACCCACAGTTGATCCAGAGGAAGGCAAAAAAAACCCCAGCAAAGCACGATGCAATGTGCTCCTTCCTGATCCCCCGAGAGGCAATCGGATATTCCCTGGATCACCTTTCCCTATAAATGTTATATCCAGTTATATTCTGTGTATCCAAGAAAGAATCCAGGACTTTCCTACAGCAATCCACTGAGCTGGCCACAACCAACTCTTGAGGGAGTCTATTCCACATTCTCAGCTCTCACTGTGAAGAAACCTTTCCGTGTTTGGAGATTAAATTTATTTTCCTCCAGAGGTAAAGAGCGCCCCCTTGTCCTCTGTGATGACCTCAGGGGGAATAACTCTACACCAGGGGCGGACTAACCATTCGGGTACTTGGGCACTGCCCGAGGGCCTGGGGTCAGTAGGGGACCCCATGAGATGTCCCTGGTATCTTTCATAGGCTTTTTGGGTGTGATTTGAGTGTGGGTGAGGACACAGGGGCCCCATGATCCCCTATTTCCTGGGGGCCCCATAAGTTGTCAGTCCACCCTTGCTCTACACCGAGTCCATTATATCATAATATGAACCACTGATGTATTTATACATGTTTGATATATATATATTTATCAGCGGGAACGCAGGCACCTCCAGCTCTGAAAGTATTTAATGGCACGGGGTTTAGGGATGTGCTGGAAGGTCTATTGATGGTGGCTGTTGGGGGATCTATTGTCACTGGAGAGAATCCATTTTTGCGCTATGATCTTTTGTTGCTGGGGGGTCATTTGTTGCTGGAAGGGATCTACTACTGAGGAAGGGTTCTATTGTTGCTGGGGGGATCATTTGTTGCTGGAAGGGATCTACTACTGAGGGAGGAGTCTATTGTCGCTGTGGGGGGTCATTTGTTGCTGGAAGGGATCTACTACTGAGGGAGGGGTCTATTATTGCTGGGGGTCATTTGTTGCTGGAAGGGATCTACTACTGAGGGAGGAGTCTATTGTCGCTGTGGGGGGTCATTTGTTGCTGGAAGGGATCTACTACTGAGGGAGGGGTCTGTTATTGCTGGGGGGTCATTTGTTGCTGGAAGGGATCTACTACTGAGGGAGGGGTCTATTATTGCTGGGGGGTCATTTGTTGCTGGAAGGGATCTACTACTGAGGGAGGAGTCTATTGTCGCTGTGGGGGGTCATTTGTTGCTGGAAGGGATCTACTACTGAGGGAGGGGTCTGTTATTGCTGGGGGGTCATTTGTTGCTGGAAGTGATCTACTACTGAGGAAGGGCTCTATCGTCACTGGGGGGTCATTTGTTGCTGGAAGGAATCTACTACTGAGGAAGGGCTCTATCATCGCTGGGGGTCACTTGTTGCTGGAAGGGATCTACTACAGAGGTAGGGGTCTATTGTTGCTGGGGGGTCATTTGTTGCTGGAATGGATCTACTACTGAGGGAGGGGTCTATTGTTGCTGGGTGGTCTTTGCTGCTGGAAGGGATCTACTATTGAGGGAGGGGTCTATTGTTGCTGGGGGGGTCTTTGCTGCTGGAAGGGATCTACTACAGAGGTAGGGGACTATTGTTGCTGGGGGGTCGTTTGTTGCTGGAAGGGATCTACTACTGAGGGAGGGGGTCTATTGTTGCTGGGGGGAGGTCATTTGTTGCTGGAAGGGATCTACTATTTAGGGAGGGGTCTATTGTTGCTGGAGGGGGGTCTTTGCTGCTGGAAGGGATCTACTACTGAGGGAGAGGTCTATTGTTGCTGGCTGCTGGAGAGTCTGTTGATTCTGGTTTCTGAGAGATCTGTTGTTGCTGCTGGGGGTCATATTCTGTTGCGACTGTCCATTGTTGTTGGGTAGGGGTCTATTGCTGCTGAAGGGAAACTACTTTACTGCTTTTCTTGTTATCATTAACAAATTCCATGCAAATTACTTAGCACCATAAAATGATACTTGGTTTATGTAGTCTCTAAACGCAGCAGTAATGGGAGGTGGGAAGAGGTGGAACCAAGAGACAGTGCTTGGAGGTGGGTGGTGGGGGCAGAGACAAGGAGGCGACTTTGATGGGGGGGGGGGGGGTTCAGTACCTATTCTCTGTGAAGAAAAGCCCAGGTAGAGTGGAGTGAGATCGGCAAGCACCTGAAGGTGTCTTCTCTACACATAGAGATGTACATTATATTGCCAAAAGTATTAAAGTATTGGCCCCGCCCTCCAAATCATGTGATTCAGGTGTTCCAATCCCCTCCATGGACACAGGTGTATACAATCAAGCCCCTAGGCATGCAGACTGCTTCTACAAACATTGGTGAAAGAATGGGTCGCTCTCAGGAGCTCAGTAACTCCAAGCGTGGTCCCGTGATAGGTGGCCACCTGGGCAATAAGTCCATCCGTGACATTTCCTGGCTACTAAATATTCCACGCTCAACTGTTAGTGGGATTATAACAAAGTGGAAGCAACTGGGAACAACAGCCACTCAGCCACCAAGTGGTAGGCCACGTCACATGACAGGGCGGGGTCAGCGCATGCTGAAGCGCACAGTGCGCAGAAGTCACCAGCTGTCTGCAGAGTCAATAGCTAAAGACCTCCAAACTTGGTGTGGCCTTCAGATGAGCCCAACTACAGTGCGTAGAGAGCTTCATGGAATGGGTTTCTATGGCCGAGCAGCTGCATCCAAGCCTTACATCAAGCGCAATGCAAAGTGTGGGATGCTGTGGTGTAAAGCACGCCGCCACTGGACTCTAGAGCAGGGGAGATGTGTTCTCTGGAGTGACTAATCACTCTTCTCTGGCAATCCGATGGACGTGTCTGGGTTTGGCGGTTGCCAGGAGAACGGTACTTGCCTGACTGCATTGTGCCAAGTGTAAAGTTTGGTGGAGGGGGGATTATGGTGGGGGTTGTTTTTCAGGGGTTGGGCTTGGCCCCCTAGTTCCAGTGAAGGGAACTCTTAAGGCAACATTTTAGACAATTTCATGCTCCCAACTTTGTGGGAGGAGTTTGGGGATGGCCCCTTCCTGTTCCAACATGACTGCCCACCAGTGCACAACGCAAGGTCCATAAAGACATGGAGGAGCCAGTTTGGGGTGGAGGAACTTGACTGTCCTGCACAGAGTCCTGACCTCAACCCCATAGAACACCTTTGGGATGAATTAGAGCGGAGACTGCGAGCCAGGCCCCCTCCCCCGACATCAGTGCCTGACCTGACAAATGTGCTTCTGGAAGAATGGTCCAACCTTCCCATAGACACCCTCCTAAACCTTGTGGACGGCCTTCCCAGAAGAGTTGAAGCTGTTATAGCTGCAAAGGGCGGGGCCAACTCAATATTGAACCCTACGGACTAAGACTGGGGGGCCATTAAAGGTCGTGTGTGTGGAAAGGGCGGGGCCAACTCAATATTGAACCTTACGGACTAAGACTGGGAGGCCATTAAAAGGTCATGTGCGGGGGAAAGGGCGGGGCCAACTCAATATTGAACCCTACGGACTAAGACTGGGAGGCCATTAAAAGGTCATGTGCATGGAAAGGCCAGCCAACCGATACTTTTGGCAATTTCGTGTGTATATGTAAACCTGACATTCAACAAATCCTTGCTCTAGGTGAATCCCTGGTGTGTGTGTTCTCAGTAAAAGTGATTGAGTCTCCACCAGTGACTATTTGGTGATAGTTACATTGACTGTTTAATAAAAATGCCCCATACTTACCGGTATGATGAGTACTCGGCCCAGATTAGATACTGGAGCATTGGGATGTAATTACACAGAGCAGATATCCATACTGAGGTCCAAAGCACAGCTCATTGGAGTGAATGTGGTTTTATCACCCCCCCCCCCCCCAACCATTGGCAGCAGTGGGGGTATTCACAGTACACAGCGTGTGTACACTTGTCAAGCTGACCGTTGGTTTTCAGATAGAGGTGATTTGGTGAGGATGTAGTGACTACAGTCCCCTGGTGGGATCCCCATGCCGTGTATTCTGGGCTCTGTTCTTCCACTTGCATGCCAGGGTTGCCAGGTAGAATGTGGGAGATCAACAAACATCCATTTGTTGATCCTCTCTCTGGTGAAGGAACCTGGAAGAAACATGTATTTCACCAGGGCTCAGAGCTGTTGTTCCCCGGCTGCTGTGACTAGGGAAGCAGCTAATAAAGCAAGATCTGTGCTTGATTAGCTGCAGTGGCGTGTGGAGGAGATATTTAGGAGGACCTGTCGCCAGCAATATGCAATCACATAGCGGGGCTTGTTAGTTAGCAATACAGTAAGAGTGATTCTAAAGGTTTTTTTTTTTATAACAAACATGTTTTACTTACCTGCTCTGTGTAATGGTTTTGCACAGAGCAGCCCGGATCCTCCTCTACTGATCCCCTGCCAATTACTTCTGCTCCTCCTATTCTACAAATGCCCCCGTAGCAAGCAGCTTGCTATGGAGGCACTCCTGAGCTGGACTGTGTGTGTCTATTGACACACATAGTGCGACTTGGCCCTGCCCCCCCCTAACCCCCCTGCTACCTCCTTAGTGGTTTTGACTGGACTGGAGAGCAGCAGGAGTTAATGGCTCCCACTGCCATGGAGCCAGTAGACAGACCAGGAAGAGGAGACAACTGGGCACAGCGCTGGATCGTCGTGTTCACTAATATGTTACCTAAAAAAAAAATTGTAACTACCACAATTTTGTTTTCAAGGGTCTCTGTTTTCAGAAAATATGTTGGGGGCTTAAACTAATCTTTTGTCCTAAAATGCGCATTTTAACATTGAAAGAATGTCTTCCTCAATAGATGTAAATCCATTATGCACCAAATGCCTTTGAAAACTCAGATATTAACTTGTAAAAGTAAGGGTGACATCATCACTGTGCTGTACATAATTTGTGCAAGGAGCAGAGTGGTGGGAGGGGCCCAGTAGGCTGCCTACAGAAAGCTACAGGAGGGGGCGGAGACAAGACCAGTCCTTCTGCACAAGGAGGGAGAGCAGCAGTGAGCGGTCTTTATTACAGGAAGTCTCACACTGGATTTGTATTCTGGATCTGGAAGAAATACACAAAGTGCACTGAGAGTCAAGAAGAATAGATTATATTGGTTGTATTTTAAAGTTCAGATTTAAATTTATTTAAAATTTTTTTCTGTGTCTGGATTATTTATTTTTTTTCAATGAAAGGCCATTCACTGGCACTAGAACAGATCCAAGACAACTGAAACAACCTTTAAATCCACCAAAAAGCATTTTTTTTTCTTTTTTTGCTGGCTATTTTCCCTTTTGTTGGCACCTGGTGATTCTGCCATTAACACATTTCCTGTCCTAGGGTGACAACGCATACTCACTGTACTGTGTATATAAGGGACTACAGAACACCTCCCCCTCTCCTCATCGCCATAAAATAGGGAGAATGTGTTCTGTATGTTCATGCAACGGACAACAGAGCATCGTACGCAGAACACACAGGAACTCCTCAGTTCACCAGGTTTCTGGCAGGATCAACAGGTATTTTATTGCACAACAGATACAGCAGAACACTTTCAAATGAATGTTTAACAGACCCAAAAGGGCGCAAATTATTATGTTTATTTTGAATTACTATCATTATTATATAATTATTAATTTATTAACTATTTTAGTTCATTTAGTTATTATTCATTATATAGATATTAATTTATGACTATATAATAATTATTTAGTAGTTATTCATTATATAAATATTAATGTATTAATGGAATAATTATTAATGTAATTCTGCGTTATATAAATGTTTATTAATAACATATACTGTAGTTATTAATTTAGTAATTCTAAATTATGTAAATATTCCTGTATTATTAATATTTGTAACGGAACCGACCCCAGACTGCGCTTGGGTACCTCCGTTAGGATATCGCTTCCCCATCTGAACACCGACCACAGACACCACAGCCGACCATACAAGACTAGACGACACCAGACTTGAAGTAAACCAGGAGGTAGACTACTTTATTTTAACACAGATACAAGATATATACACTCAAGGGAACAACCCCCCCCTCCCTGCATAATGACACTGGGTGGGGCAATCTACATTTAGTAACAAGAGACACAGCAACAGACAGTCCCATCAGGAGGGAGGGCTGCTAGAGACACCCCCCTTCACAATACACAAACTCATACATCCCATAAAAGTTTGCTCCCAAGCAAGACACACAATAGAACAATGGGATGCAGCCACGTGGCATTAAACAATCCACAACCCCCCACCGCAATATTAGGACAGATCACCCTGTGCCCCTAACAGGCACAGGGTGACTTACACATAACAGGGATATGAGGAACTGAGACAGGGGTCTCCCCACCTCTCCAAAGTGAGCTTTGTTCTATGGGCCCCCCACCCAAAGTCACTCCCGTCACAATATTATTAAGTACATAATTATTACTTATATAAATGTTTAATTATTAATTAAATAATTCTTACTTATATAAATAATAATTTATTGATTATTAATTTAGTATGTACTGTATTTATTATATAAATATCCATGTATAAATGACATAATTATTAAAGTAGTAATTATTCATTATAATAAATGTTTATTACTTACAGCATTATGAAGTAATTATTAATTATATAAATATTAATTTGATTATATAATTATGGATTTAGTATTTATTCATTGTATAAATGTTCATGTGTTATATAATTTATTAATGTAGTCATTATTACTTATATAAATGTCTATTAATTAATTATTAATGTAGCAATTATTACTTATTTAAATAAAAATATATATTGATTATCTAATTATTAATTCAGTAATTATGCATTATATAAATATTCATGTATTAATTATAGAATGATTAAAGTATTAATTATTGATTATATAAATGCTTATTAATTACATCGTTGTGAAGTTAGTAATGATATCAATATTAATTTATTGATTATATAATTATGGATTTAGTATTTATTCATTGTATAAATGTTCATGTATTCTATAATTTATTAATGTAGTCATTATTATCTAATTATATAAATGTTAATTTATTGTTTATATAATTATTGTATAATCTGAGGTGCCACACCACACCAGCTGAAGGCTGATATCAGCCTTGCAGTAAGGATGGCTGCTCTGTAAGCTGATGGAGTTCAAGGAGGTGCTGGGGAAGGGGGTGGGGGGGTCGTAGAGCTGCACGAGCACTTTTTTTTTTTTTTTCATTGCTAAGTCATGCTACCAAAACCTCTGGGAAAGATAAAGTAACTGCTGAACAGATGGATCATAGAATAAGTATGATGAAGATCAGGGGCGGATTGACCATTTGGAAACTCGGGCACCGCCCGAGGACCCGGTGTCAGTAGGGGGCCCCATGAGATGCCCCTGGTACCTTTTTCATAGGCTTTTTTGAGTTTGGGCAAGGACACAGGGGTCCCATGATCCCCTATTGCCCGGGGGCCCCATGATCCCCTATTGCCCGGGGGCCCCATGAGTTGTCAGTCTGCCCCTGATGAAGACATGATCACACATGATGGAATCAATGTACAATCATTCGGGATTCATTGCTGCTACTTGTGTAGTTGGCCTTCAAGGCCCATAGACTTCTTTTCGGTGCACTGACACACGGTAATGTACATAAAATGTACTGTATGTATTGTTTTTGCATATATGTATGACAGCCAGGCAACGTGCATTTTCATAAGTAGAACATCAATGTCAGCCCATATATTTCTCATTGACAATCCTTGTTGTCTCCAGTCCCAGGTTTCCGGACTCCATAATCATGGCTGCCTTTGCCACCATCCCTAGGGGCGTCCCGACCGTCGCGGACCCGCCGTTGCTTCCGCCGCCTTGCAGCCAGTGTCTCATCGCCTTGTTCTCCCTGGCATTGGTCACTGCTATATTCATGGTGACCTGCCTCGTACTGTCCTTCAAAGTCTCCCAAATGTCCCAGAGGTCACGTCGGAGTAGGATCAGACCGACGGCTCCCTCGGCCATGGAGCTGTGGGCCTCACCTCCGATCTCTCATAGCCAATCCACTCTGCTAATGGAGGAGGAACCAGTGCTGAATCCACACCCGATTCCTGCATTCTCCCCAGACTGGGATGAAGTCATCGTCCTGCAACCGCGGGTGACCCTACAGGACCTTGATGAGTTTTGGTGGCGAAGTAATGCCACGGCTGTGTAGGACCAGAAGGCTTTGAACCTTCAATGGATTATGATGCAAAAGGTAATGTCTTCCATCAGCACCCAAAATGTTCTGGAGGGGGCCACTCATGAAATTATCCAGATATTGTACTCATGAAGAACAATATGAACTCCATGGAGATGACGCACCTGAAAAATTATTATTTACTGCTCCTTTATGTAGGTGACCACAACTGCCTCATTTCCTGAGAATGATTTACTGTATATTTTCTAGGTAATCTTTCTTGCGAAGGTCTTGCCACTTCCTGTTACCGCAGATAAATTTTGATTCTTGAATAATCCTCAATGACCAAAACAAGTTCTTGCACCATGGGATGTCTAAACAGGAACTCAAAACAACTGTCCTTCTGCTGCCTACAGAGTGGCTGTTTGACTTGGAGGCCCCCAGAATTTCTTTGGCCCTTCTTCAGTTGTAGATGTGAGTGGATCACAGATCACCAGCAGGAGGAACCTGATTATCCTATACAGATCACTAGAGGGATCACCAGAAGGAGGTCCTGATTCCTCTATATAGATCTTTATATCACTAGAGGGATCACTAGCAGGAGGAAGGAGGTCCTGTTCCCCCTATATACAGTAGATCTTTATATCACTAGAGGGATCACCAAAAGGAGGAAGGAGGTCCTGATTCCTCTATATAGATCTTTATATCACTAGAGGGGTCACCGGCAGGAGGAAGGAGGTCCTGATTCCTCTATATAGATCTTTATATCACTAGAGGGATCACCAGAAGGAGGAAGGAGGTCCTGATTCCTCTATATAGATCTTTATATCACTAGAGGGGTCACCGGCAGGAGGAAGGAGGTCCTGATTCCTCTATATAGATCTTTATATCACTAGAGGGGTCACCGGCAGGAGGAAGGAGGTCCTGATTCCTCTATATAGATCTTTATATCACTAGAGGGGTCACCGGCAGGAGGAAGGAGGTCCTGATTCCTCTATATAGATCTTTATATCACTAGAGGGGTCACCAGCAGGAGGAAGGAGGTCCTGATTCCTCTATATAGATCTTTATATCACTAGAGGGGTCACCAGAAGGAGGAAGGAGGTCCTGATTCCCATATACAGATCTAAAGTTATCACTAAAGGGGTCACCGGCAGGAGGAAGGAGGTCCTGATTCCTCTATATAGATCTTTAGTTATTACTAGCGGGGCCACTGGCAGGAGGAAGAAGGTCCTGATTCTCCTATATAGATCTTTATCTCACTAGAGGGGTCACCAGCAGGAGGAAGAAGGTCCTGATTCCTGTATACAGATATAGTATAGTTATTACTAAAGGGGTCAACAGATGGAGGAAGGATAGTAAAACAAGGTGCAGCGCATACCATGAGGCAGGCATACCCCCTATGACTATGTGCTAGAGCACGAAACGCGTAAGGGAGGAGCTGCAGCATCCTGACGTCACGCCGCCGAGGCCCCTGCTGGTCCGGCAGCCATCTTTATTTCCTGTTTGTGGTCAGTTTGTGATTTTCTCTTACCCTTGTTACTTACCTGTGATTGAATTAATAAAAACCCTTTGAAGCAGTATCACACTATTCTGGCATCCTTTCTTGGGGCTCTTGATGAGCCTCACCACCCACAGAGCCCATTGCAGGAAGAGGTGAGAAGTACTGCATCCCACTGATGACCCAGAGTGGAGTCCATACCAGGGTAGAGATGTCCATATGATGATCCAGCTGGCCCACTGAGATATATTTATTCTCAAATGCGTGATGTTATTACGCATCTGGTGAGTGCGTAATTCTATTATTTATATATCACCAGAAGACACAAAGAGGATCCCTTCTATCAGAGGCTTCACGTTTATGAATTTGCTATACGGACTTTGTCACTTTATTTGCACTATTTTTTCACTTTGATGGATGAACTTTGACACTGTGTCACTTTATTTATACCTACCTGTGCTGACTGAATTCATCACTTGTATTAGCACTATACTCACTTTATATTACTGAGTTGTTTGGTTACCCCAATTATTATATATTATATATTGGTGAATCCATTGCACTTTATTGGATTAAGATTTTACATTACTTTAGCCCTGCACCTTGTTTTACTATTTTGTCTCTGAAGGTTTTTTTTGGTACATTTCGGTGTTACAGCAGCTTACCCATAGCGCTCACTTTCTTACCCTTTTATAGATGGAGGAAGGAGTTCCTGATTCCTCTATATAGATCTTTATATCACTAGGGGGGTCACCGGCAGGAGGAAAGAGGTCCTGATTCCTCTATATAGATCTTTATATCACTAAGGGGGTCACCGACAGGAGGAAGGAGGTCCTGATTCCTCTATATAGATCCTTATATCACTAGAGAGACCACCAGCAGGAGGGAGGAGGTCCTAATTCTCCTATATAGATCCTTATATATATCACTAGAGGGGTCACCGGCAGGAGGAAGGAGGTCCCGATTCCCCTATATAGAGCTTCATATCACTAGAGGGGTCACCGGCAGGAGGAAGGAGGTCCCGATTCCTCTATATAGATCTTTATATCACTAGAGGGGTCACCGGCAGGAGGAAGGAGGTCCCGATTCCTCTATATAGATCTTTATGTCACTAGAGGGGTCACCGGCAGGAGGAAGGAGGTCCTGATTCCTCTATATAGATCTTTATATCACTAGAGAGACCACCAGCAGGAGGGAGGAGGTCCTGATTCTCCTATATAGATCCTTATATATATCACTAGAGGGGTCACCGGCAGGAGGAAGGAGGTCCCGATTCCCCTATATAGAGCTTCATATCACTAGAGGGGTCACCGGCAGGAGGAAGGAGGTCCCGATTCCTCTATATAGATCTTTATATCACTAGGGGGGTCACCGGCAGGAGGAAGGAGGTCCTGATTCCTCTATATAGATCCTTATATCACTAGAGAGACCACCAGCAGGAGGAAGGAGGTCCCGATTCCTCTATATAGATCTTTATGTCACTAGAGGGGTCACCGGCAGGAGGAAGGAGGTCCTGATTCTCCTATATAGATCCTTATATATATCACTAGAGGGGTCACCGGCAGGAGGAAGGAGGTCCTGATTCCCCTATATAGAGCTTCATATCACTAGAGGGGTCACCGGCAGGAGGAAGGAGGTCCCGATTTCTCTATATAGATCTTTATGTCACTAGAGGGGTCACCGGCAGGAGGAAGGAGGTCCTGATTCCTCTATATAGATCTTTATATCACTAGAGGGGTCACCGGCAGGAGGAAGGAGGTCCTGATCCCTCTATATAGATCCTATCACTTTACATGTGTTTTACATCTGTTTTTGCCCATTTACATCCTTTTTTGTCCATTTACATCCGTTTTTCATCCGTTCCATTTTTTTTTTTACGGAAGAAAAATAGGGTTTTCTTCCATAAAAAAAAACCCAGATGTTAACAAATGTGGACATTAACAGATGTAAACGGACGATCATCCGTTTGCATCCACTAGTAGAAATACACGGGGGTAAACGGACAGATGAAAAACGGACATGCGGGACGCCCGTGTGAAAGGGGCCTACAATATAACAACATTCCAGTCCCCGGAGATCATTCTCTTTGTGACAATAAAGGTTGGTTAGTAAGCACAAAACAAAGGTTAGTCAACTATTAACCATTTCACACTTTAAAAAAAAAAAAAAAGCTGAAAAAAACAATAAACGTGGTAAAAAAAAAACGCGCCAAAACAGTGCGCATAAAAATGCAAACCACAATGCAAAAAGCATTAAAAAAATGGATCAAAAGCAAAAAGCATAAGGGGGAACCAAGTCTACGGGGGAGGCAAGGCACTTCATGGACTTCATCGATTTTATTTTCTCCCCATAATAGCAGGGAGGTCGGCTTACTTGGGTAACATGATAAACTGAAAGCTGAACCTGCGGAGATTGGAAAACGTGCCTCTTCAGTTATTACACAGCTCATACAGACCGGATATATCTACATTGTCCTCCAGACTGACATCAGGACCTGTTAATATTTGCATAACTCCTCCCAAGAGCCAGCCTACTGCTTGCCTCAGCGGCTTGTACAGCATTCTGCTGACCCCTCCCACCAGCTATGTTCTGCCTGCACTGCATAGAGAAGCACAGAGACTCAGTGATGACCTCACAGGGTTTAAAATAAGAAATGTAATAAAAGTAGAAAGGTTTTATTTAACAAGGTCATAAGCATGTTGATGAGGGGGAAGGTGGGGGGGGGGCAAGGAAAGCACAATATACTGCTACAGGGCGACACAGGTGCGCAAAATCATGTATATATATGGGTAGGGGGTGCGCCATGTCAGTGTCAGAACTGCAGCCGCAGTCCCACTAGAAGTCATTACTAGTACATAGTTACATAGTTAGTCTGGCTGAAAAAAAGACAAAAAACCATAGTGAAAATTAAAAAAAATAAAATATAAAAAAAAATAAAATAAAAATCCCAGTATCTATCCCGCCATTTGTAGACGCTATAACTTTCACATAAACCAATTCATTTACATGTATTGGGATTTTTTTTCAGCAAAGACACGGAGCAGAATACATTTTGGCTTAAATTTATGACAAAATTAGATTTTTAAAATATTTTTACTGGAAATGTTTAACCATTTGCCGCCCGGCCAATGGCCGTTTGGCAGCCGGCAAAATCCCTCAGCGTTCTGGGTGGACGCCATATGGCGTCCTCCCGGGCATGCGCAGTTTGCGCGCCTGAAGAGCCGCGCAGCGGCGTGATCTGTCACCGGCCCCCACCGACAGATCTGAGTACCGGCCCCCGTTGCCAGTACCATCTGACCTGCTGTGACCAATCACAGCAGGTCACATGACAGTTGTATACAATGGTTGGCTTCATTCATGCCATCCATTGTATACTAGTATGTGTAGCTGTGATTGGTCACAGTGATCACATGCACAAGCTGGGCCAATCACAGCCCAGCTGTGTCATGTGATTAGCCATGGCCAAATCACAGCTAAGCACAAAAAAAACAAAACAAAAAAAACCTGAATGAATCGGTCATTCAGGTAAATGATTGCTTATAACAAAGTAATTTTTTGCTATAAGCAAATTGTGTAAAAAAAAAAAAAAAAAGAAAAACTGATCACTTCCCCAAAGTAGTACAGTGTTATTCTGACATTTGGGGGATATCTGTACCGTCCTGACATTTGGGGGATATCTGTACCGTCCTGACATTTGGGGGATATCTGTACCGCTCTGAAATTTGGGGGATATCTGTACTGTCCTGACATTTGGGGGATATCTGTACCGTCCTGACATTTGGGGGATATCTGTACCGTTCTGACATTTAGGGGATATCTGTACTGTCCTGACATTTGGGGGATATCTGTACCGTCCTGACATTTGGGGGATATCTGTACCGTCCTGACATTTGGGGGATATCTGTACCGTCCTGACATTTGGGGGATATCTGTACCGTTCTGACATTTGGGGGATATCTGTACTGTGCTGACATTTGGGGGATATCTGTACCGTCCTGACATTTGGGGGATATCTGTACCGTTCTGACATTTGGGGGATATCTGTACTGTGCTGACATTTGGGGGATATCTGTACCGTTCTGACATTTGGGGGATATCTGTACCGTCCTGTCATTTGGGGGATATCTGTACCGTGCTGACATTTGGGGGATATCTGTACCGTCCTGACATTTGGGGGATATCTGTACCGTCCTGACATTTGGGGGATATCTGTACCGTCCTGACATTTGGGGGATATCTGTACTATTCTGACATTCTTGGACCTCAAGAAATTAGATTGGCCGTCAGTACTTCAGGATTGATCAATATTCAGATCTATACCATAGTTTGTGAACTCTATAACTTTCCTACAAACTAAATAATACATCCTAATTTGGGTTATTTTCACCAAAGACATGTAGCAGAATACATCTCGGCCTAAATTTATGAAGAACAATTATTTATTTGCAAACTTTTATAACAGAAACAAAGAAAATGTGTTTTTTTTTCAAAATTTTCCATCTTTCTTTGTTAATTTAGCAAAAAATAAAAACCCCGGCGGTGATTAAATACCACCAAAAGAGAGCTCTGGTTGTGTGAAGAAAATGATAAAATTTTAGTTTGGGTACAATGTTGCATGACCGCGCAATTGTCATTCAAAGTGTGAGAGCACTGAAACCTGAAAAATGTCCTGGGCAGGAAGGGGGGAAAAGTGCCCGGTATGGAAACGGTTAATAGCAAAAAGTCAAAATATTGGGGGGTTTTTTCTCAAAAATTTATTTTTATAGTGCAAAAAATAAAAAATGCACAGGTGATCACATACCACCGAAAGAAAGCTCCATTTGTGGGGAAAAAAGGGTGTAGATTTCATTTGGGTGCAGTGTTGCATGACCGCGCAATTGTCAGTTAAAATAACGCAGCCGTATCGCAAAAAAAATGGCCTGGTCAGGGGGGAGGGGTAAATCCTCTGGAGGGGGAGGGGTAAATCCACTGGAGGGGGAGGGGTTAAACTTTAACTTTCGGGGTTGTCATTATTTAAGAAAAATTCAAAGCTGTTCAGTGATAAAAAATTCTGTTCATATGCAGCAAAATCAAATGTTCTCAGACTTGATTTTCTGCAGAGCGATTGTGTGAATGGGAAAATATTGCAATGTGGTCACTAGGTGGCGCAATCACAGAAATGAGCGCCATCTAGTGGCCACAAAGTGGTATTTTCTGCATTCACACATTCGAGCTGCAGAGGATATAGCCTGTGAACATTCAGTTTTTCCCCGCTCGCCCAGAACGAGGTCACATGCAGTTATGGTTCGACAAACAAGTATGCACATTTTTTTATAAATAGACCTTTAAGTGTTTTCTTTTTCTAAACTTTGACTCTTCTGTTGTATAGAATAAATGAAAAATAATTTTTATAGTCTCTCAAGTGTGTTCTTTTTCTTTTTATAAACTGTGATTGTAAATATCCAGCTGTGTAATATAATATCATTGGTGTTCTTTTTCTCTTAAATTCATCTTCCTGCATCTGTTGTATATTTATTTTTTATTTGTTTATTTCAGGTACTTATATAGCGCCATCAATTTACACAGTGCGTTACATATACATTGTACCTTCACATCAGTCCCCGCCCCCGAGGAGCGTACAATCTAAGGTCCCTAACTCACCTTCATACATACACATACTAGGACCAATTTAGACAGGAGCCAATTCACCTACCAGCATGTCTTTGGAGTGTGAGAGGAAACCGGAGTACCCGGAGGAAACCCACCCAGGCAAGGGAGAACATGCAAACTCCAGGCAGGAGGTGCCATGGCCGGGATTTGAACCAACAACCCGAGTACTGCCAGGCGGAAGTGCTAACCATTTAGCCACAGCGACTTAAAATAAATAAATAAATAAATAAATATATAAATTAGCATTTAATTTAAAAGAACAATTTCAGATGGATAATCTCTTCTGAAGGTATAAATGTGTCGGTGAATACGGATGGGGAGGGAAATCTGAGAGTTGCTCCTTGTAGCAAATTTTTTGGGGATTTTCCAGCTTCTATTGGCTATCCAGGGATTTGTTCCAGTGAGGATGCATGCCGTTCTGGCACCTCCAGCGCTGAATATATGTACTGACAAGGGGTGCTTGGGCATGCTGGGGGGTCTGTTGTCACAGAGTGGGTGTAGTGTTAATGGTGGGGATCTATAGTTGCTGGTGGGGGATATGTAGTTACAGAGGGATCTACTGTTGCTATGTGGGGAGTCTATTGGTGCTAGCTGCTGGGGGATCGTTTGTTTCTGGGGTTGTCTATTGTTCCTGTGGGGATCTACTATTTTGGGGAAGGTTTTTTGTTGCTGACTGCTGGAGAGTTTATTGATACTGACTGCTGGGGGTCTACTATTGCCGGTGGGGGATCTATAGTCCCTGGGGGATCTCCTGTTGCGATAAGAGGGGAGTCTATTGGTGCTAGCTGCTCTGGGATCTATTGTTGTTAGGGCAGTCTATTGTTCCTGTGGGGATCTACTATTTTGGGGAAGGTCTTTTGCTGCTGACTGCTGGAGAGTTTATTGATGTTGGCTGCTGGGGGATCTACTATTGCTGGTGGGGGTCTATAGTCCCTGGGGGGATCCACTGTTGAGAGAAACGGGGAGTCTATTGTTGCTAGCTGCTCTGGGATCTATTGTTGCTAGAGCTGTCTATTGTTCCTGTGGGGATCTACTGTTTTGGGGAAGGTCTTTTGTTGCTGACTGCTGGAGAGTTTATTGATGCTGGCTGCTGGGGGATCTACTATTGCTGGTGGGGTATCTATAGTCCCTGGGGGGTTTTCTGTTGCTGACTGCTGAAGGATCTACTGCCGGTGTGGAATCTATAGTTGCTGGGGGGTTTATTATTGACTGGGGGATCTACTGTTGTGGGGGGTCTATTGTTACTAGTAGTGTCCTCTACCCCACCCCCCCCTCCCCCATACAGTTGGTGACCTCTGCCCTCCCCCATACAGTAGTAACCTCTGCACCCCCATAGCAGTTTTCACCATCATAGTAGTGCCCTCTGTGTCCCCCCCCCCTAGCAGAGTGTCCTCTGCCCCCTTCACATCACCCCCCCCCCCACACACACACACACACACAGTAGCTCCTAGCTTCACTCTCTGACCTCACACAGCAGATTGGAGGGCGGGAGGCTCTGGACGGAGGGCGGAAGCTGGAGCTGCCAGAGTTAACTTCTCGTATTAATAAGTTGGTGTTTGGTTGCTAGGACCACCCTGCGTCCTAGCAACCAATCACCTACTGGTTAGCTTGAAAGCTAAACTTGGGCAGCTCCCGCCCTCCATCCAGAACTGTGCTGCCTCCCACACTGCTGTTAGGATGAGAGTGGCGAAGGCGGGGGGGATGGACCAGCAAGTAAGTGGCGAGTCAGGACAGGACTGTGGTCTGCCATTTAATGATTCCTAGACCAGAGGTTGGCGAAGCACACAGATGGATCCCAACCCCCGATTTAATGTGTATGATAGGGAGGACGTTCTATATCAAGTGAACTATACGCTGGCTAATGTACAGCAAGTCTGAGAATAGCTTTAAATGGCAATTCTTGTTTTTGGATTTTTTCTATTATTAATTTCAGGTACTTATATATCAATGTACGCAGCCACTTTACATATATATTGTACATTCACATCAGTCCCTAACCCCCAAGGAGCGTAC